>NC_141328.1:26150125-26580125 GCF_037954235.1 Aulostomus chinensis | reverse complement strand
TGATCTCTGAGAAGCTGCTTAAGGGTGCATTAGACTAAAAAGTAGACCCACTAACCCCGGGGTGTGAGTAGAAATACAAAAGTGGCAGAATAAGCTTGAAAATGCAAATCGTCCTTCTCCCTGGCCCCTCGCAGCCATCTCTCATTGTCTCATGTAAAATAGAGTCTTGCTTCTCTCAAACTCAGAGTCTTGACTTTCAAGCTCACATTTGTCCTTCCAAGAACCAATGAGGCAGCAGCTCATACTGGAACCAGCCAGACAGACGCAAGACTATTTGAAACCACTTTACACTGAATTATAAGCTATTTCTCCAAGGTGCCAATTACAATTTTGACAACCCCAAGAAGGTAGGAGAGACTGCTGACAATAAGGTACTGTGGTTGCAGGAATTAATTCCAGCATTTCTTAGTTTGATAATCAGCCACATGGACCACAGAGCTGCAGAAATATCTCCAGGAGGCTGAGTGAGAGGGAGCTTGGGAAATATGCTTTAAAAATTAATATATTCTCTTCTTTTAAATAAGAATTTTGCAGTCAGCCACAATTCAGAGGTTAGACCTCCTTCACACTTCCCCCGATAATAAGAACATTTATTTATAATTATTTAAGCTAAGCTTAACACTTTTTTTACGTGTTTACAGCCAGAGAGAGCTTGCAGATTTGACAGCAGGGCACATGCATCGGTTAGGTGATGCTAATTCAACGTTAACAGCTTTTCCAGGTGCTGCCTCACTTATTAATTAAAGTGTGCATGAACAGTAACTACAAGCTTAATTCACAGATGAATAAACAAACATTACTTTGTCTGAGACGATTAGGCAGAGAAGGGAAGCTGTTAAATTGATATCTGTTTTTCTCGAGTGAAATCAAATTTCCTTTCTGGTGGTTGTGTTTGTTCTACGTCTAATAATACAGAGTCTTGCATGTGATAAAATATTTAATGCTCCAGTGACAAGTGGAGATTATTGCAGTCGGAGCAATGGAGTTTTTAATGAAGGTGCGAGATCGAGGGGAGTGAGGAAACGTGATTTTTGCCATCATTCACGTATTTCGAATTAGGCTCTCACAAAAGTTCCAGGGCTGAGGAAGTGCCTGGCTGTTATTACTTTTGTCCTACTTTCAATAAATTTCATCTTCATCAGCAAACTTTTTCTACCTCATCTTTCAGGATAATGATCCTCTCTTATCCCACTGTGATCTGTAAAGAGGAAGAGTTCACTCTGGAAATAGACAGCGTTGCTTCAGAGGGAGCTGACAGATTATCTGAGATGTTAATACCAGTCTCAGGGTACTACCGTGTGTACTCTGGCCATGTACACTCAAAGATGGCTGATTAATTTGCACTGTGTACTCATGAGTTCTTCTCGGAGTCGTGATAGAGCAAAGCAGAGACCCAAACCTTACCATTTTCCATGTGGTGCATCCTGTTTTGCAATGACGGTTGCGATAAGGTGATGGACATGGTAATTGTCAGGGGGTAATGGATGCCAGGCAGTAACAGGTGGATACAAAGAGGCAGTTAGTCATGGGTGGCATTGTTATTGCTGATGATAATTACACTGACAATGTTCCAACAGTAGTCAGGTCAGCTCAAGGCTAATATCCACCTAAGCTGCATCTATCATCCCCCACGTGTGCTGGAATCCAGAATTATGTGTGCATGAGTGAGGTCCTCCTGCTTGGATTCAGTCTGGAAGTCCCTCTGAATTCCTGCTGTCCCCTAAAGGAATGAGGATTGTCCTGAACTGGGTGATATTCATTTACTGACACTGTTAAAAAACAAACAAGACATATTTATTGGCCTGTACATTCGCGAGATTAAAGAAGCCTTCTCGAAAAAGCCTAAAAGAATGTCAGCGCATCACTCCCTGTTTGAAAGATCATATCTGCTTTATTAAATTTGACAGAGTGAAAGAAAGTGAATGACTTTGAGTTATTGAGGAAACTCAGAATTCCCCTTCATCTCCCCAGGAAAACTGACACATGCGAGAAGCTAAAAATAAAGATTACATGAATAATATTAATGCTGATTGCAGCTCTTATCTTTGAACCAGTCATTGAGCCAATCAGAGTGTTTGGCGGCTTGGAAATGTTTTGGATGATGATCAGTGCTGGGAGAAAGGATCCCTCCTCCACTGCCTGTTTGCTTTGAGGATTTAAGGAGAACAGTTGAGGAGTCCTTAAATGCAGCAGCAGCAGAGACAGAGTGGGAACTAGTGTGAATATTGATACCCTGCTATGTAAATACTGGATCAAACTCATGATACGTACACATGATGTAAAATCCAGAATGCTCTCAGAGATGCGAAATGAGATTTTAATCGAACCAAGTCGACGTGGATGCGCACAGATGGGCTTTATTGATGGAGCTGCGTTGCTGTTAATGGTGAAATACATCAAGACTGTTTTCACCTGAGGCTGAACCCACCAAGGCACAAACACCTCACTCGTCTCCATCCTCACTTACTATATCAGTATTATCTGATTTTATTTGCAAATAATCTGCAATTGTCTGATCAGTAAAATTTCAGACGCCATTTGCAGTTGCCTTGAGCTGAAAGTGATGCCTTCAAATTATTGGTTTTGTCTTACAGAAAACTCAATCATCTTGTTTATCATTCAAGACAAATACCCTGCAGCAATGAAATGTCATTTTGCTCCCTCTAAAAACAGTTCAAATGATCGTTGCCAGTTGCTGTTGTTTTTATCAGTCGTTAATAGACTTAACTCTGATGTGCTGACGCCTTTCTTTTGGATCTAAAGGCTCAAATTCTGGTAATACACATATTTCTGCATGCTATTAAATAATGATTGTGTTCTAGTCAATGCCCCAAGTTATCTTCACTTTTGACCAAACAGCAAATTACCCGCTAAAGCTCTTGCTGTGGCCTTGTCCCTATTTTCAGCCTCACTCACGAGTCAGTCAAAATATCACATTTAAATGTCTGAAATGTCCCAGAATAAAGGTGACAACTGTGCAACCTTGGTGAATCTCATCTTTAGAAGTAGCTGGGCTGTTTAGCGGTGTCCTCAGTGTCCTCGTCTCTGAGCTGTAAGGTTTTTTATTGTACTGCTCACTTGGAAATGAAAACTCAAGGGCAGTATGGTTTATGTGAAGTAAAGTGTGGTTTTAAATTACCATGCAATTATATTTTAGCTCTTTGCTGCCTGTTGTTTTGATGGAACCATCTAAGAGTGGAAGCATTTACCAGCTAGAAGTGCTCTTGGAAAATACAGACTTTCAGCCAAGGTCCATGTAACATTCCCTGACAAATCAATGCTCAGACGAGGATCCCTACATATTGAATTGCTATGAAAATGGAAATATGGTGACCTCCTCTGCTAAATCACGCAAGGACACTTGGAGAAAGCAGATCCCTGCTCCAGCAACTGTAAAACAATGGTTACGCACGATGGTTACGTTTACATGCACACCTTGTAATATAATATTCAGAAAAAGGCAGTATTCTATATTTGAAAAAGGTCTTGTTAACAGCTTATTTCAGTCAGATTTTCAGAATTTGGTCTTTTTAAGAATTTAGTCTTTTCCAATCTCAAAGATGTGGGATAGTAAGTTTTTTTTCCCCAGCATTTATTATGCATCTATAATCAGAGTTTTCTTGTACACATTTCTTGCCTCTTTTTTTTTTTTTCATTTAGATGAGTAAATGTGCTCGCTTAACGTCACAGTGCCTCTCAGACTGCTAACAGCGCCGTAACTCTTGCCTAACTTCCCGGAACACATTCAGAATCTAATCGATGATTAATCATATCATAATGAGGGAAAATACACTTAGCTTTTCATTCATGAGTGCACATTTTGATAAATTCTCTAAGTCTCGTAGTATATGATATTTTAAGTGGACGGGAAGGAAACCATGATAATCAACTTTGGTTCCACCCTCTCTGACAAGCCTCACCTGCCTGAAATTGCTCATCTGCATGTAAAGAGATTCATGAATGAAATATTCATTTTCCTTTGCCATGTATACAGGTTAGTCAGAATGCTGTCATTTTAGGTATGGAGGCAAAAACTGCAACAACAGGGGAATAATTAGTGCATGGATGTATTCAGTCATGTGTTTTGCTTTGTTAAACGGATGTGAAAAATTACCTCCATCCTCACTGTCAAGTCTGGAGAAAACCAACCTGGTGGTTTCTAACTAACTAACTGGTGAAAACAACCTCCTTGGTGGAGGTAATGAGGTTGAGATAACCTTCCAAACTGTTACACTTGGGTGTTCAAATTCTGTGACATTCATTAGCTGAACATAAACACATGCTGGACTTAAATGGGATTTTGATGTCTAACCTTCCTTTACTCTCTTACAGGGATCTCTTGGACAGAGACACTTTCTCCAAATCCGACCCATGTAAGTTCTCATTTCTTTACGATGCTAATTGCAGCTTAGTTTTTCCTGCGGGAAATTTGTCTTCTCAGAATCCGGCTCCCTGACACCTTCTCTCTCCTTTTGCGAAGCTTTACTTTTTACTTTTGCTGAGCTTAACTTTGATTCAGTTTACTCTGCTATTTCAAAGTGTTCCTTCAATAACTGCATATCATTTGCACAATAATGTGACAACCTTTCCTCACCCACAGCTACAGAAAGTACCTTAATGCATGCAGGGTATAAACGCCAGCCTTTGAATACAAATGGGCGTCTTTTGGTGAGACACATGGGCACTGCCATAAAGGCATTTTCTCTGATTCTCCCTGTTGGATAGAGAATGGGAGAAACACCCCCCCCCCCCCCCCCAAAAAAATGCGGAGGAGCTTCAAACCCTTTGTGTAATAAGGCTATTGGGAGAATATCACACTGGCCTTGTTTTGTGTTACCCTGAGGGACTGACCTTGGGATGTGTGACAGGTCATGTTGCTTCTGCTCATCTCAGCTCCATTTGAAATCATAAAATCAGATGAGCAAAATCTCACCATTAAGAATTGTAGCTTTGATTGCAGAGCTTAGGAGGTTTATATCTTGCAGACTTTTATTCAGAATTTGATGCAATGCAGCAGCATCAAGCTTCGTTCTGCTGTCAGGGTGTGGCAGGATAATTAATGATGAATGTCAGCAAAGAAGCAAACAAACAATCTGGGGAACTCGATGCCTGAGTGAGATTGTTTCGTGACACTATCTTCCGCTGTTTGTCTTTCCAGTGGTTGTGTTGTACACCCAGGGCGTGGAGTGCAAGCAGTGGAGAGAGGTAAGAGATCAGAGCCGTCCCCCCGTCAACAATCAGACCTTCTCCTCTCCATGACAGTCCACTCTCCTCTTACAACCCCCCCTTTTCTCACTCTCAAGGTAAATGCTGTGACTGCCAATCATTTGCAATTGATTGACCCTGCAAATGTGCCTGCACTGGTCCGCACTGAGTTAGATGTGACTGATTGGCTGATTAAGGTGACAGCTACACATACTGTATTGATAAAGATTTGCCTTTGCCTCAGAATTCCCTCTGGCTGCTAGGCACTTGGCATTAATTAGACCAGAAAGGCAGCTCAAGTTGAGGAAAGCAGAGATTGCGGCAAGACAGTGTCTCTCTGGGAATATTACGAAATCTATCCATCTATGTATCAACTACCAGCTCACAAATGGGAATATCAGCTGATTGAAGATATTTCAACCAAAGAATGTTTTTTCTCACAAATAGGTGTCTTTCGCTCTCAAAGACATTTTTCCCTCGTGCTTTACTTCTTCGTGACTCCAGAATGCCAAAAGAACCAGCCACTTATACTTAGCTTGAGGCTAATTGGGATTTAAGGTGTGTCCACACCAAACGCGACGCAAATTTTTCGTGTGTTAAGTTTACATGTAAAGTCTTATGTACAGAGGAGATTAGATGCGAATTCGCATATATACTTGCTGGGCGGCGCAAATGAATTTCGTGACACAAATTTCGCGTATTCGCATCTCTTGCGCGACAAATTCGTGTGACGTTGTGTCAAGGGAGAGCCTATCAGTGTTGAGCTTCCCCTGTCGTCAGTGACGTCACGTCAATGGTCCTGGCGCCTGTAGTTGGTGTCCATCCATGATATCCTGCCACCGATCCTCGCCAACAAGTCTCGTCAGTCTGACCGCTGGAAACGGCCATCGTCCAGGCGCAGTTCCTGGAGAAGGCGGTGAAATTCACCCAGTTGTGTGCGCCTTCGTATTATCCCATGGATCCAGACACAGCGGTGTTTGGTTTTCTGCTGT
The DNA here is from genome assembly GCF_037954235.1 of Aulostomus chinensis. Lineage (NCBI taxonomy): Eukaryota > Metazoa > Chordata > Actinopteri > Syngnathiformes > Aulostomidae > Aulostomus > Aulostomus chinensis. The sequence continues at coordinate 26,573,928 of NC_141328.1, read as the reverse complement.
ATCAGGGACTTTCACAACAGGTACAAGCCAGCAAGAGCTGTAACGTCAGTCATGGTTGATGACGTAAAGAACTGGTGGAAAAAAAAATTCTCCTTGCGGGGGAAAGAGTTTGCACGAATGTCGTGAATAAATACAAATGATCCAGCGGTCAAATTCGTGCAAATAAAGCAATGCGAAAATTTGTGTAGCGTTTGGTGTGAACATGCCTTTACAGCTCACAACCGCCACAGCAACTAAACAGCAAAACTGTCCAGCACCTCCACTCAGTGTTTGTAGATTACTGAGCATCATGGATAAAGAAGATGCCAATTATACCAGAAGTTGCACTTGAGAGTTTGCATTGGATGTGTTTGTAGCTAGCTGTTGTTGTTAGCTACCACTTAGCAAGGTAAATATACGTGGCTGCTTCTTTGGTATGGAGTAACAAGGAAGCAATGACGGAGGAAAAAATACACCAATTTGTGAGCGCTTGAAAAGCAAAAAAACAAACCAAAACAGGTGACCTTCCGCTTTGATATCGTTTACTCTGGATATTCCTTCATTTTCTTTTAAGATGAAGCACTTACTGCAAAAGCCTCAAACCAGCCAACTTAGTCGGTGTCTTTATTTACCCTTTTTAACAAAATACTTTAAAAAACCAAAATATTTTGCTTCTGCCTTCATGTTCAGATCACTTCTGCTTGAATAGGAGTGCTATGTTGAGTCACTCGGCGGAGGCCATGGTGTCACGCAGGAACACAGCGGTTTGACACAACACATTTAAGAGTGGAAACACTTGAGCTCCAGCAGGCAGAGTGAAGGTTTCACTTTGACTCTGTGTTTTGGTGGTAAGGGAGGGTCTGCCGGCTAGAAATAATCTCAAACTGTACATCACAAATCAATAACACATTCACATACAAAAACATGTTTGCTGTAGCTAAAAGGAAGCGGGATCTTTGCCTGTAGTTCACAACCAAACATGGTGAACCATTTGAAGTAGGAAAACGTGTATTTACTCTATGGAGTAACTTTGATGCAAAGGTTTATATGTCTCACTGTGTTTCTCACGAGGCGGTCAGCGGGCCTTTGCTCTCAGTAAGCTCGACAATGATATTCTTCGCAAGAGCCAGTTTTACTGATTGATGTGCAAATGTTGACGAGCATCAGGTACAGGAGCAGCATTCAGGCGAGAAGAGCCTCCCACACCTGTCATCTCTAGTTACTCTGCCCCACCTCGAGCTTGCAAACTGTGGGTGCAGCCTGAACATCCTCCCTGAAAGAGATACAGGCCTGTGTGGTGCAGCTGACAGCCGGAGTCAAGCTGTGCACTATTGATAAAGCTTAGTGTGTCTCTTGCTCCTGTTTGGTTGGAGCCCTTTTCACTTTGCCACCAACTGTCAGTAATCCAATTAGTCTTCTGTAGGACAAACCCACCCACACTCACTCGTCTCTGTAAAAATATGGACCAAATGGTTATGGATAAATTGTGTTTTCATTCCAGTGGGAGGCGACCATCAATTCCTCTTGCCCCCGTGACGAATGTTCCAAATATACAAAGCAGGATCCCATCACTCTGCCACCACGTTGGTTAAAAGTCCCTCCACTCCCTCGTCTGTAATTACTCCCAGTGCGTGACAGGTTCTCCTCTTTCTACTGCTTTCACTCAGCCAAGCAGCTGACACAATATAACCTCCTGAAATTCAAGCAAAGCCTGGCCTGTCCAATTCCAGTCAAACTCATAGACATTAATCTTTATACCTAGATTAATTTTCTGACATTCTAGCTCACAATTTATTCTACTTTGAGTTATTGGAGAGGAAGAAGTCCCAGGACCTAGAGATCCCAGTAGATATTGTGGTACTTTCTGCAAGGGTATAGTTGAAGTGGGAGAGCTGCTGGTTCATCTTCCTTTGATAAGTGAATTTGTTACTGTCCCTCAATGCAACTTCCACCACCTCTGTCGGCTCCAGTCCGACAGAGATTTCACCTCTTTGCATCTGCTGGAGTGAAGCTCAGGAGAAGCCACACAGCAGTAAATCTTTAATAGGCTTAGACACACTTTTATGCTCGATGGCAGGTTCCACTTCAGCAAAACGTCATATGTTGCTCCCACAATCCAGCGTTAAAACCTTCACAGGTGTGTGTCCATTCACAGTATTTGCATCATCCCTCAGCGGAGCTCCCTGTTAGCTCCCTGTTGAGTTTTACCCTCGCTGGATGTAATCACAACGGTGTGAGCTTGTAATCCTGCTGTTTCATCTCCTCATTAAGCTCTATCTCTGTTATTATTAATTCACTGTGTCACTTGATGGTAACACTTTCTACTGGGGATCTTTTATTTATGCAGCTCAACATCAGTTCTCTGACTTTGAATTATTCATTTTGGATGCAATTAATGTGCGTGCTTATGAACCCAATTTGTGTGTCTGTTTATTTGTTTATCAGCATCATCTCCTCAGATGGTCTTACTGGGTAACAAACAAATCATTTTCAGGATCTGTGAAGGAGGCATCCCCCTTTTTCAGCACCATTTTCCCTCCATTTGTGACAGTTCCCCAGTGTAAAGACAGAATGTGGAAGCCATTATTTTCTTTGCCTTTGTGTCCACGATGGTGTGAATGTGGTATTAATTAAATTAGTGTAATTAGACTCAATAAAGTTCTTTTCCTCTGGCTTGCTCATCCCCAGAATAATAAGAGGTGGAGAAGAAGAGCTGACAATGTGCAATCACTGACTGCTGTTAATCAAATCTGAGCTTATTCAAAGCCTTGAATTCTCATGGCTGCTGGGATGGAAGATAGAAGGGTGGGGTGAGGTAATAGAACAGTGTTTTTTTTGAGTGACTGCATGCGGTGTCATCTCAGCTCTCATCTGTCCCCCCTCTCTCTCGGTTCTGATCTAGTTTGGGAGAACAGAGGTGATAGACAACACACTAAATCCAGACTTTGTCAGGAAGTACATCTTGGACTACTTCTTTGAGGAGAAGCAGAACCTGCGCTTTGACGTGTGAGTTATTCCGTTTGATCTGGTCCTCTGAGGACACACGGAAGTGTGAGTGTGTGTTTCATGTGTGCTCCAGTCCTCCAAATCCTCCTTTTTTTTCTACCACAAGCTTAACATCTTCCACCTCATTCGCTCTCCATTTCTCTCTATCCATTTCTTCCTTCCTTCTCACTCATACCTGCCTCTCATTTGCGCTCTGTCTGTCTGTCTGTCTGTCTGTCTGTCTCTCTCTCTCTCTCTCTCGCTTTCTCTCACTCACTCAGTCACGCTTCCCTCCCTCCCACCTCACCAGCTTGGCTCTCTCCTGAGGAATTATTCATTGGCACAGTGTCTCAATAGTCATTCGTTGAAGGAATATGGGTATAAGGGTGATAAATATTTCATATAAAGTTTTATCCTTAATCTCCCTGATGCTAGGCAAAGCAAACGTCTGAGACCAGGTCCTATAAAACTATGCACAGACCCCTGTGCTCCCCTCTTTCACATACAGCTGGCTTTGTCCTCTTGAAAAGGCTAGACTCGTGAGAGGGTCACAGAGGTGCGGTTTCATTTTGAGATCCCCTCTATCAGGATCATTTTCTCCTCCTTGTTCTGATATGCCTCCAAAAAAAACCCAACCTGCTCTTTTTGTTGCATGGCTTCCAGCATGACGTCCCTGGTGGACTTCCAGGATGTGTTCAGGATCGAGCTGCACGTCTCTAAGGATTTTTAGACACTTAATGAATTCATTTGGCAGGCTATCATGATAGAACTCTGGAACAAGAAAGCAGGGAGTCTATCCCTTCACAATTAGTGCTACTCATTTACATCTCTCTTTTATCACTGAGGTGGGAGCCCGGGCATTCTCAAGTTTAATTACTTCAACGTCACGTTTGACTGGCAGATGCTCGAGACTTTTTCTGCATCACTATATTGTTTTGTGTGTGTGTGTGTGTGTGTGGGTATGTGTGTGTGTGTGTGTGGGTATGTGTGTGTGTGTGTGTGTGTGTATGTGGGTATGTGTGTGCGTGCATACATATATTTATAGATATTTATAGATGTGTGTGTGTGAGTGTGTGTGTGTGTATATGTGTATATATATATCTATATAGATATATATATATACACGAGGGACTTTGGTAAGTAATTGCCACATTATTGCCTACATTTTTTTCATTGGCTGGTGTCTGTTGCTGGCCCACTGACTCAGGTGTGTGATTGACAGGCAGAAAATGTCCACACAGCAGCCAGTGTTGTTTTATGAGTAATTTGTTAGGTCCTCTAATGGTTGCCTCTCTACTCTCTGTGTTATTTTAGGTATGATATTGATTCTAAAAGTCCAGATCTGGCAAAACATGTAAGTCTTTTTTTTCCTTTTTTTTTATCCTCAGTGCCTCAGTGTTTTTGATATGTCTGCATGTGCCTGGCGTTTGGGTTTTATGCAAACCAATGTTCATAGCATTTAAATGCTAGAATATATTTTAGAATAATGAATAATTTATGCTTCATCTGACAAAATATTGTTTATTTTACTTTATGTTCCACCTCTTGGAGTTTCTCAATTACGTTTTATTCCTGCAGATAATATAATAATCAAAGATTCATTTGCATCTGGCACACACTCATTACGTTTCTTTCTTAAATGAGAAATGAAGAATTGCACATCATTATCAAAGATTTTCAGCACATCTCCCTCTTAGCTCAATTGTGCTTTTTGCAATATAGATGTTAATTCCAAGATGGCATTAAAAAAAAGACATACATTTATTTTACAGTGAGAGGGACAAGGCTCATTAAAAGGAATATATGTTACTATCATTTATGCTGAAAGCTTTGATACATTAAGAAATTTGCAGGACTTGGTTTGCATACTACCAAAATTTCCATCATGAATTATGCTCCTGTCACTGTGAAGCTTTAATTGTTACGCTTTTGCATTGTTCTATTTCAAACCCTTCATGCTTTAACAGACGGCTTCTAAATCTGCTTTTCTTCTCTGGTGATCTTTTCTTCTTTCTCTCTGTTATTTGAGACTCTGTGACTTTGTACCCTCTGCACTTCCCGTTCAATCTATCTACTCTTTCACACATCCACTTCTGCTCTTCTTCTTTTGCACTTGGTTGATGACAGCCTGGTATTTGAGTTGTGTGCCTTCTGTTCCATGATATGCTCTGTTGTGTCACTGCTGCTGCCTGGTCTCTCTCCCTGCCTCCTTCTCCTCCTCCTCCTTCTCAACCTCGGAAAAAGCCAACCGACTTTAACGTACGTGTCTGCCTCAGATGTCCTAATTTATAACTGCACAATGCTTATTATAACAAAGCTTAACTCTTTACCATATCTCCTTGTCCCAACCCCATCCCATTCCATGTCCCCTTCATGGCAGGACTTCCTGGGACAGGTCTACTGTACACTGGGAGAGATCGTGGGCTCTCCTGCCAGTCGCCTGGAGAAGCCTCTTGGGTGAGTTTTCTTCTTTAATCTGTTTATGTAGCTAAATTAGAAGCTATTCTCTCAAGATGGTACATAAAACATTTTGAACTTTCCTGAAATGAATTTTCAGATATCATCAGATAATGAAAACTCCTCGCCACCTCTCAGCCCTTTCAAACGTGACATGGTCTTCCCGCTTGGTGTCACACATTGCAGTGAAGTTGAGGCAGTGATGAATATGTTTGCCTTCTAGAACCATCTGTATCGTACATTAGACTGCAAGATTAGACCCATGTGCTTGGATGGGAATGGGTAATTGAACGCGACCGGGGGCTTCCTCGAAGCAATTACTGTCATTAACAAGGCAATCTAGCAAGGAGAGTAGATTTAAGGCAGTGTGAGAGACACGACACCATCAACCCTGCTTCAACGTGAGGTGGGAGATATGAAACCCTGAAAGCTTCGGCTGCCATGCACTCTTGTGGCTTTGTGAGTCATCTTTGTCTTCTTCGGCGTGAGCTGCAGGGTTTGACGAACTACGAAGCTTGTGCTTGAGACTGTGAAGTGCAGTGAATATGTCTCTCTATGAAGTATGAGGCCATGTTGGCCTCTGCATGAGGGGGTTTGTGTGAACAGCAAGGCTTTGGTGTGATCATGAGCTCTGCCAGGGAATGGTGGCGGTGGATTACAGTGCATGGTGCCCTTCAGTGCTGAATAAGAGGATGAGCAGGATCAAGAGACAGTTTCACCAGTATGCTGCAGTAAACTAGGTCTCATACCCCACATCAGAGGCAGGCAGGATCCGCAGGAGCCCCAGGCAGACATTATGGACAAAAGTATTGATTCTGTAGCTTCTCGCCGGGCACCTTGATCACTGCAGAGACGAGACTTTGATGTAGCATCCAATTTAGCTGCAGAAGAGAGCAATGATGATGATGATATGTTTGTCGTTACAGAGCACAATTTACCAAGTGAAATTAGCAATTCTGAAAACATGTATTTGTGTTGCTGCTAACTGTCCTCCAAGCTTTTAAGTAGGGAGGTCGCATGGTCCACATGAAAGGTTTCTTTTGATTCCGTTGACATTCATTAAAGGGTACACTTTGAATCAACCCTGTCCTTTTGAATGGCTTATCGGTATCCATGAGTAATGGCGTTTTCTGTCCTTCTATGATAAACGATTGCTCCGGAGTTGTTTGATGGCCATGTGCTCCATTTCCTTGGCATGCATCCTGACGTGACAATGCCTCTCTGCATCAGAGCTTTGAGGAGTGGTTCCCGCAGGGATGGAGCAAATCTGTTAGCTATGCTTAAACAAGCCCTCCCAAGACACACTGCATTCAATGACCTGCTTAAGAAGCGCATCAGCACCTCTTTCCCTATTTTCCACACTTCATCTCTCATTTATTTTCCCTTCTTCCACCCACCGGAGTCTATTTTTCTTCACATTCTCCATTTCTTCTACCCCCTCTGTATTTTTTTGCCCTTTTTCCTTTTCCACCCCCACCCTGCACACACAAACATCTCGACTTTTAAGGAGATTCCTGCAAGTCTTACCTGAACCAAAACGCCCCCCCCCCTTACTTGAAACTTAAACTCAATCATAAACTTCATCTAAACCACAACACCAATTATCAACCTTTTAATTTATCTATGTTTCAACTACACCAGAACCCCTCATGGATTGTGAGTCTTTACATATTAGTATCCACAGATCTCTTCAACCCTGTACAAACCAGGGCATTCGACATTCTTATACAGCTCGGATGTCAAAGAGAGGAGGTCAGTGCAAATATGAAAATTACTCTCCAGCCTCTCAGTTGCAACTGGATGTAATTAGATTGTCTAAATGCTGTTGTGACTGTTGTTCTTGATATTGCGCAGACCACTGCGGTCACCATCTTGGTTTTCCCAATGGCTCTCCTCTGTCAGTCATCGTGTCAAACCCTATATCAAATAAGGAGTTGGGATGACCTCGTCCACCTGCAGGTCAGATGGAGATGTGTCAAGAGGATAGAGACCAGACCCATCTGTGAGAGGGAATAAACATGAGCTTGCAGATGTTTTTCAGGCTACAGACTCCTTTGAGGCCCCTTAATGTAACAACAAAATTATCATGCTTTTGTTGGCAGGAGCCGATGATGTAGGGAAGCAAATTTCTTCAGATTTATTTGTCTTGGGAAAAATAACAGGTCAGGTTAGATGTATTGGATTCCAACATCCCTTTATTAAGATAGAAACATATGCCAGAGGATGGAATATGAGCTACGAGAGACAACGTGATACAAATCCTTCTGTTTCTAATCTGGTTTTAATGAGAGACATCTATCATAGTTTCTGAATGCGGAGGAAATGCAAAGCTAAATGATTGACTAATACAGGTGGATGGCATCTTTTACTGAGAAACATGTCAGCAGTGACACGGCTCTCATGGCTGTGATTATGTCTGTGGCCTGTGGGAAGGAATCGTAATGTGGTTGTATAAGTAACATGGTAATGGAGTTCATTATACAGATAGCAGTAACCTTTTCTGTTGCTACGTTAAATTATACCACACACTGCAGCAGACGGGTGCAGCACAGCATTAGCATGTTAAACCCATTAGCCTGCTGTGACCGGGCCCTTCTGCTGCACACTTGTAGCAGGTAATGCAGTGTGTGAAGTGGGTGCTCTGGCTGCATTCACACAAGCTGAGGGAATAAAGAAATTTGTTGAAATATAGTCAGTGACATACTGTGAAATATTTTTAGAAATTGCGTGCTGAACTGATTACATTGAAACAATTTTCCCAGCAAATCTGAGCTTTGTCACTGAGTCTTATGGTGAGATGTATTGTGGGGTAGAGAAAACAATTTCACCTGCAGGTCACTATTTAGTTGATGTAAAAGATCAGTCTGATTATGATGGAGGGTGACTTGCCCCGGGGCATAAGAAGAGCTGGGTTAGGCTCTAGGTCTTTGATAGATGATCAATTCATTGTATACACTTTGTTTCTGAAATGTACTCTGGAAAGCTTTGCTAAGATGGTGCATTTTTACCTTATTTCTATCAACAACCGTCTGTTAACATTGCTTTCTGTTGAACTCCTTCCGTACCTGAAGCAGGCTCATTTCAGCCCATTTCTGACCCGGGTTTTGGGCTGCACAATTCACTTCGAAGTTGGCCCTAGAAACCAATCACAGACTGATCAGCCGCTCCCAACCAGCCATGTGATGATCTGGATGAATCTTAGATGTTTTGGCCGTAGAGTAGTTGGCATCACTGGCAAATAGTAAGGCCTGGTTGGTCAGCAGTCAGGCCTGTGTGTTGAATGCGATCATTCCAGACGTGAATGAGGGAAACACTGGCTTCAACAACCACTTTTTCGACAACTTATTCTTCAACCTGAACAATTTATTCGACTTCAAAAACTCATGCTTCTTCTTCATCTCTTTTTTCTTCTTCATGATATAAATCAACATCCTTGGAGACCTCAGACTGCTTTGTTGAGAATCGTCAGAGTCGTCTGCAGGTGCCCACGGCTGCACTGTGGGAGCACATGGATCTCTAGGCTGTTGCTCTCCGTAGCAAATGTTCTTGTACAGTGTGAGTTGGAGCATACAGTGTTTGCCCAGCTAGTATTATTGAACCAGCCTCCTGTACTGCACCACCTGTTATTTCAGCATCCTCACCAATCGAATCAAATGCCATTAAATTGGCCTCCATCCTCCCAACTCACCAGCCCTCAGCGACACTGCCACCACTCACAGAGCGCTGACCTTTGACCCCCGTCACCCCCTCCTCCCCTCTGCTCACAGACACAGATAACCTCTCAGAAAAAGAGTGCTTCAGGAGGAGTTTTGTGTACTCACGCCCTCTCTTAAAAAGCTGAGACACTGCGTGCCGTTATGATGTGTTCCTGTCCATGATAACGACACAATGTGAAAATGAATTACCTCTAAAGAGAACATTAAAGGATGAATCTGAATCTGCACACATTAAAAAGCCACTCTTCACAAAAGTGCGGATGTTGAATGATGAATAGCAAACAGAATGATGAACAATAATGATGTTCATGAAGTTACGGCTCTGCTTTTGTCCAATCAAACACATTTTAATAATTTATTCAACTCCCCACAAAAATATATAGGCAGACAGTTTTTAGTTTTGAATCAAATTCAATCAGGAATGGTGTCATAGTTTAGACTTGACTTATGATATTATCCTCCTTTCAGACTGGAGAGACAGAGAGATCTGCTCTCACAATTCAGGACACTTTTTTTGCGCTCCACTTTTATACCAGCTATTAAATACAGCAACGGTGTGACACAATCTCATTTAACAGCAGCACAATAAATGCTACATGTCTGAAACTATACTGTTTCAGATTTAGGCAGAGTCAGGTACGTTGTTACTGAATGGATATTCCTTGAGCATTATCCTCTGGTGTCTGATTGCACTGTTGTAGGCTATAAGCTTATGATATTTTTTAGAGACAATATGAAACTCATTGGACTCATTAAGCTCCGCCCCCTGGCAGTTCGGTGTGGTGATTTATGATTACCTACATCGATGTGACCACCAACATAGGACTGTCTTTGTGTGATAACTCAAAAAGTTGCGGATGTATTTTGATTTAATTTGATAGACAACAGATTGTTGGTTTGGAGGCATGGATTCTATTTTAGAGTGGGATCCAGATCAGGTGATGTCACATCACCTTGGTGGAGGTGCCCGCGCGCCGATTACCTTCTAGTTGGGACTCGTTGAGCTGCTGATTGCAACTAAATCATCCAAACTCTTCCTCACAACTTCAACATGTGGAGGAATACAGACATTTGCTGCATTCATGTAATGTCAGAAAATCTGCGTTTGCAACTTGCGATGTGTTCATGAGCTCACGTCAAGTGGGCAAAACATGGATGCCACTGACAAAATGAGTTGCATTGTTTAAGCGAGACATCTCTGTATTATCAGTCACAGGGTTAATGAAGGTAAAACAAACTTTTAAAGGTCATCTGGCTCACTCTACACAGCAGTTGCCATTAATTCCATGTTGAGTATTACATGTGTGGTCACAAAATGTTATTCAAGACATTGATTATTTAAAAATTACTTGCCATTAACCAGTAATGACTTTTTTCTGCCTCTTTTCCGAATAAATCATCTCATCATCTCAGCTGCATTGCAACATGATGGGCCACTGGAGAGTTCCCAGACACTGATTAGCCCAATTAGTTCACCATCACATGAATGCACGCCACGCCTAGTTACTGTTGCTAAGCAATGACTGGCCAATCTCCGAGGACTTTTCTGAATGGTCAGTTAGAGAGTGGAGACAGAATTCTGTCTGAATGATAGATTTTTTTTTACATAACCTTATGAAAAATGCAACGGCACACAACATTCATAATTAATAGAAAAGGTCAAATACATCTTTATAATGTCAAGCTCCCAACATCAAACGACTGCGTTAATTTGTATGAATGACTCAGCAGAAGTTGAAACCCAGAGCACCACAAGAGCTGTTGTTTAATAAGGTCCTTTAAGGTAAAACAGAAAATAATGAGGGGGAGTGATTATTAGTTTCCCTGGTACTTTACATGGAGGAAGGGAAGTCGGTACAGTATATAGCTCCGAGTTTGCCTCTGTTACTGAACTGGGAGGTGAAGTGCTTTAGATTACAGTAATCAGCATCTTCTGCCTTGGGACATCACACACAATTAGAGCGATCTGCTGCCTCGCTAAATGCCAATTTGGGCTCCTAGGCTGAACACTAACAAGGGTTCCTCTCTAATAATGTGTATCCCTGCTTAGGTGTGGTTAACCCCAGCGGTGCTGATTGTGTAAGAGCCCTTTTAGTCCAGTGAAACTGAGTTGTTTTTTTTTTTGTTTTTTTTTTGGCGTTTCTTCCCCACATCTTCTTACTTTGACATTCACTTGAATTATTGTGTTTACGCTTCAAGGACTTCAGAGACACACAAAATCTAAAAATCTCTCCCTGAAAAGAAGCAGTCTGTTTAATGTATACTGTGGTTGTTAAAGGTCTTGGTTTTTAGAGCTCTGTAGATAATAAGGCAATGGATTTTAGTTCTCACATTGATAATGGGGTTGCAAGAGCAGGCAAGGGCAGCGGAGGTTTTTCCTCTGCAGATAAGCTCAGCTGATTTGTTTTTGAACACAGAAGAGAGAGTGTTTTTGTACCTTCTGTCATGGTCATGCACTTCCATCTCCTGGAAAGGTGAGAAACCCTCTGAATGTGGCCCAGTTTAACACTCCCATGTTGTTAATCTATTCAGCCACCCAAAAGGATCTGTCAGAGCATGGATTGCAATCCATAGTCAACGGTAAGCACCACCGAGGAGGTCAAGGCAACCCTGGGTAACATGATATGAATTCCATTACACGTTAAGCGCCCAGCAGCGAGGTGAGGGAGCTAAAGGTGCTGTGGCCTGATGGCACCACTTGGATAACCGAGAGAAGAGTCTGCTTTGATTTGAAGCCTCAGTGAGAAAGTGGGATAAATGTGGCTTGTACTGTGTGTAATTACAAAGCAAACTGAGCACCTCTTTTGGCCTCAGACAGAGAAGGATGTTCTGCAATTGAAATGGGCTTGTTATTTCCTCCAGAAAAGGTGCTCTCTCGTTTGGCAGGAAGTGAACTCGCTGTCACGACTTTGAGCAGTTTCTCTCTTCAGGCTGAGAGTGAAAGTTTCTCACTGATTGATGACTTCTAATCTTCTCGTTGGCTGTCAAAACAAGCAATTTTTTGCTTGCAGGTGGCTGATGAATACCTCATTTATTATCGAGACTCGTTATGAGCTATAATTCATGTAATCAAAATGTCAGCAACCGTCTCATTACATCATTACACGCTTGTAAAATGCGAGTACAAATTAAATTGTGTATTTACTCTTCATAGTTTTCAGAACTGAGAGGCAAAAGAAATCTCATAAAATAAAAGTGTCATTCACTGAGATTACCATGATGGTAATTATACATCTATGGGAGAACCTCAGACTCCACGGTTACATAACTTACTACAAAAGGGAGTGAAAGGATACCATGTTGGTGATACTAATGTGTTTTTATACACCATTTTCTTTGGTGTAAAAGCAAACATTCTTGCTTCTTTTGTGTATCCATCCCAGATTTTTCTGCAGCATATTTTTTTTGCTCTACTTACTTGCTTTGTGCTCATTTGAACAAAGCTTCAGAGAGCTTAGCACAGGATGCCTGTAGCTACAAACATCAGCTCTTCTCGCAGCACCCGTAGGAAGCAGCTCTCTTTCCCTCTCACACAACTGCTATAGATATTTTGGTGTCCTTTTTTTTTTTTTTAATTAGCTTGTGCACTTTCCATCCTCTTTTTTTTTTTTTTTTTTTTTTAAATCCTGGTGAGGTGAGGGATTAAGGATGCTTATCGGTGTATGAAGATCAAAGGGATTAGTGGTATAATCCCATTTTATCCCACGTAGAGTTTTGGCAGCCATGTCTAATTCTGTTCAACTGTGATCTGCCCACTGCCCCAAACGTTTACCGCGGCACAGCAAACACCTCCATCTCTGTTGATCTTTGCCTCAACTCAAACCAGTCAGATTTATTCATTTAACCTGAGCTCCTTGTCCACCAGATGAGATTCACTGATCCGAACTCCATTAAATCACTCCTCTGTGCAGTCACAATCATTCACTTTGTTGTGGAATTTCTTTGTGTGTCATCTCAAATGAAATAATTTGCTTATCCCCATCCAGGTGTGAAATTGCAAGGTAAGACTCCTCTTAGCATGACAACACTGCAGTCTGCAGTAAACCCCACCCTGCAACAGCTGCATTGTAAAAAAAAAAAGAAAAGAAAAGAAAAAAGGTCATTTTCTTCTTCTTTAGCTCTCACTCATATACTGTTGAGCAGATAACCCTCCCCCCTCTCTCATATGCGTGACACGTTGCAGCGTTGTTAAATATCAAGACCATTCCTCATCCTAATGACATAATGTGAGTCGCATCAACAATTGCTTCCTTCTCCCTCTTTGGACTTTAATCTCACCAGCATCCAGTCTCCGCGCCGCCACACTGATAGGTAATGCAGAATACAGGCAATGTGAATCACCATTTCCTAACAGCAGCTGCCTCTGGATGGGGTGGATATAAAAGCCATACATAGAACTTGAATATCCATAATATAATGTGTCATCCACAATCATCTCCGATGCTTGCTTGTTTATTTTGGCGGAGTAAATAATTTGAAAAATCTCTTTGCCGGAAAAGAGACGGACCCTGTATTCTCATTGGTATTCTGCAGAACAGCGGCATCATAACTTTGGTCTCGTAATTGTGATGCTGAAATATGCTGCTTGATCTCTTTCTATGCAGTTGATCAAACAGCGAATCTGTCAAGACAGTTGTGGGCATCGTTCTGTTGCTGAGTGAGCTGAGAGAATTCTTGGGTCCATTTCTCTCGAAGCCACTGTGCTGCTGCTCTGATGGCCTGTTTCATTTCTCTCTCTGTCTCTGTCTCTGTCTCTCTTTCTTCTCTCTGTCTCTCTCTCTCTCCCTCCCTCTTTCTCTCCTTGTTTCTTTTCTTCATGACCTTTTGTTTTTGTCCTGGGCAATTAGTCATACTTGAATTGAAATTGAGAAGAATAGAAATGATCCAGAATCAACACAGGGCTGACCAATTAATCAGATGTTTTCAATCACAGTGCAGCCCAGTGCCAAAATCTAAATCACAGGAGGTGCATTACTTGCTGAAATATCAGCAAATTGTATTCTACAGACATTAGAAAACAATTATCATTTCAATATGTTTTTTAATTAAACATGACTAATGATAATGAATTTTACTTCCCTTTTGATAATCGATTTTTTCCAAATCCTGCATCTGTAAATCAAGATTATGATATCTGGGCGATTAAATAAAAAAGGTATCAAAAACCAACAATTAAATGCTCTCTCACTGACCCTGGCTTGCTAGTTAATACTTTCTTCTTTAATGGAGACCTTGTCAGAGAACTGCCAGGACAAAAAAAGACAGCATCTAAGTGTATAAAATTAGAGTTCATCAAGGTATAACATGAAAGACGGTGCTCTTTCAGAAAGGTTTGGATAGAACCTAAGAAAACGGGAGAAAATGAAAGGCACTCATCTTTAGAAAAAGGTTAAATTGCCTCTCAGGTAGAAGGCTGGGCGATGAAAGGTGTCAAAGAAAAAAATTTTGACCCACAATTGACATATAGAACCTGCTAATGTGGTTAAAGGCATTTTAACCTTTTCCTCAAGACTAATGTATTTATTATTCCAAGACGTACCCATGCCCTCCTCCCAAAAGCAACATCTTTTTTTGTACTAATACTTGTTTCAGGCAGCTCTCCTCCTCATTTTAAGTGTGACATTGACTTGAGGTCATATCGCACAGCCAACATCTGGGTTTCTGAAAAGGAAGAGCAGCAGAAGAGCCGGCCTCACTAACAAAATGCTAATGAGCCTGTAACTGTGAGGTTTACTGAGATTTAAGGCAGCTTTCTTAACCTGGGAGGGCATATACTGTAGATGATGGAGAATTCCAATAGTCTTGAGTATCACAGCACTTAACCTAATGGTTAGTGCAGTCACTATTCACTTGCGTTGCCAGAAGTTGGCTTTATTAAAAGCCATTAATCATTCACTGAAGCTATGACGATAACAGACTCATCGGTCTTCCATGAACAAGGAACTCATCAAAACTCCATTCAATGTGTCTGCTCAATTGAGATGTCGTTACTGCTTCTGCAGAATGGTACTTTCCTCACGACTGTTCCTCTCAGCCGCAGATTTTTAATTTAACTGATGAATAGCATAGCACAAGTGCTTCAATATTTAATTCTTCAAAGGTTCTGATGCAGTCGGACCACCTAGACCACCTTGTTCACTGGGATCTATGACGATTCCTGTGTTGTCAAGCAGACGGACACAAACAGAGGGCAACAGGTTTATGGAACCAAAATTCATTGAAAAAACTGCAACATTCAGAAAAGATCCCAGTAAAGAAGCGTAAGAAACTTTCATGAAAAGAACAGACAGGTGAGCACACACAACAAAGGAGGTAAAACTCTAAAAGCAGGAAGTGAAACTAAACATGAAAGGAGCATATCGCTATCAAAATAAAACAGGAAATAATTACAACGATACAAAACAAAACACAGAGGAATAAATGTTTGAAGATGAATAAATCATGAGGGAAGCTTGTAACAGGTCCACAATCCAAAACTCTGTGTCCTCAGCTGAAGTTCAAACCAAAGCTACTAAGCAGATACACACAAAGTCCAGGCGGGATTATGACACTTATGTCCCAAAGCTAACATTAAAAAACATAAAACTGTGACCTTGTGACAAGAAACTGTAATGAGTTGGGTCGAAATGGACAATAGCAGTGTGTGTGGGTGAGAGGGAAGGAGAGAGACAGTGTTCATGTCTTAGCTAAAAGAATTTAAAAAACAAAACAAAACATTGGTCATAATTCTTCTATTTATTTTTGAGCGTCTTATCACACCTGGGGGCCTGGATCACCATGGGGAGCCTCAGAGAAGTATTCTCACAGCATCGCCACGGGTGCCTTCAGCCAACTCACGATGGGATATTTATAATGGAGTTTTGAGAACATCATTGCTTGTGATTTTTGTTTGATTTAAAAAAAAAAAAAATTGTATCTTTATAAATACAAAGCTAACTTCATGCTACGATGCTGTGAACAAACTGCAGGGACTCATGACATCCCTGTCCCCTCAACTGGCTTTGCGCTTCCTCTGCTTTGCGGCGTGAAATGTACAACCTCTGGTTTATGCTGTGGAAGAAAACTTTACCCAAGTATTTAATTTAAGTTCAACAAACTTCTGAGCTGAAACTTGTATGTGCAACTTATATTAAAGAAGTTGTTATACCATCAAGTTAGTCCAAAAAACAAACAGGAATTTAATTATATTTATTTTTTTTGAAGATGTCTTAAATCCTATAAAGATGGTATTTGTGCAGAGGCTTGCAGTGACTGACAGCAGCTGTTTGCCGGAGGCAGCAGCAGTAACGATTTAGACATGAACATCTGTTGATGTTGACCTAAACTTGTGTGCTGGTGTTGATTCTGTGTTTGCCTGTCTGCAGGGTTACTGGGCCAAAATAAAAATTTGATGGAGGGATGAAGCATGAGCCAAGCAAGAACTAATTAAATTTCAGGACAGATCTGGGAATTTGTGATGACACTTTTTTTTTTATTAAAATCAGGAATGATTTTGTGAATTCTCATTATTTTCCTCAGGAAATTGCTTATAGACCTTTATAACCTTTTTCTGTTAAAAAAAAAAATACACTCAGTATATATATATATGTATATGTGTGTGTGTGTGTGTGTGTATATATATGTATATATATATGTGTGTGTGTATATATATGTGTATATATGTGTGTATATATGTATATACTGTATGTATATATATGTATATGTATATATATGTGTGTATATATACATATATACACTATATATACACACAGTATATATATAAATATATATACACACAGTATATATATAAATATATATATACACAGTATATATATACTGTATACATATATATACAGTATATATATAGTATGTATGTATATATACACAGTATATATGTATATATATACATAGTATGTATATATACACACAGTATATATGTATATATATACATAGTATGTATATATACACACAGTATATATGTATATATATACATAGTATGTATGTATATATACACACAGTATATATGTATATATACACACAGTATATATGTATATATACACACAGTATATATATATGTGTATATATACACAGTATATATATGTGTATATATACACAGTATATATATGTGTATATATACACAGTATATATATGTGTATATATACACAGTATATATATGTGTATATATACACAGTATATATATGTGTATATATACACAGTATATATATGTGTATATATACACAGTATATATATGTGTATATATACACAGTATATATATGTGTATATATACACAGTATATATATGTATATATATATACAGCAGGATTGTGCTACATCTATTGGGCCAATCATCATGAAACTTGGTGGAGAGCTACAACATGGGCCAAGGAAGACCCAGACCCAGTTCATTTTGCAGTGGATCCAAATCACCAGTCAGATCCTGAATTTTTTTTAATCACTTTTTTTTTAAACATTACAAAATATTTCTATTTTTTTCCACCTCATAAATGCGTCAACCTGTATGAAAAACAGCCTAATTACGGTGACTTTGTGTGTTTGATATAATTGGAGAGTGTACCTGTAATCAACACTGCTTTGTGTCAAATGTAACAGCTGGTAATAATACAGTTCATAGTACAGCCTGATTTCTAATTGTACGAGTGTAGCCACGTCATCCTCAACATTCAGACATTCTATTGAGTGTCATAGGAGATACAGTAATACACAGCCGGACATGACAACAAACACTGTACTGTATACAGATTTACATACGGTGCTGTAACATTGATGTGTAGACAGATGCTGCCTAGCCTGAAATCGCTCCACTGTTCAGTCCCCTGATGACTGGAGTCTTTTGAATATTCAAACGCAGCGTCAGAATCAGTGGAGACGAAGAGGACAAACATTTACACGGCCGGCTGATTAAAGCGATCCAGTTCCTCACATCAGTCAGTCCGTGGGCCTTGTTCAGAACAGGTAGCGCAGGAGCGACCACAGCAGCACATTTCACTTCATTTCATCATCAAAGCGTTTCCCTGCTGAGGAACCCGTCAGTGAATGAGCGCCGAGCCAATGAGGCCTCTTGATGCAGGAGACTTCATATCACCAGCAGTCACATTTCAGTTGTAGCAGAAGAATTCCTAGGTAATAAGAAGTCACAGAAGTAAGACAGGAACTGTATTAATCCATTGAGTGTTTGCTCACTCTTCAGATAATTGTCAGGGGGGAAAAAAATCCTCAATAATGCATGCTTGTTGCCCTTTTGGTAACCGCTCTTGTCTCAGCAGTAGCAGAGGGTAGATTAGGGCGGTGCGTCTCAACTTGTATGGAGCTGTTTTACCGGGTCTCATTTCCTGTGAATGGAGGCTACTGGTCATTATCCTGACCTGAGGAAAATAACCTGACTGGTGGAGTATTTCTGCTGGCGTTGGTGAGGGATTTACTGGCTCTTTGAGGTGCCATCAAACTGTGCTGTGGAGACTTGGAGTGAAACATCAATAATTCAAGGACAGTTAATTCACCTTGGGATTGATCTCCCTGGAGCTTGAAGGCAGAAGCTGAGAATGAGGTGCGCCTGCCCTCTGAGGGCGTGATGGCTTCATCTATATTTTGCCTCATTAAAAGGCAACAATGGTCCTTTTTGGCAGATAGGGAACAGCTCCAGTTGGATGCTTTGGACAGTGGATATTTTAAGACTGGTCAGACTTAATGCACCAGGGAAGCTCAATTCATGTGTTAATGAGCCTGGAAACCTGAGAATTGGTCAAAAAAGCTGAATGGAAAAAAACGAAAAACCACCCTATACATTTCCTGCACAGTCAGATAAGCATGAGGAAAAGATGTCCCCATTATATTCAGCCATTTCTGTCCTTAGATGATCTAAATAATGCAAGTTTCAGCTGCTGTAGTCAAAGTCTAACCCCCATTTAAAAGTATGGAGTCAAGCAGTTCTGCCAGTCAGATCCACCGTCACAGCTTGATGAGGATCTGCAGCAAGGCTGACCTTCTAATGATTGGGCTCCAGCTAAGGCCACAGCTTGACTCCTGTGTAATTTCCTTCTTTATCGGTGAAGATGACATGAGTGTCAGCAGCTGGAGAGCTGCTGTATGATTGGAAAGTGCTGTGTTGCTCTGTGTTGGGTGAAATGGGCTGTGCCTTCTCCTCACAGCTTCAGTGGACGCTCAGCTCAGACTTGGTGAGATTGGGACAAAAAAAAAAAAAAAATAAAAAAAAAATATATATATATATATATATATATATATATAGTTCTGCTTCAAAAAATACAGCCTGGGGCGACTTTGTCTATTTCTGTCTGACCCCATTGGATTGGCAAGCTGCTGTGATTTATAGAAACACAGATATGCAGGGACTCTCTCTTACTGAGTCTTACTGTATATGATAGGTCTTCATCTTCTGTTGGAGCGGGAATCAGCAGTACACAACTGCAGACCTGAGGAGCTTTAAAGGCTCAGCATGGTCGATGTCTGTGTCTCAGCAGTTATCTTCCACATTGTAATAACAAACAAAAGTGAAAGTCTATATTGATATTTATGTTTTTGATTCCGTTACATCAGTGAAACCAAAATAAGTAGATCTGCCAAACTGTTAATCTAATGTTCCATTTACTGTATTGACTTACTGGAGGGCTGCAATTTCATGTTTAAAAAAAAAAAAGCAAGAGGTATGTGTCATCAGTCTGAAATGAAGTGTGACTGCAGAAAAGCAGGAGTTTGGTTACAGCTGCCTCCACAACGTGAGTCGGGCGGTGAAGGCAGCAGAAACATGGATGAACTGCAGAAAAACTCATGAACCTTGAATTATTTGAGTGCCTGGCTCGTTCTCTAGTGGAAATTCCTTGGGCTTCATGGAGGGGACGTATGAAACTGAAGTGCTCCTCTGGTGCAGCTATAGCTGCTACTAATAACGGTACTTGCTAGCACACTCTCCTGACTCATTCACCCAGCAGTACTGTTAGTAAAGTGGTTGCCAGTCTGGAGAAAAACCTGCGTATTCATATCATGCCAAGTAATCAACCTGTCATGCTTGACTAATGTAGCATTAGCTATGTACAGATTTAGGTTACTTTCAGTAAGTATTGCATTTACCCACTGACTGCTAAATCCTCTCCACTATGCCGTTTGATTTTACATTGTTTGAGGGAAATTAAACGGATGTTTGTGCTTCTAATGTCAATGCAGCTCAGATTTGATCTTTATTTTTCCCCATTTCAATAATGTAGCCTGTGAGACCACATGTGGTAATGATGCTGGTAATTCTTCTGTTAAGATGCTAAATTGTAATTTTATCGAGGATTTAGCTGAAACAGGTAACGTCGATGGCTGTCAGATAGTATTATATAGGGATATAGGAATGTGTTCTATACAATATGGTACAGACCCACACTAACTCAACATGTTTGTTTTTTTATTGTGCATCCAGATTGAAACTGGTGTTGAAAATGTATAAAGTTAAGACCCAGAACCAGCTCTGAGGGAGCTAACGTTAACTAGCGACTGTTGGCTTTAGCCAGCTAGCAGGTGGTAGCTGGAGTTTGGGTGTAACCGTTAAAGCCTTGAAGTTCCTTCAGATGACATCAATGAGAAAAACTTGGGACGGTCGTTACCCTTGTCTTGTTACTTCGATTTTTGAAGCTTGTCAAACACTTTCAAACTGAGCAAATTTTATTCAATTTCCACTGCCAACTCTGAGGACTCTTCATCGCTATCAAAACACAGACATCTTAAGTAGTCCGCGTCGTTGGACTACAAGCCTTTTTAGAGGCTAAAAAGTAACCTCACACAGACATAGGCAATACAGTCATTTCTTACCTCTGGAAACATTTTTAAATGAAACATTTACTGTCCCAATATTCTTAGTGGAAAGGAATATTTTTTCCCCACACGTTTCTTAAAGCTCTGTGGATGTTTTGTTCTTATTTACCAGAGAACTCAAATGTTATCAATGGCACCTTTTGAGTTAAGCAACCTTGGTAAGAATTGCTGCTGAGATAACCACTGAAACCAGCTGAGAAGTCCATTTCTATGCCACTTGCTTAACCGTTATTATTGTGTGGATAACCGTTTACGCTGGAGTGAATGATGTCTATCTTATTTTTCACAGTGGCATACCTGGGAAAAAATGTGGCAACATCATCTTATCTGCCGAGGAGCTAGGAAACTGCAGAGTAAGTCCAAACCTTTTTTAACGAGCAAATTTTTTTCCCATTTGCTTTCAAAGTAGGTTTATGCTTATTTATTTTTTGGGTGATGTGCACTTACTGAATCTGAGCTGGGTTGAGAGATTCACTCTTGCTGATAGATTGCAACATGCCAGTGTGCAGTTGAATGTGCTACAGAGGAGAGATGTGGCGCACTTTGTGTTAATCACATAATGCACGTTTAACAATGTGAACATGCCTGCGGAAGCGAAGTGGGCTGTTTAATAGCTTCGACTTCCATAAAATGTATTGTATCATAAATGTCGCCATTAAACCAGCAAGATACGGCGCGTCTCTTTGCAGTTGCATCTGTCACTGGGAAATTCTGTACATAGTGACTATGCTATGAGTGTGAATTGCTATTTAATGAGGCTGCATTCATTCTGATCACTATAACCGACATTTCCTCTGATGTGTGGCCTGTTAATCCATGAGTCCTTGTTAATAACCTGTGTCCTAATGCCCATTGGCTTTCTCTCCACGTAGATAAATGAAGACAGTAAACAATCATGTTAGAGCTCTGCCAGTGGAGCAGGAGAAAGTAGTAAGACATATTGGACAGAACAACTGGCCTCCCTCCCAGCATATAAAGCAGCTGCTTCCACCCTGTACTGTTTTATGATGCTCTAATGTTGCATCTGATATGAAACTCTCTGCCATACATGTGGAGTCAAAAGCATTTGTATACACATTTCAAAAACAGAATATTCTCTTTCCAGTCAAATAAAGACTCCTCGGCTACACTGAAACACAGACAACATGCTGATAATGTGACTGCCATGATTTCTGATTCGATCCTCCTGGACTGAAGTGTTGATGCTCACAGTTGTTGAAGGACTGCCCGGATCTGCAAAGCACCACCTGAAGAGGCGATTTTCTAATATAAATGCAAATGCTCATTTCTGGTGTAAATGACCATTTCCTCCCTTCCAGACTCAATTAGAGAGACACAGTCCTGACATGTCACTCCAGACCTGCAGTGTTTACGCAGAACTTAACCCAGCGTACCTCAGGTTGGAGGTACAGAACGATAAGGAAACGTTGAGAAAAAGAAGATTTAAAAGTCTGAAGACCCTACAGTTAGAGAGTTATTGCCGTCTGGAATTGTTACCAGGTGACACGTCTTACTCTGAAAACCATGTCCAATGGAATGGAAAACCTGCAAGGATTATTTTTATTTTACTTATTCGTGGTTAGAAAGC
Source organism: Aulostomus chinensis (assembly GCF_037954235.1). Lineage (NCBI taxonomy): Eukaryota > Metazoa > Chordata > Actinopteri > Syngnathiformes > Aulostomidae > Aulostomus > Aulostomus chinensis. The sequence goes on along the minus strand of NC_141328.1, from coordinate 26,551,396 downwards.
CAGATGATATGTACTGGGTGTGAACATGCAATTGGGACACGTTGGACAGGGCTGAGGCTGGTGAGGACTGATTAACTAACAGACACAGGGGAGCACACAAAATGGAGGGAAAAATAAAAAGACAGGAGGTAAAGCAAACAAAGACACTATAGGAAAACGGTTACACAATAAAATAGGACCTAACTAAAGCTGAGGAACACATGTTACAAAAAGAGACCCGGAAAATGTAGAATACAAAATATCAAAAGGGATTGTGGGTATGGCTCAAAGACTGGAACATGAATGAGACATGGACAACAAGAAATAAGACTCATGGAGGAGAGGGTTTGTGTCGAAGCCAGAAACTGATTTAGTCTCTGCTAAGGCGAGGCGACAAATTCTTAATCTCTCTCCTGAGAGAGGCGGTGAATTTGCTCAGCCAGGTAGTTGAAATACCTTCCTCTGCAACCCTCTGGATCCTTAATTGACTTGGCTTGTCACATAGGATTCTTTAATCTTGATTTTGGTTCTTTCCCACCTGCATTTACATGCGGAGCAGTGCTGTCTTCCCCTCACATCTACCCAACACTCAAGCTGCAGTTCTGGTTTAGTTCAATCTAAGGAAACCACACGACATTTTACACATGACAGCAGTACACCACAGTGAGTCTTTGGTCTTGCCTGTTCAGAGCAGTGTCATGGGTCTGTTTGAAGACATACATACATGCATGTTTGTCTCATCATCCCAGCCACCTATTCTGATATTTCACTGTGAGCCTAATAACAGTTGACATTTTGGATTGTGTAACGTTTTTTTCCTTCAAGCGAGTTTATCAGAAAATGGAACACAGCTTTGTTTCTGTTTGTTTTGATTTTTTTCATGCATGTAAAACTGTTGACAGACATGCTTCACCTGAGGCGTGCAGTCATAATCGACACCTGAATGGATGCAGCGAAGCAGGAAGCATACAAATAAAATGTGTTAATTTCTGAATCACAGAAACTTCTTGATTCATGTGATGATTCCCTATTGCAGGTGATCCTGAGGGTGTCACAAGCACATGTAATACAAATGCAGTCATTGTCTGAATTGCTTCATACATCTCTGAAAACGAGTCCTGTGTGTGTGCGCATGTGTGTCTGTGTGCGTGCGCGAGCATTGCTCTGCCTCTTAACACCATGCAGCGATATCATGGTGGAGCAGAGAAACGGATAGACTGCAGTCAGTATTCCCCTGCTGCTCCTAAACCTCAGTGGCTGAAATGAATGTTCTGCCTTTTTTCCCACTTAATGAGAGAACACTGCGAGTTACCAAAGTGTGTATGTGTTATCTGCTCCTAATGAAGGCTTAAGGCACTGTGTCGCCATGATAGTGGATGTAGCGGCCGGGTCGGGGCTAAGCAGGACAATTATGGAATGCTTCAGTTTTAAGGGTTTCAAAAAATAACCTAAACAGTGTGTGTTGTATTTTGTAAATCCACAAACGAGCCACGGTGGAAATGTGGCAAATTAGATGTTGGTGTGAAACGCCATCAAGGGGGAACTTGACACACTTCTGGTATAAACTGCAGAGTGGATGGCTCTGCATTTTAGACGATTGGTATCCCACTAGGCAAATTGGAAAAAGACGATTTTCCATTACCGTGCTACCTACCTTGTAGTATCACAGAATATAACTTGAAATGACAGAAGGGAATGAAAATGGGTAGCTCTGAATCACGCTGCCACCACTGACTCTTTTAATCAGCTCTTTACTTTCCATCTGTTTTCAACAACTTCACAGTTTTGATTAGAAACAATAACGCCGGAAGCTCAAGGAGAGAACTCCGAGGAGATTCTTTACAGTGAATCATGAAGCTGTTGTTCTCTCAGCAGTTGCCTCAGAGAGGTAGAGGCTTGTCTGGGTCATGTCTGTGTCCGAGGCATAAAGTGATGTGAAAGGGGTTACTGAGAGGCAGGTCAGAGGCAGAGCACAGCACACTGATGTGGGTCAAAGCGATCGATGCCCAGCAGCACCATGCTGATTCAGATCTAATAGCTGTACTTCTAAAAGCCCTGGAGAGCAGCAGGGTAGAAACAGCTCTTGTATCTGCCAGTTGAAGACTTGGATTCTTCACACTCCACATCTTGCACAATATAGGGATGGTTAGATACTCCATATGCTGTGGGTTTAAAAAAAAAAAAAAAAGCGGGAATGAGATAATGCTGGTGATGCTCTGCTGTGTATTTCCTGACGGGGAGACGGTTCTGTCCAGCCAGCTCATTGTGCTGGCTTATTATTCTACAGTGAGACTACCTGGACAGCAGGGACACTATATGGAATCAAGAGTATTACAGGCCATGCTCATTGTGCTTGTAATGGCAGCGTACATTGAAATGCTGCTAAATGAGTATAATTATGGTAATACCAGCCTTTCTAATGTATCATTAGCTGCTCTCACACCCTCCACATCCTTTCTGTACACAGCCCCCTCCTCCATGTGCAGCGTTTCAGAATCCATTTTTGTGCTTCTGCATGGTCTCTCATACTGTTACTATGATTATATTCAGTGCGACAAGGTATTTTCAATTTGATATCCCATCCACGCTTGTTATGCAGGAGTTGCATAATGAAGAAATGGAAATGAATGCAGGTTTTGGAAACTAGAGCCCACTGGCTGGATTTGCTCTGCACCTATTAGGATTCAATAAGCACTGTGCTTTTGTTTGGTGCTTCAGTGCCTTTATATCACGGCACACATTGTGTATAAATAAACAGGAGGCAAACAGTGGCAGGAGCATGGATTTACAATGTGCCCCTCTGGTTTGTAGTCTGACTCCCTGTTTCTCTTCCTGCTTTTCCCTCTCTGTAAAGGATTACGCTACCATGCAGTTTTGTGCCAACAAACTGGATAAAAAGGACTTCTTTGGAAAGTCAGACCCCTTCATGGTCTTCTACAGGAGCAATGAGGACGGCACGTGAGTCTTGCCTCTGCTTTTCAAAAGGGGTTTCACTTTTTTACAGCCAGGTAGCTGAGTGTGTACTTCAAAGATGTTGGAGGAGAATAAGATAAATTTATGCGCACAAGATCCCGCAGCAATGCATGTTGGGAAGATTTTGTCTCCTGAGTTTTCTCAGAGATGTGTGTTTTAATGTTTTTAATCCCTGTTGATTTTCGCCTCCAGGTTCACCATCTGCCACAAAACTGAAGTGGTGAAGAACACACTGAATCCTGTGTGGCAGCCCTTCTCCATCCCTGTTAGAGCTCTCTGTAATGGAGACTATGACAGGTAGGCTGGATGATGATGATGCTTCATTAAGTGTACAAACACTCAAATGGAGAGTGATTTTACCGTGGAAAGAGTTTCATTGTGCAGTGTACGTGTTTCATGATGGATTGCTGCAAATGGGCAATTACAGCAGGTCTATCTCTGCCTACATGCTACCTGACTGGGCTCTTTATTGATTTGCCCACAAATCATTTCAAATTTAAGAGTCCTTGCTCCAGTGATATAATTCTGCCTCATTTGAATCTTTTTACAGTTAAGGTTCTCTCGGGACACCCGAGGAGGAGTTTTGGCAGCAAAATAAATAAACTATAGGGAGTAGAAACAAGTGAGAGGGGGAGGAAGTGTGGCTGTTCTCTTGGTTCTCTAGATGTTGACAGGTAGCTGCAACAACAGAGGAGCTCTGCTCCGTGTGAGTGTGTTGGGATGTGAAGAGCCAGACAGCCACGAGTGTGTGTAGAAGTCGTCAAAGACACATCAAAATATGAACCTTGCCCTCTCCACCACGCCGGGTGCCAACTGTGGTTCTTCACTCCTATTCCCATCTCTCCTCACCTGCCCGGAGAAGCTAATTGGGTCAGACAGATGGAGCGGAGACATGAAAGAGGCCTGATTCCCTTTGAGGATTTGATGGAATCACACATCTACTGCCGTTTAGTGGCTCGGCAACTTTTTTGTGGGAAATTTGCTGTGCTGTGTTCTAGCTCCTCAGCATTAACATGGCTGCGGGATCTTTTTTCCTCCAAGGAAATTTATTGTTTTTAGAACATAATGGCCGTTTAATAATTGCATTTGGCCTGGTCTTTGCTCAGTTTGTGTGATTTTGCTGAAGTATCGATTGTTCTTTTCCCCAGTATTTATCATACAGTTTTCACTGGTTGAGAATAATGATAAGAGTCCAATGTTTTGCTCCTCATATTTCCTCTGTGCTTTTGTTGAAGTCTCAGCTCCAAATGATTTTATCTTTTCCCTCTCCGCAGTCACGTCTCTAAGCCTCATGTGCATCTGTCAAATCTCTTGTAATCATCTGTCTACAATGGCTATCAGAAAGTGAGATCTTTCCCATTTCCATTCAAACATGCCGTTGTTCCAGAAACAGAGATTAAATTGATCTCAGGACTTATTCTCTGTATCTTCAGCAGTGGATTTGATCGTGTCATGGTGCCGCTCATGACCCCGATCATTCGAAGAAAATGGCATGAGAGAAAATTGATGTTGACTGACACATCACTTGGGAATCATCTGCTACGCTTGCCCTGAGAGTCATAACACATTTGGCTCTTGTTTTTTTTTTGGAGGGTGCAAGTCAAGAACACAAGGAAGATTTTGTTGTGTTCTCACTCTCAATCAGAAATCTGAATATGTGGTTACATAAGATGTTGTTCAGTATTTATAGGGAGAAAAACTGTTTTGATGCGTATTCACAGTACATTTCGTGCTCCCTCACTCTCTCTGAGATGTTAGAAGACAAATAAATTCCTTGCAGACAGAATGAGTTCAGGTCAGGATAACAGGGCAGCCCTCCATCATCCTTGCCTCCTCCTGGACCTACCGATGTGTGATTGACAGCAGCTGATGGGGGGCAAGTCACTGATCTTTCCCAGATCAAGTAGAGCAGAGGAAACACTTTGCTCATTCCCAGGGAATTCTCTGAGGCTTGCTTATTCAGTTTCTCGCCTTCCAATTAAATTAGAAAACTTGCAAAATATGCTCACTCCCAAGAGGTTAGTTTTCTATCTTTGGATTGCGCAGAAAAATGCTCTCCCCAAACTTTTGGCAACTTTGTATACCCCTTCCCCCTTCAGAGAGAGAGACACCCGTATTCACTGGTAAACAGTTTATTAATGCCATTGATGTCAAGTTATTCTAAATTTTAGAGACTTGGATTGATTTTAGCGGAATATTTGAATTAGATATGAAGGCTTAGTGCCCTTTGCTGACAAGTGGTTGGTCTTTGTTGCATGGGCATTCTTGCTATTTATGCTTTCAGGTGCTCAAAATGTTTGGATGAGGTGAACTACAGGCTCAGTGTGTGCGGGTAAGACTCTGCAGTATCAAGTGTGATCCAGTCAGCATGAATGTTACAGGTTTAAGTGGATGTGTGAATCTATTTTTTTGAGGGGGGGAATCATTTTGGGTTGTCTGTCTATACGAGTTGGCCCTGCGATGGACAGGTGGCCCGTCCAGGGTGAACCCCGTCTCTCACCTGAAGGCTGCTGGGATAGGCTCCACCCCCCAGTAAACTCTTAACTGGATAGAAAATGGATGGACTTTGCATAAGGGAATAAATGGGGGTTTTAGATGTCTATTAGAGCTCGATGTCTTGTAAAACACATTCTTCAACACTGCTTCATTTGAGTGAACATTTCACCGATGAACTCTGCTGATGCCAGATGGGCCGGTTGTAATGACTTTTAGTAGCTTTTTCTCAATGCATCATTTCAGAAACGCTCTGTGTTGAGCATTTTCAAGGACATTTCAGGTTGGGAATGAATTTGCTCACACACACAAAACAAAAACCCTTTGATTTGTTTTACAGAACGATCAAAGTGGAAGTGTACGACTGGGACAGAGATGGAAGGTAAGGGATGCGCGCACACACACACACACACACACACACACACACAAAGAAACAAAAACACTCAGGAAAATAATGTTTGTGTCTTTATTGTGCAATCAAACAGAAAAGGTTTGCAATCAAAGAAGAACAAAATCTATCAACATTGCAATCACAGAGATGTTTTTCTACAAGTCAAATCCAGTCATTATGAAACATGTAATAATATGAGTTCCTATCTTTTCTTTGCAAATCCAAAAGTTTTGAGTGAACGTTAAGATGTGAGACGTGTCTCTCTTGGCTGGCCCAGAAGAGTCTTACATCTATTAGCCCCGCCCACCAGATTCAGCAGACACAAAATTTGCATTAATAAGATTGTAAATTCATTTTCATCACAAGTGTATTTGACTTGCTGTGGAACATCTTTGATGGCAGCATTGGTAGCTCTGCTCTTCCATCACATTTTCTCTGTGATTGCTCAGTATTGATACAAAAGCAGCTCCATACATACATTGATGAAAAGTATTTTTGAAATCTTGCTTTGATTGTGTTTGCTCAGAAACCGATCGCTACATTCACAATCAGCTCATTGATATTAATATTTCACAAATGCTTCACAGTTGTGATGCACTTCCTCCAGCAGCTTCCTTCCTCGCAGGGTTGTGCCCTCAATGTGTGATGTAGTTTTTTTCTCTCTTTCTACAAGCCACGACTTCATCGGTGAATTCACTTCCAGCTACAAGGAGCTGTGTCGGGGTCAGAGCCAGTTGAATGTCTATGAGGTGAGTGGAGCTACAGACACCATTATCAGCAGAGGAAATAATGGATTTTTTATGTTCCGAACAAATTTTTCACGTGTTTGCATTCAGGTGGAGCACACCAGTAGAGCTTCGTTCAAACTGTAACTGAATGAACTGTGGGTGCACCTTTTGGAGCAAAAGTTGTTTGACCTCCGGTGTGATTATTTCAAATGAACATCCAGCTTCCTCTGCCCCGACTCACCCTACTCGGCATTAAGCACCGGAGAGGTTAAGTGGAGCACCAGACTGAGGTTTCTGTCGCGGGAATACAAATGGGCCTGCAATAGAACTATGCTCCTGATTAGTTTTTTTGAATGGTCCTTGGGGGATCTGATTGGGTATTACTGCTCTCCGCTGGGAGGCTCCGATCAGCCCCTGCTCATTAAAACACTTGCCATGTTGTATCAGCCTCTGAATTAGTCATGGAGGTGGCTTAAAGAAAGAACAGGGTCAATGAAGACCCTGCGAAGGAGAGGATGGTAGGTAAGGGAGGAAAAGTAAGAAGTGATGCAGACAGAATGAATGAGTGAAAAGCGGAGTTGCCCTTTCACACTGCTGACATGGCAGAAGAGGGTGCATCCATTACCCTTCACTTGCTCTGTTTTAATTAGAAAATGAAACAGCAGTTTCTACACCTGATGTTTTCCGGGCCAGTGCCCTTGAATCAGTTTTATAGATGTGTCCAAAAACTACAAAGCAACCTTTTAAATGTTAACAAATAAAGTTATTGAGTAGGTCACAGGCCGCTTTGATTCCTGTGCACTCATCCTGACATGCATGGCGCCTGCAAACACTAGTCCTGTGAGTTGAGTTGACAGCAGGCTAATGCTAATGCGTGACGTAATGTGAACCTGGCTGTGACTGAGTGACGGCCGGGGTGCTGTGAGGCATCGTTGGCTCTGGAGGAGTTGAGGAGTAGGATCAGAAACCGCAGAGGTGGAAAGGAGCAGCGGCGTCCTCCGAGAGTGAAATTCTTTATAAGACAGCACTTTTTCCGCCAGGCTTGTGGTTTATGTGCACACTCAGAGAAGAAGCTATAGAGACATTTGACCTTGATGGCTTGCTTTTGCATAAATGTTTTTGGGCTGCGAGCTCCAAAAGCAACATTAATTTAAAGCAGGGAGATTTGTTATCCCACATCGCCAGCTTATCTGGCTTATGACCTCGATACTGGTGTGTTTTTGTGTCTGTATATGACTGCGTAATTTGTTGCTGTACACCACAAATTTTTCACTGTATAGCGCAGGTAGGTGCTTATTACACTCCCCGAATAATCTGTATCTGGCTGTGAGGCATGATCAATGCTATCTCATTCTCACCTAGTGCAGTTATTGGATTAGGTCCCTATGCTCCATTACCCTCACAGACATGGAGAAGGAGGACAATAATGGTTTTATTACTTGCCTAAGGGGGGACTCAAAGAATTGTACTGCAAGTTTACATTATCATTATCCCCCTTTCCTATTCTGCCTTTATCCTAGGTGGTGAATGCCAAGAAGAAAATCAAGAAAAAGAGATACATCAACTCTGGGACGGTGAGTCTGAGTTCCGAGATAAGAGCAAACCTCCCAGTGTGCTCCTCTGTTGCTTTTGTATTCATCAGGATTGCATGAGGCGTATATTCTAGTGCCAGATCTTACATTCCAGACCAGAGCAACACATAAAGGCACTGTTGTCTGGGTCCTGTTTGTGAAGAGTAGTGACGGATGTTTAGAAATGAGCCACAGCTTCTTTCTTTCTTTCATTTTTTTTTTTTTTTCGCTGGCTGCTCTTGCTGTTTGTGCTGACTGTAATTAAAATCTCTGGCTGGTTATCCATCACACTGATCATCCGTCAGTGCTCTGTCACACTGGCGTTCCCTTCGTGATAGCAATACTAAATACGTTGCACGAGTGTCATGCTGCATGGAGAACTCCATCTGTGAGTGTTTGGGTCATGAGTCAGCAGTTAATTCGTAGAATATTAGATTTTTTTTCTTGTTTAATTAACAAACATGATACTTCGTCCCTTCAGGTGTCCTTGTTGTCATTCATTGTGGAGTCGGAGCACACTTTCCTCGATTACATTAAAGGAGGGTGAGTTCAGCGCTTGTTTGTCCCTCATGCTGTTTATCTACATTATATTCATTCTTTGTGCCAGGCTCCTTCAGGCGATAACTCAGAAAGGCTGCAGTATATGATATTTATATAACGTATTTGCATTCATATGTCAATCACCTGTCTAACCACTGATGAATATGGCATCACGGCCCAACAAAAATTGTCAGTGGGTTGCAGTATAAGTCGTGAATCAAAATACACGTCAAAAACATTTTTTCCTCTGGGGATGGTTTAAGTTTGGCTTTAATTTTTGCACATGATGCTATAGAAAGGTGGGTGTATGGAGACTGACAGCTGCTCTGAGTGGAGTGTGACAGTTGCGGAGAAATCTGCAAACGTTGGGAATAGGATGTTTAACGTTAAAAGCAGATATAAAGCTAAGATTCCATTACTGTTACTGAATGTCTGTTTCACAAGGGATCAGCCTACTGTATTCTATCAAGCACTATACTCTGTCATGCGCCAGACCTGTTGGGATATTTGGTTAGGAGATCTAACGGCATGAGGAAGCTTATAGTTAAGGCTCTGTGGCACGCTTATTACTCGCCACTTGCATTTGACTATTAATTATTCTGATTGTACCGATTCAGTAAACATACATTTGTCTATTTGTTACATTTCCTTAAAAAAGCACGTTAATTCAAGCATGATGTTTCCCTCCATGTTGAAAAAAAAGAAGATTACATCAGTCCCCTATTGCACAGAGATCCACAAGGTCCTCTAGGAATTCTGAAGTCATTTTCTATTAGATTTGGTGTCTGGAGCATAAATTACCAGGGTGATATATCACCCTGAAAACGCTATCACCTTCATGACACTGAAGATTGTGGGTTGAACCCAAAGTTACCTGACAAAACTGCAAATCTTAAAATATATTTAAAAAAAAAAATCACTCTACTGAGCAGCTTCTGTAGTGTCATGTAGGTAGGTAGTATTACTGTGGTAGCATTGGGTCATTCAGTAGTGAAACTCAAGTAGTATCTTAGACTTCTAAACTAAGAAAGTGAGTGCTGTTGTTAACGTGCCATTGCTGTGACGAATACATGGAAATAAAGCAGTGAGATTTAAAACAGTTGATTTAAATGCATTACTTCAGCTCTCTGTCTCTGTCTCTGTCTCTGTCTCTCTCTCACACACACACACACACACACACACACACACACACACAAACAAAAACACACACACGCACACACACAAACACACATACATATCTCTGCTGCCGTGACTGATCTGACTAGAGTTTTACATATGCGAGTTAAGTCTGGTCCCAAAGGACACAATCTTGTCCACAGCCACAACTACAGTGTCAATGAATATGATAAAATATGGAGAAGATCTAAGAGCTTAATTAAGGGCGGACAACATGTCACGTATAGAAATGTTTCTCTGTGGATCCGTCTGTGGCTGCCCTGCTTTTAGTTTTCTGCTGCTTAGCTGATGGCTGAATGTCTCAGATCTGTCCTGTTGGTTCGTCTCCAGCTCACACAAATGGACACACACACACACTCAGACTCAGACTAACACTCATCCCCGCTTTTACTACCTGTTTGCCTCTGATCCAATTTGGCCTTTAAATGGAAGAAGTGTGTGAATTGTAAAACACCAGCTTATTATGTGTCCATCTTCCACAGCCGGTATAATGTTTCCATAATTAACGCTCTATGATTAAAACAAACATTAAATCTACCATCCTGCGAATTTTATTTGCTAAATTGATTTGCCATTCATCTGCATCAGGGAGGCCTGGTAGTGATGAATTCAAATGTCAGCCATGCTACATGAGCAAGATGTACAACATGACTTCAGTTTAAAAACTGGCCTCTCTTTCTCTCAACATGACAGTGACATCAAAGGCAAACTTGTGGCTTTTACAGAAATTGTGAGTATTGATTGGTTCTTTCAAAAACCCCACATTTCAGTCCCGTTGTTCCAGCTCTGGCCTCTCACTACTGATTTTACACAGCTGAAGACTGAACGCCGCCACTGTCTTATCTCTGAAAGTGCTGCACTATTGCTACTAGCCTGACTCTTATCACTCGCCTGTGCTTGGAGTGAATAGGGGAATAGCAGCGTGTGCTACTTGGCAGCAGTTGCAGCAGTTGACCTCTTGACATTTGTTGGCAGATACGGATGAACGTAGAGAAAATTCCATCCCAACCCCCACTCTGACCTGTTGAGTAAAGACGCCACCTTCAGATTTCACAGCTTTAATACAGCTGTTATATACTCCAAGCACCGAATTACTGAGAGAAAAATATCCCCAAAACACTCCAAAATAAATTTCTTAATAAAGCCTGCAGTGGGAGGTTTGAAAAAATGCATCAGATGAAAAGAAAGTGTTCATGTTCACAGGAAACTCTCTTTTATGGTTTCAGAGATAAATCTGTTAATGAATGTGAACCAGCACACAGAGTCAAGCATTAGGTGCCACCTTTCTGATCCCGACTGTGGAACATGAAAAGCATGTCAGGTCTTCTGTGCAGGCGTAGGAGAGGAGCTGATGACAAAGACAAATACTTTGGGATCGCAGTGATCCCATCCCCCCCATATATGAAATCAGTGAAAGGAAATCGCTCCATCTTCAGAGATTTTCTCTTGAGGTCTTTTAAATCATCATGAAAGATTTGCTCCAGCTCCTGTGCCTCATTGTCTCCCCGAACCTTTCTGTGAAAAGTGCTCTCAGCAGTCCTTGTATATTGAAAGTCTCAACAGGAGCTGCAGATAAAAGATTTGTCTGGAAGATATCAAAACCACAGTAGTTAACAGGAATGCAGAGAGATCTTTTCCTGTGGTCTAAGTTGTGTTTTTTCTGCTCCAATGTTTCTGGAGGCTGAGAACAAATCGTGAAGCGACTTATTTGCCATTAATCTGTGCTGTCAAAATTAATGTGAGAGTCACACAGTTATTACAATGTTGGACTTGTTGATTTGATGTAGTGTTAACTTTAATGCTTTCTATTAATGAACGGGTACACCGTCCACCTCACCTCTCACCACCTTCCTTAATAAAGCTTCCTATCCACCGGTTTAGAGTAATGAATGTTGTGTGACAAGAGCGACATAAACCGCATCCTCTTTTGTACTTCTGACTTGTTCCTCCAGGATAAATCTGTTTCAGCTCAGTTGTATATCTCATTTACGAGTGTTTAACTTTCCCAACCCTCCTCTCTTTCAGATATTATTTATGTGCTGCAGTTAACCAATAGATCTTCACGATAGCATCAGTTGTGGTACCTTGGAGATTGGTGATGCTGTTGTAAAGATGCAATATCACGATGTAAAATCTAAAAAAAACAACCGGATTTATCAACTGACAAAAGGAAAATATTTGTTTTAAAGCAACAAAATGTATCTTTAACTGCTTCAGCATTTATAAAAAGGATGTTACATTTTCTGCTTTTTCACACAACCTTGGCTGTGATATCAGGCATCGTTATGAGACTCACTGTTTCAGTCGTCAAGGCCCTCGCCGTACTCTAGTGTGACACCACTGCCAAAGACTTTGACAACAATACTAAACAACAATGGACAACTACAATGTACCTGGATAGTGCAGGCATCAGGGGTGAAGGTATTACGGACAAAACCTCTGCTATTTCACTTTTCACTATTAGAGGAGGTACAGCAAATCATAAGTTGGACATCCTGCGGTGGGTCTTTTCCCGTCCAGTATCTAGTCCACACAGATGCAATGGCTTGATGCTTCCTGAAAAGTTCTTTTTGGCTCTTTCTGTAGTTTTAAGGTCTACAACCACCTTGACCTCCTGTCCTTACGCTGTGTGCAATGACTGCAAGCATACTGAAAACCAACAGAAGCAACAAGTTGGGCCACAAGCTAAGCTAAAGGCTTCGCTACACGAACCACCACACTGTCCAGCTAGCAAATGTACAGATCCTTTCTGTCGTGTCTCACTTCTAACACTTACAAATCACTCTTGAAGAAGAAGAATGGTTCACATGATGTCACATGATTAAGGTCAAGGCACGGAAACACATGATGTAGGTGATTGTACCCAAGTAAGAGCTAAGAACAGGCATTTGGAGCAGGGAGAGGGAATGAAAGTGCTGATTTTCTTTATGTTACACGTCAGTTTACCATCCAAAGGATTTTTCAAGCTCTTATTTAAAAGTTGCATATTTGCCTGGTGTTACTTTAACAGATTTTCTGGCAAAAACAGCTTGCATGACAGTCTGATGAGCAAAATAAATAAGATTATTAGTGATGGCAGTGGAGGGATGAAACAATGAGTATGCTGCTTATCCATGATGGAAATAAAGCAACGGACTTGTAGTTTTTCCACTGAAGAGAGTTTAGGGGATGAAGCTGCTGCTTCAGTCAATTAATCTATCTGAAAAAAACATCAGGCCAACTGTGAAATCCTCGCAATTTTTATAATTACAGTTTATTCTCTGCTGAATATCCTCTAATTTAGGTGAGGTTTATGAATAACCTTTAATAACGGTTACCATCTCAAAGGGCTTTACAACACCCACACGGTAAAAATAATGTACATGCACATAACCTTAACCCTTCAATGGAGGATCAGGAAAATCTCCTCCTGACCTCATTAGAACCAAAAACATTTTCTCCGTCGGGACACTCAAACATGCATTAGGTGCTGAAAACGGGCCAATGAAGATTAAGAATGTTTCCTATAATTATGCTGCACCTATACAGTGATGCGCAGCAGGAGGATGCGGTAGAGTTAAAGCAGCTTCTTAGACTTTTTTAACTGAGTGTATTGCCGTTTCAATTTGATATGACAAACGCACACAAACCACTTCTGTAGCAGCGGCTCAAAAGCCAATTATAACGTCAGTTTCCCTGAGAAATGAGCGCTCCTAGTCTTCACTCTGGTTAACACTGTCGCACTACTCCACATCAATCAGTAGATTCCATTCTATGACTGGTACACGGACGACAGTGAGACCGGGTCAGGTAATAACATCCTGCCAGCAGCCCTTCATCCACTCTTCTTGTCTGTGAAACCTGGATGGCTGCAGCAGGGCGTGTTGTTGTTCTTAAATGAGCCGGGCTGAGCAGTGACGGGTCCCGACTGCCTCTATGTAAATATGGGAGTGGTCTTGAGTTGATGGCTGCTTCCACGACTGTGAAAGGCTCAGAGATGCACTCATGTAAGGGCGCAGTATGCAGCCTGCTCTTTACATGTGAGGAATCCTGTGGAGCTGCTGCATCACCACATTTTGATCAGCAACCCAGAAACAGTTTTGTCATCTGACGTTAAAATCAATGGATGCTATTGTCTAAAGGACCAATTTGTCATAGGGAGTCTCTCTCTCTCTCTCTCTCTCTCTCTCTCTCTCTCTCTCTCAAACACACACACACACACACACACAATCTTCAGGCAGAAACTGTTTCAGTCAGATGAAGCACCTTTGACTTTCTGTCTCATGTGTTTTCATTTTACAGGTCTCTTTCCTTTTGAGAAGCATTTGCTTTGTCTCTGTTTAATCCAATATCTCTCAGCTGGAATCATTTCCCCTCCGCTGTGCTTTTGTGCACCACGTGATTTATGCACAAATCGTTGGATCCATGCTGCGAATCAAAGCACGCTGGCTGTATTCTTTCTGCACCAGAATGATGGATGGTGCTTGTCCAGCTTTATGTTTCTGTCTCTATGATGATGCGTCATTGAATCAGTCCAGTAACAACTCTTAACTGACCAGCTCAAAGTCCTGGTTAGGATGTAGCGTGATCACTGGCATCAGTTCGTCCGTGAGCTGGTTAACTCAAAAGGTTGTGGATGAATTTTGATTAAGTTCCATACAATCATAGAATTCAGGTTGAGGAATAATCGATCATGTTTTGAAAATGAGCCGTAACAGGTTCTGATGACATCACTGTAGGTATGTGCTCTCTGAGTGCCCTCTAGTCGCTGAAATGTTTGAGAGGAGGAACAAATCTTGGCTGGGATTTCACTGGAGTCTACAGCCGCCCGTTCATTTTTCTAAGGTGGGCTGACCTCATATCGATATTCAGCTCATTTCACAGCCTCTTCACAATGTTTCACAGCCTCTTTCCTTCATCTCACATCGTGGTTCTATCATGTGAATCTCAAGTGACTCCATTTTGGGGTGAAATCTTGGCCTACTAGGAGCTGAAGTGCTCTGATGTCATCTTTTCTAACAACATGTGTGCTACCCTCCTCTGAGAGACGTCTGGCTAGTTCTGAGTTGGTGAGGCTATAAAGATGGTCTCTGTCTTGAGAGCGACTCAGAGGACCAGTGACTGCTGTATCTGTGGGAATACTGCACTCTGCCTCTATGCTTTTTCTCATCCATGCTATCTTGCACTAGATCCTGACTGGCTAATTGCTCGCCGACTGCTCGATGATGTCCTCGGCTTCTCTCTTCTCTGTGCAGTCGAGGATGTACTTATGTAGGCTCTTCTTTTCTCTGGAGTTCTTCTCTCTTAGGGATTCTCCCATGCCAATTCTCCCTCTGGCACATGCATTCTTTGGATTGGCCGTTCTCTCATGCCTTCCCACTACTCTTTACACAAACTACATCAGAGCCCACTGTCCGTTTCATCTGTCTTTCTTAACACTGAGTTTGAAGACTGAACTCTCAGGGTTTTTTTCTTTTATCATTTTCACGTGAATCGGATGCAGTATGTTACCATAAGTATTTGATACTACTCCCGTCGAGTCGAGACTTTGTGCTCAAATCCCAGTACCCTCAAACTGTCTGATTGATGCTTAAATCTGTTGCAGTTAAACATTTATTTTCCTTCATTTTTTATGTATATAATTTCAGGGGGAAACTGGATCAACGTGCTGATATCGGCCCGTCACTGTCCAAGGTTCTGAAAAAGACTTCAGTACCTCATCAGCAGAGCCTGAGCATCAGGCTGTTGAAAAGTGATCTGAAATCAGAATTTGATATTTGTTCTATCTTTCAGCTTTCACTGTGTTTGCTTTTATACTTCTTTTTTTATATGACAACTAAATGATGCATTTTAATCTTTGAAGCAGATGGTTTAAAAAAAACAAAAGAGCATTTTCATTTTCTTCACATCCTGGCTGCTTTTACAGCGAGTTGCTTTTTTCTTTCACTTTGGTTGATGTTGAATTGGGGCAGAAAGCGTTGTCGAATGGAGCTAATTTGAGTCCAAAGGCCACATGCCGCTCTGATTCTGAGAGGCTGATAAAAGATTTATATTCTTTTCTTCACGTGGAAATGTTTCCCTCTAAATTAAATCTGCAGTGAGATCAGCCGTGTAATGGCTTGTGTGGAGTTTGTATTGTGTGGAGATCTTATTAAGCTTTAATAGTTTCATCTCAAGATTTCTTGCTGTCCTGGAACACAAGACAGAGATACTGTTTCTTTTTCCCATTTGTGTTGTGTCAGGATACAGAATGGCGTTTTTACTGGAGTGAACTCACATTTTCCTTCTCTTTCCTCCTTGATAACCACTGATAGGAGATTTTTCTTCTCTGTGACAACCTCTATGTTGCTAAATGTAAAGTGGTGTGATATTTGTACACTTTGGGGGGGGGGGGGATACAATTATTTAGATTTTTTTCATATGGCCTGGCTGCTACTTGCTCTCACAGTCTCATTGTGTTTGTGTTTGACGTTATAAGAGCAGAGGCAGAAACCTTCGCCGTACGTTTACACTTGAGGCAGTGTGATGTATTGTGGTAAGAATCACCTCAACTAGAAATGTTGAAGGCGGTTTTCTGAGTCCCTCCAGTGTCGACCTCTGACCGTTAAATGAGACTCCACACACATAAAAGCAGGCATATTCATGGCTGACCAGTAATTGGAAGACGATCCATGAACTGACATCATCCTCACAAGAGAGAATTTCTGTCAAACAAAATCTTCATGGGGAGCTTTTATGCTCGGCATCGCGTGGGCGTGGAGACATTTTCCCGCTTGTCAAGTTAGCTTTTTGGAGGCCGGGGTGGAATATACTCTTCTCTTTTAATTGGTCACGTGAATACTGCCTTTTGATTGGCTTATTGGTTTGGTGTTTGCGAGAGAAAATGATCATCTTTCACGGATTTCCTTTTCATGTTTTTGAAGATTCACTCTTATGACTGTATTACTCTGTTACAGCTCGCTAAGTGTTGATGTTGTCAGTGGGTATGGTAGGGTGTGGTAGGGTGTTGAAAGGGACTTACGAGCGCAGCAACATGAGTCGCTGTCGCTGCCTCCTTCAAAATCTCCAAAGTAAACCTGACGAGCAGCCGAGCGGTCATGGGGCAGTGCTTGTGCTGCAGAAATGTTCCCTCCCTGCTCTGATCATATGCACCAACCTGCTTTTCTGCCGCACGACTTTTGGGAATAATTAGACACCATACTTATACATTCATTTCTACTGCCGCCTGGGGTATACATGGCTCCATTTTCTCATCCAGGAGAACACTGCAAATCTGCAGTGGTGTGGTTTAGGTTGGCCGGTTTCCAGCGAACACAGAAGAGGCCATCAGCGTGCTTTAGCTGCATTCTTTGTGACTTATATACAATAACCCACCTGGCACAGACTGCAGGGATTTCACATTACAAAGCTCTCACCATATGGTGTTGGGTTAAATGAAAGGGGGGCAATCACCACAGCACTCATGTGTTTGTAAGTTCTGCAGTAGTTCAAGGAGATACCCAAACATTTAAGCTGAGAGTAAAACTGGGAGAAGGGAAGGTGATGACTGGCGTGTATCAGGTGAGGGGAGCAGTGCTGGACAACCGTTTTGGACTGCCTGTTCTGAAGGATTTGTTCTGAAAGAGGCCACTTGATGCCTGGTGTTAGATTTATGAGCCCCAGTTTGGGGAGAAGAAAATGATGATGGTACATTAATTTGACTGTAGAGCAATACATCACTCACTCAAGAGCCTAATAAATGAAAAATCACTGAAATATTACCTGCCCTCAAGGACTTTAGATAGCAGGATTAGGGGGATAAATATAGTTGGTTCAGGTTGGCCACCGGCTATTTGTTGTTTGTAAGAAGACACACCAAAAACCCCAGACAATACTGCAGCATCAGTCAACTTCAATCTGTATTGATTTTTTTCTCCTGGAAATATTTTGTGAGCTAATCCTCACTCCGTGTCTCAAGTGAAACAGGCAGTGAAACCCAAGTCAGCTGAACACAGACGTATGTGGAGCTGTTAACTTTCCCAGCATCAAGCTGGAGACAGACTCTGCGTATCCATGGTCTGGTGATTTATTTGTGTCTCGCTACTTTTCCTCTAATAGAAAGTGGCACCGATGAGGCTTGCCCTGAATCCTGAACCTGTACAGCCAGTACATCCTCAGAGAACCACTGCACGGTTGGAAAGATGGATGATAACACAAAGAAAACAACCTCAATATTGTAACACGGCAAACATCTTAGTTGGTAAACAGTAGCTGTAGCAGTATATAAACATAAGGAATGGTTTCTAACCGTGTGTATTTCTCTTTATTCATGTATGTGTCTACAGTTATACCTCCTACTCTTTGTCCTTAACTGGAGGCTGGTGCCCAAACAGATGATTAATGACAATATAGTAAGCCTGTGCTAAAGATATAACATCTGGATTGTCACCGATAAAATTGCCTCAGTTGCCTCAGTAGACATTAGAATGGGTTTATATCTGCCTCCTCATACAGAAGTTACAAGTGTTTATACCCTGGTCTGGATGAATCCTTGACGACGATTGGCTGCTGGGTGTCACATGCACACTGTCCTTTTTGCTGAGCCCAGTGAAACAGTTCTAGGTTGCAGTCAAACCCTCATGCAGTACCCTGGAGACGGAGCTCTGCCTTGTTAAAAACTGCTCTGATTGCAAAATGCATTCAATTTTTAATTGATTGTCTGGCAGTTTTTGTCATTATTATTTGTGATTAAGTTTATCAGTATTGGATGATTTGCACCCATATTATGGCATGTTTACAATAAATTATATCTGTTATTACTATGAGTGTAGCTGCTCTGAGTTTAGGCTTTGTTGTGTAATGGACATTGTTACAGCTAATAAGCACCTCATTTTCCACCATTGTATATCAAGAACACGATACTCTCTGTCTCCACATTCGAAATTTCAAAGTCTTGAAAATGAAATATTGATGACTTTCAATGTTCTGACTGTAAATCGAGACCTTAAGAGCTACATTCTTAGGCTCCCAAGGGTTCCTTACTTATTTCTTATTAACACATTTGTTTAATCTTTGATTAACAGTATTGCAGCACCACCACCATACCAGTGTGCATTGTTTTTCCGTGTTGCGAATTTTTCCCTTCAAATGTACAAAATCCTGCCGGTGGTTCAGCAAGAGTTCAGCAGCCTCTTTCCTGGAGGAACTACAGCACTTCTCTGATGACCTACCTGGCACTTTGATGACATTTCCCTGGTGGGCATTTCCACTGTCCTGCTCTCTCCCTTACCTTAAACCCACTCGCTTCATTTTCCAGCAGAACATTTGAAACTAACCATGAAATTCAGCCGAGGCTTTCACATCGCCATTGTAGCTCCTTTATCAGTCAAACGGTCCAGTTCAAAGGTAACTAATGAGCCGGGGTCAGAATCACGCCACCATTATCTCTGATACTGTGCTCGCGGGACTTTGTGAATGGAGGTGAACTGAGAAAAGGCAATCAGTGTTAATCACGGTGAGGAAGCTTGGTGCACGCTCCCCTTCAACTCACTCTTTGTTTGCCTCTTTCTGGAAACGGGGAACTCCAGCGGAGGCTAGTTAGGCCACGTTTAGTTTCTTTTCAGGGTTGGAGGGTTATGAATAAAACAGATCAGTGTGGTTTTTTTGGACTTTTTATGGCTTCAGGTTGAAATGACTGACTAAGATTTAAAAAGGAAGCAGGGTGACATTATCCGTGTTTACAGTGGGGACCAAGATCACGATGGTGAGTTTAAGTCAGTGCTAGCACATCATGATAAAACAGCATAAATCGTCTAAACAGGATTGTTTTTGATGTTGCAACTTAATAATCATATTTTTGTGTTTGTCTCTCAGTGTTGTGGGAAGTGTTTGTGGTTTTGACTTCGCCTCTGTGCTGTCAGTACCTCGACTATGAAGTAATACTGTAGATCTTCTCTTTGTTCTGTGAATTAAATCATCGAACCAAAACTAGATCCTGAGTTGCCTCCGCAGCAGCAGCAGTTAAAACACTGCAAGAGCTTTTTGTCAACCTTATTTTAAGTTTAATTTCGTCAAACCAGATGAGAGTGAAGTGAAACCTGTAATGAAACAGCAAGTTTCTCTTCCCTCACTTTTAATGACAGCATGCTTTCCTCTTTTCATTTGTTTCAGGACTCAGATTCACTTCACAGTGGCCATCGATTTCACTGCATCCAACGGTGAGTGCTTCCGCTGCCACCAGCCTCGGACGTGGGATTATTTCATTCATGAATGGAAATATTCCTTCTTTTTTCTTTTAAACCCTTTTTATTTGAGTGCTCACTCCTTTTGCCACTAAAATTTTTTTCATGACACTTTTGAATCCCAGTGAATGTTTGTGCCATGCTCTCTCTTTTTTTTTTTTTTTCTTTCGGCAAGGTGACCTTTGACCTCCTCCCACTAAAATCTTTTGAGCTCGTCCCTGAGTCCTTGTGGAAATTTGTGCTTAAAGAGACCTGGAAGGCGTTGCTGAGATTAACAAGAATGAGACAGATATGACGGTCATGTAGGTCACAGTGACCTTGACCTTTAACCTTTTACCAACAAAATCTTTTTAATTTGTCCGAGAAATCCAGTGGACATTTGAGCCAAATTTCAAGAAAGCCCCTCCAGGAATTAATTTCTAAAGTGTTGTTTATTCTGTCTGCTTCCTTTTGCCGATTCATTCGGCCTAAAAGGAAATCCTGTGCATTCATATTTCACTGATCCAGGAGCACACATCCGATAAATGCCAGTATAGTCCAATAAGCCAGAAAGCAACATCCCATTTAGTCTGGCTTCACTCATCTCTCCGCAGCTGTCAGTTCAGCCTCCATCTGAGTCTGTGCATCACTGACTCTGACTTCTCTTTGTCTTGAAAGGAAATCCGTCCCAGTCCACTTCCCTCCATTACATGAACCCATACCAGATGAATGCCTACGCCATGGCCCTGAAGGCTGTGGGAGAGATCATCCAGGACTATGACAGTGATAAGATGTTCCCTGCTTTGGGATTCGGTGCTAAGCTCCCCCCTGATGGGAGGGTCTCTCATGAGTTCCCCTTGGTGAGTCAACTATGAGGATTCTTCCTCTACAGTGGAGGAGGAACTTGAATCTGAGTGGGGACCTTTGATTTTTTTTCGTACTCATCAGCATGTGCGGGCAGACGTGCTCTTAAGAGCAATATGGATGTGTGTCTTTCACTTCTATGATATACATAATTTACACATAGAGTGAATCCATTCACCTTTTATAGTGCAAATGAGGTTCAGTGCGGCTGAAGGATTCCTAAATCAATTTGGCTTCTTGCAGCCAGCTAATGTGCTCTGGCCTCTGTATAGTACAGTCTAATGAGGAGTCTGTCTACAGGGAAATGTCTGCATCACTCCATGTTTCCATTAAGATTTGCAAATGAAGATTCATCTCACCATATTGCTGAAGGCTCGTGATTTAATGTTCTGGTCTTGTAAGTAGGTTTAAAAGTAAAGTCTGGGAAGAAATATTTGGTACACTATGTTTAGATGCTTGGCTTGTAGCCAAGGAAACAGATCCTTGAAGCCAATTTTGAGGGGGTTTCGGGTGCTGCAGCAGCAAAGGGGGCAGCAAAAATCGAGTATTAGTGAAATAAGATAACAAGGTTTCACACTACGATGCTATGGATTAGAAGTCCTGGGGTCCCGCCCCCCTTATCTGGAGTTTATTTTTTGAAATCATCTTGGATCGCCTCATCTGTCTTCCTCAACCCACCTTGAGTGTCCTGACCCCCCCACTTTGGAAACTCATTATTCTGTATTTAATGCATTCTCATTTGAGTGTGTTATGGAGAACAAGCCAGGTCTCTCACCTTGTTGCAGAGTCGTACTACAGCTTGAGTCAGTGCGAAGTAACACCAGTGCTGGCTGCAGTTCCAGGAGCAGACCTGATTAGCTGACCAACAAACTGTAGTCTGAAAACCTGACACGCAGAAGTAAAACCTGCTCTACGGCCTTTCATTTGATTCTTGTTATTCTGAAACATGTTAAGGTGCAAATAAAACACTTATGTATAGAAATGAATCATATCCAGCTGTATTGTATCTGATTCAGGCGACTAATTTTGTACCCTTTATGTTTTCCCCAGAACGGCAACATCGAGAACCCTTACTGTAACGGTATGGAGGGGATCCTGGAAGCTTACCACCAAAGCCTTAAGACGGTTCAGCTGTATGGACCCACTAACTTCGCCCCGGTTGTTAATCATGTGGCAAGGTAATCAGACAAATACCTGCTGTCCCAGAGAACGACAGAGATCACGGACGTCCTTCCTTTGAAAGTCAATTTGTAAATGATCTTGAGCAGGCAGACACGCTGTCAGAGGCACTGAGTGAAGGTTTCTCTGTGAACTGAGCAGAACTAATGCAGGGAAGCTAGACAATCAGCTGCCAGGCTCAGATGAATAGAAATGGTAATCAGGCTTACGTAAGACCAAGCCTTTTAGAGTTCGTGTGCTACATTGCTTTTAGACGTCTGGTGCAGTGAAAGTGGTAAGATAAGGTCTGTGTGTGAGTGTGTGTGTGTGTGTGTGTGTGTGGGGGGGGGGGGGGGGGGGGGCTTTGTAAATGGATGAATTTGAGGTGGTCTTTGAGACACAGGTTGATGAGCCTCACTGTTGAATAAATGAGCTTGACAGTGAATGGGGATGGCAGGCTTTAATTCTCCATTACTAACTGACATGGCAAATGAAATAATGGCTCCAAGTGAATTTATAGGCTTGTCTACAAATGGGGCTGCATCAGATTAAATACCCAACTAAAATAAAGATTCAATCAAGATTGGAACAGAAGTGAAATAATAATCAGGATGAAATAGACTAGAGCATTAACTTGCACTTAAAATTCAGTTTTCATCAGTACGCTACTCGTGCAGTGGCTGTTGCTGGAGGGGCGGGGCCATTGGTAGCGTGACCATAAGGCATCCAAGCCATCCAGACTGTCATTCTGATCTTGATTATCTCTCTTTACCTCAGAATTTTGACTCTATTACAACCTAAACTAAAAATCAAAACAAAACAAAACTTCTTGGCATCCAAAAATGTACATGTTGAACAGTACATTCAAACAACTTGATCAAGCACCAGCGTTGCACATTACTGCTTTGGCGTTGACCTTATCAACCATCGCTGACTCAATCGTGGGAAAGACTGACACGTACGTACTGATGGAGATTCCTTGACATGGACTTCTCATCTTGAAATGTAGAGAGAAAAGAACAAACAAAATTTAGATGATGTTTTTTTTTAACCAAATATTAGAAAGGAATCACATGATAAGTAGCATCCCAAGACGATAAAGGTTGAAAGACAATATAATCTTATTTCCAGACACTTCAGGAAATATTTGCCTGCGGCAGTGGGAGATTGTTTTATTTATTAGAAGCACAACAACAACAACCACCAAAAAAAAAAAAAAGCTCCTTGATAGGAAGAAGTACTCATCACTCACCGTCTTGAAGGTTTATCAGATCTTGATGAACCGCCCTGCACACACACAGGGTGGGAGGGTGTGAGATGAAGGTGCTGCTGGGTGGGGTGATATAGGGGCACACTCCTCGAGTAGAATGCACATGATAGTGTAAAGTAACTGGAAGGCTGGCGGCTGCCAACTCACGGCATGTGAAAGCTTTTTACACACATGAGAAGTGCAAAAATAACCATGAACCTTAGCAATTTGCACAGTATTGCAGTAAAAATGAAACCCGACAAGAAGATTATTTTTGTTACCTCATAAATGAACCCAAGTCCAGAGTAGAATAAACTTCATGTGCCCTGGGGGTGATGTACTTTTGTAGCCTGACCCAGAAGTTAGCGGTGCCGTGGTTTCCCTTGAAAAGCGAAAGGCATTTTACGTTGGATTTTAAGCTTTGAGGCAAACACAAGTTTATGAGACTCGCCGTCTTTGCTCAGAAAGGTAATGGAATGAACTCACAACATGATGGATGTGATTTTTTTTTATTTTTTTTTTTAGGACAAACGATATCAATAGAAGACAAAAGCCGACGTTATGCTATGAATGCATCTCTGTTGTCCCATCAGGAATTTCATCTCGGTCGCAGCGATAAAGGCATTGCATCAAAGAGCCTTCACTCCTCGTAAATTAGTTTATGTTTTGCACACAGCCTGTGAGTCTGCTGCTCTCTGGAATGGTTATAGATGTGCTTCCTGTTGCTAATTACATGTTTCCTGGCACGCCGTTCAATCTAAGCTCAGCCATGACTCGTCAGCATACTCGGGTGGGTAAGAAGAGACGGCGAACAGCACCTGTCGGATTCGGTGATTTAAGAAAATGTTCATGCATGAATCCCAATCCTGCCGCGACCTTTTGTCATCTGAAGCATCTGACTCTTTTATTATTTCCCACTGAAAAATGCAACAGTGGCTGACAGGATACGTACATGTACGGTCACACCCTTTCACCACAGAGACACGCACGATAAATAAAGAAATACCTAAATGCATATGGAGAAAGGACGAGGTCTTTGCCTTATACCAAGGAATGGAATATAATATAAAAAGATTCACATTGTGGTTGTGAATGGTTGAAGCTGAGAGCAGTGGGGGATACAAAGCAGATGCTATTACCCTCTTCCAGCCTGTTGGGTGCCATATAACCAAATATGTCATATAACAAACAAAGAGAGTTTCAGAGCGGCTCTTCTGTCCATGACAAATGAAAACATTAAAATCGCTCTTTTCATGACCAGAAGTCTAAAACGAAACATGCCTCTTGTTCCTTTAAGAAGTTTCAATTTCACGTTTTCTTTATGTTCTGAAAGCATCAGAAGCAGAAAGCAGATTGATCGGTGAGAGCAGGCGATGCCGGTGAATTATATACAGGGATTTATGATGTGGAATTCTTCACCCGGTATGCGTTTGCTCTGTGTTCTCGTCTGAACGTGAGACGCGTTGGTTCAATACAATATTCTCTTTATTACTCGTAAACGTCTCCAGTGAGACGTTTGGCCACATTGTTACGTGTCAGAGGAGGAAGACAAATGTGGCTTTAATCTCCAGACAGCAGCCATCACTCTCGCCGGTGTCACTTGGTGCGCTCCGTCTCTGATTAAAATGTCAGCCGCTCACCGTCAAATTTACCAACGTGGAAGCAAAAGTGAGGGCTCACCTTTGACCTGTCCTTGGATCTCAGGCTCATCTGCCGTATCCCTCCCCCATTCCCATCAAATGTGGTCCGCTGAAGCTCAGCAATCAATAATGTTCTGAGAGAATACGGCTGCACCCTTTGCATAAACAGTTTAATTTAAGTTTTAAATTATTAATGGAGCAGCCAGTGATTGAAAGTAGGCCACATTTACCGCGGTGTCTCTGATGGGTTTGGTAATCGTGTCTGCAAAGACCTCTGAGACGGGAAGAGCTACAACATTTTTTACTTATTTACATGTCTATATTAAGCTTTTGTGTCACATGTTGGGCGGGGGGGGGGGGGGCTTTGTCTCAGTGGTTACTGACACTGCAGCTGCACTTCCTCTCTGCTGTTTAACCCTGCTCTCTCTTTTTCTACGGCCATGAACATGAAGTCTGCATGTGTCGAGAGTGCAGTTTTACTTTGCCCTGGTCTGATGTGTTTGTCCTTCCAGGTATGCGGCGGCGGTTCAGGACGGGTCTCAGTACTTTGTCCTGCTCATCATCACGGATGGCGTCATATCAGACATGGCTCAAACCAAGGAAGCCATAGTGAACGTAAGTGCTGCTCTGACACCGGCCGCAGGACCTTCACCTCTCTGTCTCTCCACCTCTCAGCTCTGCAGGGCATTGGCGTTGCAGGTGCTCTCAGCTTGCTGAGACTCAGCTCTCAGGATTTCCGTTACTTTGAGGGGTTTATAAGCCAGCAGGGCTAGATTTGTGGATTTATAGGATGTTTTCTGCTCCACTTGTTTCCTCTCCTGTGCCTGGATGTTCTCTTTGTCCAATATTTTATCCTTTTTATTGAGACTCTCGTGGGCCGGAGGTGCTGAGAGCTGCTAGTATTCAATCTCAAGTCAAGAGGCTGTCTTTATTAGAGGCAAGAGTCTCATTCAAGTCTCCATCTGAGGTCTGGTCAAGATTTTAGGAGTTTCATTTGGTTTGCCTTATGCCTATGGGGAATATGTTTTATGTCTCACATAAACAGTGGCAAGACTGGCTACCATCATGGAAGCAGGTGGACGCCCCCTCTCATCAACATGCTGGTGCTTTGACCCCCAGCAGACTGGGTTTAAAGGGAATTTGCGACTGTTAGTCAAACCATTCGAACAGCCACACCTTCCTTTTAAGATCTTGTCTGCTGCTCTGCATTGCTGGAACCCAAACTACCACCTCTCTCTCTCGCTCTCTCGCCCTCTCTCCGCTTGGACCAGCCACTCTGGACTGAATGACCCACGTCAGTTAGCATTTAGCCTTTGACCCGAGGATGAACCATCACAAACTGTATGTTTGATGTGTGTCTTATTTCCACTCCATGGTGCATCTCTAGAAGTATCTGTGAGCAGATGTTGAAGCTGATGGTAATGTGCAGCTGCTGGGCAACGTTTATTCTGGTTTCCTAACCAGCGCAGCTCAGCTCCGTGTGGCTAATACGTTCACACGTCTGACAGCACAGCCTCTGGGGTAAATACAATCTCCAGCTCCTTCCTTTTATGTTTTTCCTTTAAGCTCCAAAATTTCATTTAGGATCATAAATATAAAATGGGCTTTCTTTCTGACCTGCTGAGCCAAAATATAAATTAATTTGTGCTCAGGTATTAGATTATATCTGAGGTTGTCTAGATGGGAGGGTGCTTCAGCCACAAACTTCATAAAAGTGACAAATATTTACAAATGTCGGTGAACTTGAGAGTGTAGAGTTTCTGTCTGAATCAGCAGAGCGAATGTTAAGTCTGTCTGGTTAAATTTGACCTTCCATTACTTAGCTGTTTTATGTGACATTTTCGAGTATGTCATTAAAAAGAAACATCCATCCAGCCTTAGAATCTTCTCCCTCACTGTTCTCCGCAATAGAAATCGCAGTGAAACGCGTGTGTCGGACTGTTTCACTCAGTTTAAGGAACATTTAGCCTCACAGAGCTGGAACAAGCTGATAAAGCTACTTCACGGGAGCTTACCGGAGGAGACGTGACTTTAAGAGGGTTACTACATGTGCTGAACATACTGGATGCCAAATGTGAATTAGAAATGGTTTAGTGGGAATCTCCTAAATTCCCAAAAGGTCGTTGTAGTCCTTGAGAGTTATGGGAACTACGGTGTGATGGACGGGTGGAGGTCCGCTCCATCACGAGCAGACAAAATGACAAATGAAGTCAGCTGAATAATTCAGCTCTGGATACTTTGTGGGAATCTGATCTGGCATTTGTAGGTGTGTGCTGGAGGGGTTTCATCTGCTGGCGCGGGGCAAAACAGAACCGATGTATCTGACACCGGCGCATGAGGTCACGAGGAATGAGCCGTATGGAGGGAAGATGAATGTGGAGAGAGAATAATGATGGAGAGCAGGGAGAGCAGAGGAGGGCCCTCCTAAGTCTATTTACTCCTATCTGTGACAGGCCTCTCCCCTCGGGGAGGTTTTTCCAGGAAAGCTGACCTACTTTTACCCCCGTAAATGTATTTCTACCACAAGCATGTATCATTCATCCAGGGCAGAGCTGTCATAGCCTCCACAGACGCGATGTGGTCTACTTTCATGTATAGCATCACGCAGATGACCCTGATTAAACCTGCAGCCTATTACGTAAGTTCAGGCGTGTGGCGATGCTAACACATCAATGAATAATGATACTGTGTGATGTGTGCAGTTCACATGTTTTAACAATTGACTTCATGTTTTCTGCGCGTTTTTCTTTTTTATGAGCACATAAAACAAGAACTTTGTGGTCTTTGACTGTTGTGGTGTTTTATATTGTAAATGCAGCTCATGAATGTCTATATTAGCAAAAAATATGCAACCTCGGGGGCCCTGGAGTTGAATTATGTATATTCTCTCAGTCCCTGAACAACCTAAACTAACGGCATCATAATGTGGTGTGAAACATAGTCATGAAACTGTAATGACGATGTTATTTTATCGTGACCGTTATTATTCGTATCCGCGCTTTCTCCGGGGAAGCGCGCTGGCAGATACTGACTCCACGGCGAGGAGAAGTGTATCACTCCTTTCTGCTCTTCCAGACAACTGACCGTTTGTTCTTCTCACTCATGACAGGCAGCTAAACTCCCCATGTCCATCATCATTGTCGGAGTTGGTCAAGCCGAGTTTGACGGTGAGAACAAATGTGTAGAAAACAAGTTGCATCCGTGACGGTTTGAACATGAGCTCGTTAGCGGAACAGTACAAACACAGTCTTTTAGAGTCCTAGTCTTCCTGCTCTCTCTGACCTGTCACTCTGCCTCCGGACTCGAACCCGAGCTGGTACTCTGTTTCTGATAGAAGCTCTGTTCTGTGCAGCCATGGTGGAGCTGGACGGTGATGACATCAGGATCTCCTCTCGAGGAAAGCTGGCAGAGAGAGACATCGTGCAGGTGAACTACTTCTACTGCAGTACATTGTCAGTATGAAGGTGTCACTGATGCTGTTTACTGTATCCGCAGGCATGTACTTACCCAGGGTCAAGGATTTCTTTCCAGCGAATTCTCATGATGTTTGCAGTTGTGTTTGACCTCTTGCTTGCAGCCACCGTTTTGCAGACACATCATCACTTTGAAATCTAAAATGCAGTTTTTACTGGCATGTTTTATTCCATTTAAAAAAAAAAAAAAAAAAAACCTTGAAAAAGAATTGAGCGAGTGTTTGTGATGACATCGAGACCGGGCAACTGCACATTCCTGCTGACTCGCCTCCGATCCACACGCAACAAGTTTTATCAGTTTAAATAAATAACGCACCCCTGACAATGTTGTTAGTACATTCAAAACGTGAAGATGGTAAAAGCTTCAGATTTTAAGTCCCACCATCAGGAAACTTGACATGTTGTTGTTTCACACTTTGAAACGTACGTCAGTCTTTAGCCCCTCCCCCGATTCTCCAAGAATGGACGACCGTGTCTGACCTGTGAGCGGTTGGTGCGGAGCAGTAATTTATATTCAGCTGTGGTGAAAGTCTTCTCTCACGTTTCTGTCCTGCGTCTCAACAGTTCGTCCCATTCAGAGACTACATGGACCGTACGGGCAACCACGTGCTGAGCATGGCGCGGCTGGCGAAGGACGTGCTGGCCGAGATCCCCGACCAGCTCATCTCCTACATGAAGAGCAGAGGCATTAAACCCTGCCCACCCCCACCAGCTTACTCATCCGGGGACTTCCCCCAGACCAACTCCGTTTGAGCCCCACACAGTGCTCCGCGATGGGCTGTTATTGATGGGAATCTGCCCTCACCAAACATTCACTGAGAGCGAAAACAGCGATGCTTTCAAGGCCCTTACGTAAATATTAACCCGGCTACACTATAAGATGAGACTCCATCTTTCTTTGGAGCTGCTGCTGATGATCAGGGAGTTTTCCTCTCGGAGTGCTGCAGGATGAGAGCGCTGCGATGATCCTGGTGTAAAAGAAGGTTTTAGTTGTTCGCTGTCAAACCTGTCAAAGTGGTGATGTATTGGCTAGAAGTAAACCCATAGAGAGGGCCTGCTCCCAGGCATAAATATATTAGAATGTGCAAGTGTGTATCATGTTTGTGATACCTTTCAGAGTTGGTGTGTGTACTAGGAAGTCATGTGTATACCAATTTATTTATTTAATTAACACAGAAATGATTTAATCCTTTGGGGGGCGGGGGTTAAAGGGTGAGCATCAAAGTCATATTTCCCCTGTAGTTTTCCATCTTATATTTTGTGACCAGTCTTCTATAAAATCCCCATTTCTACTTTGATAAGGAGTGTAATATAAAAGCATGTGATGAACCTACTGAGCTCTTTATGAATCATTTTCACTGAGACAGTTCTATACGTAGAGGACCTGCTGTGAGCTGCCGCCATACGGCATTCCCAGCACCATCTCTTATACCTATTTCTAATATTTATATGAAGAGAATGCACTATTACTATCCAAATAAAAAGCACAAAGGTTATCATGTTAATAAGCTGAATATGATCATTTTAAAGAACCCACAATGAAAATAATGGAAATGACCCCGTATTATGCTTTAATGTTGTCTTGCATTTGTGTGACAACTGGAAGGTAGTTTATAGAAACAGATCTTATTGCAGTAATATATATATATGTGTGTACATATATGTACATATATATATTCAAATTCTATTTATCACAAGCCGTATGTTTACAGACAAATGAATAATTCAAAGCACACGTGTTCGTACGCAGCGGTGAAGTCACGCCGTCATGTCTCATCTGTCCTGATTTATCTTTGTCGAGGTTTGTAGTCTGGGATTCTGCTCACGCTTCTTTTTTTAGGGACCCAACCAGTCACCCTCTGAAAGACAGATGTCGACAACCGCGCTTCTTTTTTCCGCCTCCCGTCTTACTTGTCGCCCTGGAATGAAAATTGAGCAATCCCAGTTTTTGCAGCGGGTGTGGAGTCAGAGCAGAGCAGCAACTGCACAAAACATTTTCGAGTCCGTCTCCTCCGTCTTTCCTTGGATGTGCTTCGCTCATTCAAATCAACACGGACTGCTGCCAGATGAAATTGTGATTGACTTCAATCACAACTTTTATTTAGCTGCGAAATTCCAATTCATTGTCATTATATTCCAGCTTTCTTCCCGTCGTTTTCTTTCTCTCTCTCTCTCTCTTTTTTTTTTTTTAGCGTTAAAGACTGGAAGACGGTCAGAGCCATCGTGTAGATCCACGGCTTCATTTTTCGCTCTCAGACACTCGATCCAAATGTGCCTATTATATGGAAACATATCCAAATTCAGTTAGCCAGGTCTTATTCTGCCAGCAGCAGCTGTCCTGTTCAACACGTACACGCAGACAATGTTGTTCAAACTGTTGCAAAGATTAGGACCATTCCAGCTGTCTCCACCAGGTGTTGTGTACTTTTTATACCTGCAGCTCTTCACTAACGATCTTTGAATAATGAAAGTTGACGGTGTCGCTGAGCCTTGTACAATATTCAGAGTCAAGACTTGTTTACAATTTAACTGTGGCTTCTCACATTGCCTCAAGGGGGGGGAAAAAAAAGTCCACTTTCATGGGTTTCAATACAAAAATTAGTTTTTGTGTTGTTGTTTTTTTGGTGTGCATTGTCTCAGTTTCATTGAACACTGGAAGACCAACGTTTACAAAGGTCTGTTGTGTGTCGCTGGTGTTCAGTTTGTGTTTAGAGGAAATCTGTTTGTGTTGCTTTTCTTCTCTGTTGGCCGTCAAACATTCTTTGTCTCCCGTTGTCGGGTTGCCCTCGGAGGGCGGGTGGGGTCGGAGGACACCGCAGACACTCGGTCCAGGGACAGAACACCTCACACTTCACATCTGACTTTCTCATGCGTGTCATTGTTATTATTTCAGTGGCGACGACGCTCCTCCCTCTCAATCTGCCGCTAAAGTCGCATGTTCATCAGGACTGAAATCAGGCCATAAAGTTTGATACATAAAACGCAAACACCAATATACCTCGACAGAACGCCACTCTGCAGATCTTATCAATGGATTATAAAACCAACCGTAAACCTAATTATAGTAGATGTCAAATAATCACTTTTAATTTCCTCCGTCTGGAGCGGAACGTGATCTGACCTGCGTGTCGCGGAAACTGATGGGCAAATGGGAGATTTCGTGGAAAGCTCGATTCTGTTGCACCCAACGTGGGATTAACTCTTTGAGGCGATCTGGATCAAATCGTAGGTTGTGGATCTGAGGAACATTCCAGGCCGCCGGCACGGTGAACCGCTGCTTTCAGCGCTGCCGAGTCTGTGTTTGAAAGAAGGCTCCGGCCTCCAGGATCCGTCCTGGCTCTGGATCGGTGATCTGAAAGACCTGTTTTTGGCAGTTTGATCATATTTGGTGTCTTCGAAGCCTCCGTGGCAGAGTAAAACTGTTTTCTAGTTCTGCTTGTTGAAGCTTTTCATGTTGTTGCTCCTCGCTTAACGTAGCGATTAACCACAGGAAGTGAATTCAGGAAAGCCCGTCTTGGTACCTGCTGAGTCAGCGTGGTTTACTGAGTGCGTGATGGTGATGAGGGGAAGCAGGCAGAGCGCCCCGTGCGCATATTTATCATGGCTAACTATTTATTTTAAGTAATGGTTATACTTTTCTCTTTGTCAAGCACACAAGAAGCTACTTTTGCTCTAAGATGAGTGCAGGAATGGCGCTTATGCAAACGTGAAGCATCAGCTTGTTATGGAGCGATATATTTTCTTTGCGTCCTATCAGTCTGAACGATGTCAATGTGCTTTCTCGGAATGGAAACGGCTTTAATTAATCCCTGCGTTTTGATTTTACTTTGAGGCTGAGCTCTAATTATGTACATAAACCCTGTATGAGGAATATTTGGTGCCAGATACGTTCAGTTGAACTTGGCGTCTTTAGACATCCTGCATGTTTGTGCCAAGACGGCAGGACGTTTGTTCGCCTGCCTTCATCCCACCTGATTTGTGCATCTTGATCATCATCATGAGCTTCACCGGTTAGTTTGAATGTTCTTTTGGGAGACTCCAACCAACACTAGCATGTTGCATCTCGGGTTTCTTTCCATTCTGAGACACATACTGTATGGGTTCTTCTCGCCACCGCTCCTCTTCTATCCCAGGTTGTTTACATACCTCTCTTGGTCTCTGACTTGCATGCTGAATTATTTC
Source organism: Aulostomus chinensis (assembly GCF_037954235.1). Classification (NCBI taxonomy): domain Eukaryota; kingdom Metazoa; phylum Chordata; class Actinopteri; order Syngnathiformes; family Aulostomidae; genus Aulostomus; species Aulostomus chinensis. The sequence goes on along the minus strand of NC_141328.1, from coordinate 26,518,801 downwards.
CAAACCAGGTGTTGGACATGATTGTCGTCATACTGTGGTTTGTGAAATGCTTTGTAATGGATTGCCTTAATGAAAGATTAATAAAATATTGACAACTTTGGCAAGTTTGTTTTGTTATTATGAGGAGGGGGGAAAAAAAGAAAGAAGAAGAAAGGATCCAAACTCTCCAATGTCAGTCGTCACTCAGCTGTCCAAGGCTTCTCTCAGGGATAAACTCCAGCGTTCCTGTAGCGCCACTCATTAGAAAAGCTGCTATGATTAGAGTTTTATTACAGGCTGCTGCTTCTTCCTCTGTTTCTCATTGTTGATTTACTGTATATTTACATATTGATCCCTCCTGAGAGACTGGCATCCTACCAGTAATGAGTGTCATCTTCCTGCAGAATGTGTTCCCTTCAGAAATGGTTTTCTACCCTAATGAGATGCACTGCTGACGAATCAAGCTGTCCACCTGGGGAGACGGAGACAGCAGCTGGAGCCATAAATTACCAGCCCAAGATAGAGCCAACACCTCCCTTGCCCACCCACTTGCTGCCTGAACAATAACCGCCGACTGGCAGCAGTAAGAAAATTAAACGCTAATGGCATAGAATTATACCCTTCTTTATACTTAACATTTCACATGTATAATATGGAGGGGGGGGGGGGGGACAATATACAGGACACTAATGCACAGAATGAATGGCTCGTCAGCGACCATACGGTCCAGGTAGACAGGAGGTTAAGAGTCAGCGCTCCAAAAACCACACGGAGCGACTGATGTCAGAGCAGCGTCCATCATCTCCAATACCGTCCAGCAAACCGCTGACTCATGAACACAAGCATTGATTATATTGACTGCTTCAAATACATAGAAATACTGCATTGCGGTTGCATGCAGCTGCAATCCATCCGACTGTGATTAAAGTTAACGAAAAGATTTGATTCGTTTTTCCTAAAGTGGTGACTATATTAGCCGATGAATTGGGGTCCTACTAGATCCACACGTCCAAACATCGGATCCTCTTGATCAGTCCTGAGATGCTGCATGGCACCGACAGACGTGAGGTCACAGCGACATTGACCTTTGACCCCCTGAAACGTTCTCATTTCCCTTTTGAGTCCAAGTGGATGTTAGTGCCAGATTTGAAGAAATAACCTCTGGGCGTTCATCCATGAGACATCACTTTTAAGGAGACTGGGACGACGCATGAATAAAAATAAAGAAATGTGCTCGAGGCGTGAAAAACAAATTTGCTGCAGCTTGCAACTTAATGTGAAGGAAAAGTGAAGACATTGTTTCTAAAGTCAGACACAAAGAAAGCAACCCGATGCTGCAGTCAACAGGACGCCGGCGTCGGTGTACGGCGGGGTCAGGGTGGAAGCGTGTGGGATCAGCATCAGTTGATCGGGTGACCTCCAAACCGCATCCCTCCACTTTCTCAGCCCAGCCCTGCATGTGCTTCCTAATTAAAGAAGCCTTCAGGTTCCCTCACAGCAGGGGGCGGGGGGGGGGCTTTCTGTCTGATGGAGGGTGAAGCACCGGCAGCACTTTACAGAGCTTCCATCAATTGAAAATAAACTCCCCGGCAACTTCATTAAGTCCGCTTGTAGATTCAAAATAACAGCTTTGCCTTCGATTCTGCCTTTGTGGTTTCATTCAGGTTGGAGTTCTCAGTGGTGTTGAACTCCACTGTAAGTTGGGTTTCTAAGTTCCTGGCAATGCCGTATGAGAAGGACAAAATATTAGAGATCAATGTCAACACAACACACTGGAGGCGGCACGGTGGTGCAGTGGTCAGCACTGTCCCCTCACAGCAAGAAGGTTCCGGGTTTTGAGCCCCGGCTGGAGCACGGGGTCTTTCTGGGTGAGTCTCCATGTTCTCCCTGTTCCTGCTGGGTTCTCTCTGGTACTCCAGCTTCCTCCACAGTCCAAAGACATCAAGAGGGACCAGGTTAATCCAGACTCTAAATTGACCGTAGGCGTGGCTGGGAGAGCCAATGGTTGTCTGTCTCTATGTGTTGGCCCTGCCATGGACTGGTGACCTGTCCAGGGTGAACCCCGCCTCTTGCCTGAAGGCTGCTGGGATAGGCTCCACCCCCGCAACCCTTAACAGGGTAAACGGTAGATGGATGGATGGGTAACAGCTAGAACACACAAGCCCTCACTGTTACCTCATGAAAACGACATGACAGGACGACATTAATCTTAGACACATAAACGCCTCCCCCTCCCCACACACACACACTGCTGTTTGAACTCAGATGGAGGGATAGAGAGAGTGAGGGGTGTCACCACCACGACTCCTTCGACCTGAAAACTGCACCTTCCCTGAGTGGGGTTCAGCTCGCCTGGCGCCACTTCCCCACCTGCTCTGGTATCGACCGTGAATCATCATTAGGCGTCTGATCGCGGCAGATACGAGAAGAATGAGAGAGTTTTCCAACCCCAGTGGAGCAGTGGGAGGTTTTCCATTACCCTCCATATGAGATAATGTGTCAGCTGGGAGAGGCGTCCTCATGGAAAATAATTGTGATGAATCATTTTAATTACTATGTCAGAGTCACTGAGAAGAAAAGCAAACATGGCATTTCCCGTACCGCACGTTTGGCATTCAAACTGGAAGAAAACGCTCCATTTCCATGAGTGCAAAGTTAATATCAAATTTTCTACCTTGAATGTTTAAAATCTGGTGGAACAGGCGACCCCTAGGCGTTAGTGTCATCTGGAGACACAAAATGGAGAGGAGCCCAGTAACTACAGGATGAGAGCGCCGGCTCCTCCGGGGGGAGTCTCTGAGCTGAATGCCATTACATTCTGGCAGAACCTTATTTACTGTGTTTGCTGCATGCTGGAACAGCCCGTCCCCATAAAACGCACTCACATTATGGACGAAACCCTGGGATTGAAAATGTCAGAGATATTTTACTGATTTCATTTGATTCCACTTGCAAGCACAAAACAAGAGAAGATAAATAACCCAGCCTGAACCCAATAAATTGAAAAGACACACACGCACGCACGCACGCACGCACGCACGCACGCACGCCCCTAATTTTCTGAACAGACCACTGCCTGAACGATCATTGAATCGTATTCACATATTATAAATCACTTATTCACATGCCAGAGGTCAGAATTTCACTAATAATCATTCGACCGCAAACCAGAAAAAAAGCGAGACACCTGCCGCACTCGTGAAAAAACACAAATCCAATTAATTTAACGTATTATTGTATTTTTAACAGTAGCATTAAGGCTTTTGGTCACAAACACACATTTGATTATCTTATTGTTGTCATTCATGTACGCATATTGTCTCGGTTGTACAGCGCTGCACTGAACAAAATACAAATGCAACTCTTGAGATCTGTCAATGATTGATACACAAAGTTTTACAGAGTAGAGAAATAAAGCAGGAACAGCAACACATGCAGATGCAGACTGGGAAAAATACCAGTATACCAGTATATGAACTGGTGTACGGCCCAACCCTGCTAAAAGCTTGTTTAGTAGCTTACTCTTCATGTTTTCTTCTTCTATGTTATCACCGTTTCCAGTCTTCAACTGTAAACAAAATTTCCTTTTTTTTTTCAATGGTTTGTGTTTTGGCTGCACGGTGGTGCAGTGGTCAGCACTGTGGCCTCACAGCAAGAAGGTTCCAGGTTCGAGTCCCGGCTCGGGCGCGGGATCTTTCTGTGTGAGTCTCCATGTTCTCCCTGTGCCTGCGTGGGTTCTCTCTGGTACTCCGGCTTCCTCCACAGTCCAAAGACATCAAGAGGGGACTAGGCTGATTGGATTCTCTAAGTTGACCGTAGGTATGAATGTGAGTGTGAATGGTTGTTCGTCTCTGTATGTTGTCCCTGCGATGGACTGGCGTCCTGTCCAGGGTGAACCCCGCCTCTCGCCCATAGATGCAGGGATAGGCTCCAGCCCCTCCACGACCCTTACTAGTAAGGAATAAGCGGAAGATGACGATGGAGACGATGGATGGTTTGTGTTTTGAGTCAGAGACCGTTACCGGCTCGCCACTAGCGTGTGTCCAAAGTTCCATACAGTACCTTTAAGTCATGTGACGGTTAAGTCACAGTAAGGGTGTTGCTATCTCACGTGCATCAAAAGGCAGTTGCGTGGGGCCAGCAGCCGTCGAGCATGTCGGCGGCGACAACCTGACCCTGCTTGATGTGTGCCGTTTAGCAGCAAAGAGAAAGTGAAAGAAAGCTTGAGCAACCCTGTCACACTGAAAGAGGCTTTGGAGATTTGAAATAAGGGAAGGTTGGCTGTTGTCAGGCGTCGCGCCCGGATGACACTTCCCACACTGACAACAGATGCTGGTATTTTACTGCACCTAAGATTACCTCTGCAGCCAGGACGCTAATCTCTGCAGCTGCAGTCCAGCCAGAGGAGGCGGCTGGTTAGAGAGAATATATGAGCAGAAGGAGATGATGAAGGCGACTTTAAATATGAGAGAGGGGAGCGATGGTGCATCGAAAGAGAAGCAAAGCTGGCAGGGAGACAGAGGGAGGGAGAGAGAGAGAGAGGGTGGTGGGTTTTTCTAGGCTGGAAGGCTGCAACGAGGAGTAAAGGAGATTACAGAGCAGAGAGGAGGGAGAGGAGACAGCGGGAGAGAGCAGAGGGAGTACAGTAGGAGAGAGGAGGGGAAGCTGGAGCCCCGTAGGGAAGCACTGTCCTGTGAGTCACCCACCAGCAGCTGGATGGGGGCCCTTGGCGCTGGGGTGTGTGTGTATTAACAGAGAGGGTGATGGATGACATCTCCCCGGATGAAGAGAATATGAGACAAGGGTGAAGTCAAGGCTGTCTGATTGAGACTGTGTGGATGTGAAGGAGTGAAATGAGTTAAACCCATCAGCCAAAGTGTGTTTCCAGTGTGTGTGTGTGTGTGTGTGTGTGAGTGAGGCTGCAGCCAAAACCCACACAACGACAGTGACACTGCCAAAGATACATAGCAGCTTTTACTTCTGTCCTTTCTTCACGCTTGTGGCTGACGCGCCGGCCTTCATCTTCACCTCCTGCTCATCTGCGTGTTTTCCCCCTCAAAAGAAATACACACAAACACATCACTATACTGTACGTGTGTGTACCCCCCCCCCCCACACACACACACATATGAAACACCAGTCAGCGTCAGAAGCAACAGAAATAGCAGCAGACTTAAAGCCAGGCGATAAGAACCTGTGCTGCTGTGTGGGTGTGACACCGCTCAGCTCGGCGACAGCCTGAAAAAGGGAGGAGCGCCCACCGCACAAGTGCAGAAACTAGTGTTTTTCTTATTGTCTCCACCAGCCCGCTGTGATATCTCCTATTCTGAGCCCTGGGCTGGCGTGCCGCTCCCACACAGCGCCGGCAGAAAGGCGCGGTCTTTGAGGAGCAGCTGAAGACAGTCAGAATCAGCTGAGACATTAAAGGGCTGGACTTAAAAAGGCAGATGTGACGTTTCTGTCTTGGAAAGTCCTTGTTTCAGTGGAGTCAAGTCACCCCGTCAGTCTCTCTTTGGCTTTGAGTTTTCTGTCCTCAGCTTCACAGCGGCTGAAGACTCTAAACCTGCTTCTCTGAAACTCCTACACCTCGAAACTGTGGGGGAGTTTTTTTTTTTTTTACTTAATATGTAAATAAAAGAATATGCTGATGATAGTGAGGGAAGGAAACATTTGATCATTTTTAATCCATCCATCCATCTTCTACCTCTTGTCCTGTTAAGGTCATGGGGGGTGGAGCCTATCCCAGCAGCCTTCAGGTGAGAGGCGGGGACGGGTCACCAGTCCATGGCAGGGCCAACACATACAGACAGAGAACCATTGGCTCTCCCAGCCACGCCTACAGTCAATTTAGAGTCTGGATTAACCTGGTCCCCTCTTGATGTCTTTGGACTGTGGAGGAAGCTGGAGTACCAGAGAGAACCCAGCAGGAACAGGGAGAACATGGAGACTCACCCAGAAAGACCCCGTGCTCCAGCCGGGACTTGAACCTGGAACCTTCTTGCTGTGAAGCCACAGTGCTGACCACTGCACCACCGTGCTGCCAAGTCCAAATCCGTATCTACAAATTCTGGATTATCGATCGCGACGTCCAGCTTGTGCTGCCCCAGACGGCTACGAGAGTCCAGAGAGAGCCTCCCAATCACAAATGCAGCACCGTAACTTGAGTCCATTAATTTATCTCAGATATTTAATCAAACGTTTATTTAAAGTGAACCTGACGCCATCCGTCAGGGATGTTGTTGTTTTTTTTGGGAGGGGGGGTACGGCGGCAGGAATTTTGACACAATAACAGATGGAGGCGATGACATTCAGCTGTTGTCCTCACAACAATCTCAAAGTCGAACAGGTGCAACCACAGCTTCATCTTCTGAGCCACGAGAGACACGGAAACACCAGAAATACGACTTGAAAGGCTCCTGCTGAACGACTGCAGCATCGAACCTCCCCTGTACGACTCTCAGGAAACATTCAGGATGGTCTGGGAATGTTTCGGGAATTCTTCTGGCGAGATAATGCAAGAACTGGCATAGGACCAAAAAATAAGAAAGAAAGAAAGAAAGAAGAGAACACGATTGGTTGGTCACAATATACTGAACGTTCCACCCTTTATCTACTAAGTAACGTCCCCTACCCTTTAAAGAACTCTGGGAACATTACCAGGCCATAACTTTCACGAGGGATCATTCTGGGTTCTCTTGGATGTTAAAATGTTCCTTTGAACCTGAATGGAACCGTCTCTCCATGTCTTACAGGGAACTCTGAACTGCAGAACTTTCACAACCAAAAGAGGAAGTTGAGGGAACATCCCCAACGTTCTGCAAAGGTTTGGATTGTTTCACCCTCAGGGAACAGACAGCAAGTTCCCCAGCAGGTCCTCTGTGACGTGGGTTCTATGATGGGAATATTAATTTAGGAGCTCCTCTCTGTCAGCTGTGTTGCAGCTTCTCTAAAGTTCTTGTTTTCTCGCCTTCTCCAGTTCAGCTGGAACTCTGCCGTGACGCGCCACCGCCTCACGCCTCACGCATTTTTTTCTTTTACCTTTCTGCCGTCTCAGGGGTGGAAGTCACAGGAATCAAACAATCCCTCTCGGAGCTCCGTCGGAGCTTCCATCTGATTACCAGGCTTATATGATGCGTAGGAAGCGGGGAGCACCTCCCGTGTCAGGGCCCCTCCTCCCTCGGCGGGTGGAGACACCATCATTGTCGGGGGTTTCATCTCAGCTCTGCCACCTCCCACACGCACAGAACCCCCGTGCGGGAGTCGGCCATTCATCCTTTACGAGCACACGAGGAGCCTCCTGCTGGCGCCCGGCATCGGTCTGAGGAGCCGCTGGTGGATACCTCGCCATGCTGCTCCTCAGGTCTCAGCGCGAGGGGGGCCCCTCAGGGACAGCATGACACGAGCCCCCGTCCAACCAAGGCCAGTCTGACGGATTGATGCGTTCCTTCTGGAGCGACTTTATTCCGCCAACAATGGATGTTCTACTTAACCTCGTAACTATTTGAGTTTTTCAGTGACATTTTTTTCTTTGTTATTTTTCTTCTTCTTCCATCTCGCATTTTTGTTGTGACACTGCAGAGCGCAGGCTTCTCAAGAGGAAAATGTCATGTTTCATTACGGGGGAGACGACGAGCTTCTCTGGGGTTGTTACAGCAACCGAGAGTCCCGCGGAGGCCGCAGCCAGGATGTGCGGGATTCCACGGTCTCTACGTAGACACCCGCTCTTTGCAGAAATTGGGCAATTAATGACCTTAATTAGAGTGAGCTGGCGGCTCTCTGCTAATTTCAGGCTGATTCAGTTCGGTGCTGCTGGTGTCAATGAAGTCACACAACACTCACGCAGCGTGTCGATTCTTGTCATCGCTGTTACAATTGTCGGTAGCAAAAGAATGCTGAGAGAGGAGCTTGCGTGCTGCCGCCCACTAAAGAAACACGATGCTGTGGGACTGGAGGACCAGAGAACTCCTGGCCATCAAACCACTGCCATCTTAAGGGCGAACAACCACATTGCAACAGGAAACAACCGTGAAAACCAAAAAGAATCGTCAGTTTGTCACATCCAGAGGGTGAAACGAATAAAATGTTCATAATCTGGGCCTGGAGCTGCAGGTGAATTAGGTCTTAAAAGGAGGATTCGTTTCAGTTTTGGCTCCCAAATTCAATCTGAACACATTGTGAAGTGATGAGAGTTTGCTGGAGGTCTGACGGTGCAAAGATCAAGAGGTCGGATTTAGGGTGGAGCCTGGAGTCTCTCCTGTCAGCTCGCACGTGCGACGGTTCTGTCCGTGTGAACAGGGAGGGAGACACAACTGAAGCCCTGCAGTCCAGGATCAGTCGGTCGCTTCTCAGGCCTCCTTTTCATCCAAACTGGGACTAATTTCATTTTACATCCTGCAGAATTGGCCTCCAGGCACCAAAGACTAATTCTTTTTAGTTAAAAAAACAAAACCTTTTTTTTTTTTGCAAATAAACCGGTTATTTATTGAGGGCAGAGTTCACACAACTGGTAAAAATCAGAGTTCATTGATACAAAAGCAATAAAGGGTCCACAGAGGAAGGTTTTCCTTTAAAAAGGAAAGAGACAGGGAGTACTTGTCACAGGTTAGGTTCTGTTTATTAATACTTAGTCAATACCCCCCACACACACACACACTCACACTCACACACAAACCAAGGCAAAAAAATGGCTTCCCACAATCCTCAACTTCTCTCATAAATTATGAAAGACTGGGCTGTTCCCTCCTGCTGCTTCACGGTCCATCACTCCCAGTCGCCGAGGGGGCAGGACAGCAGCGACGCTTCTGACCACGGAAACACACACACGCGCATTCACACAAGTCGTCTTTGCCCAACAATTAGACACCGCTGAGTCACTCATCAGGACAAATGGAGGGGGGTTTTAACGGCCGGGTCACGTTTCACTTTTGCTGGCCAGGGTGAACCCCGCCTCTCGCCCGAAGGCAGCTGTGATGGGCTCCACCCCACCCCGCCCCCCCACCCCCCCACCCTCAAGCAGTAGAAGACGGATGGATGGATGTTTCTCTTTCGTGCGTCAGATGAGTTTAATACTGGATAAATACCACTTTTTGGTCGTCTTCTGCACGTCTTCAACAAACACAGTGACAGTATAAAAGTGTTGCAGCCTTGACCTCATGGATGAACTGAATTCAAAGAAAAAAATCTCTGCACAAGAAACAAAAATCTACTCTCATTCGCGGGGATGTCAAAGTCAGCTGACAGCGGCGCCGAAACGTAAAATTCAGTCCATTTTTTGTTTTTTTCTGATACAAAGAGGCACCGCAGACATGAGAAAAGCTGTAAAAATTAAAGTTTAAACGCAAACACGACTGATCCAGAGCCTTTCCTCGCCTCCAATTATCTATCAGCCTTTATTTTTATCTCACATTGTGGCAAAAACCCAGCATCCACTGGAGTTTCATTGCGTTTCTCATCTCCAATACTCAGAAATGAAAGATGAAAATGTGACCAGTGTTTCAAGACTTTTCGATCTTAAGGCAAAAAAAAAAAAAAAGACCAGCTGACGTTAGACAGCTTAAAAAAACAGTAATTGTATACAAATAAGATGCTCCTCGTTAATCAAAACAAAATTAAATATCGTCCCAAAAAATGTCACTGATTATTGTCTCAACCTATATTTTTCTTTAAATGGGAAAATGACTTGGAACCACAAGAAGCGGCCATGGCTCAGGTCACAGCTGCCAGGCTGACAGATCCACAGAGATTCATCAAAGCCTTCAGACCAGAACGACAAACCTGGTTTTCTAAACTCAGAACTGCGTCGAAGCACAAAGAAGGAGCCACCGTGAGGAGCGTTACACAAAAAAAGGGAGGATACAAAGGAAAAATGAGAAACATGATGGCATTAAAGTGCTTCTGTTCACAAACAGAACAAGGCCGCTGCTGCAAGGCTAAACCAGATGTGAGGGTCAGGTCACATCATCTGTCTGAGAACTCATCGTCTCTCACGTTGCATGATGGACAGATGGGAAACGCTCCCAGGATGCTCTTATCAAGCAGGCCACAGATGCGGAAGTCCTCCTCGGTGAAAGGGAGGCACTCCAAAATGCTGTCCTCTATCTTTTCTAGATACACGTGCGACATTTCTGACAAGTTGCTGGATGAAGAACAGGAGACGCCGTCGGGACTCGTCTGCACGACTGTTGCGTTGTCATCGCCTCCATATCCGTTGTGCTGCGGCATGTTACTGGGCATCACACCTGGATCCTGGTCACGTCTCTGGACGCTGCACTGACTCAGGCCATCGCCGTCTGACGACGTGGGGCTGCTGTGAAGGTTTCCACGTCTGGTGTACTGCTTGGTCATCGTTTCGGCACTGGTTTCAAGCGGAGTGGTCGCGGTTCTGATGGGCCTCAAGCAGACGCTGCTGTTTCTCAGAATCTCCACAGGAGCGTAGTTGCTCTGTGAGAGCTGACTGAATGGCACTGGCTGACTCATAAACACCTCCTCGGGGACTGTGTGGACAATGTTGAGGGTCCACGGGTCCAGAGGCCTTGTAGTGTTTTTCTTGGGAGTGTGTGTTTCGGTCAAGTCGATGAAGATGCAATCGGATTCTCTGTCACTACTTTCTGTATCCATTTCCTCCTCGGAGGCCTCCTGCTCCAGGCACTCCACCTCCCAGGCTTCCTCACTGCCTTTCCTGGCTGAGCTGACAGGAGACTCAAATATCACCCCTCTAGGAACCAGAGGACGGACGTGTCTGCGGCAAAGGCTGGTGAATGCTGATGAGCTCAACCGGTTCTCAGGCTGCCTCGTCATGTAGTGCTGCACCGACTCAGGCACCAAGAACTCGTGGCGCTTTGTGTTGGGCAGTAAAGCAGACAGACTTCCAGGGACACATTTCCCTACGATGGGAATCACCGAGGCCGGTTTGAGCACAGAGACGAAGTCCACCAGCTCTTGGTAAGAGGAGTGGTCTGAGTAGGGAACCACGTGGAGTTTGGGATGAAAGGAGACCAGGGGCCTGCTGGTGGGAAGGATGACCAGGGTGAGTTGTTCATCATTCCACTGGCGCAGGGTGGCGGGGCTGATCTCGCTCTGATCTACAGCTCGGATACGACCCGCCCCTCTGTCGGTGGTGAAGACGTCGGGCAGCTCCAGGACTCTGAGGGTCTCCATCCTGGCAAAGCTCACCTCGATCCAGGTTTTAAACTCCATCGCCAGCTCCACCAGCAGGGACTCCTTACCCAGTGTGTACAAACCTGGAGGGAAGAGCGACAGACGTTTGGTTCAGTGACCACAATTACATGGTAATGTGATGAGGCTGCCTCTGAATACATTTCTGAGAAAAATACCAGTGAACTTCCTTCAACTTGGAGGACAAACACAACAACACGGAACTCTGATTTCTTTTCTACGTCAATGTTTGTTTCGTTTCCTCCACCGGGTCAAAGCCAAGCAGGCTGGCGTCTGAGCGCTGAATGTTCCTGTTTATCACTCAGGGAAACTGAGGAAGTTGAGTGAAGCTGGAAATAAACAACAAACCACAACCTAATTTTCAGCGAATGAGTCGTCCTCTGAGCTGGATGGTGTCTGGACGCCTGCAGGGACCGTCTACAAAGTGCAGCAGCGAAAAGACGAGCAACAAAAATGAGGAACAACATCACCCTTTTACAGCCTTACACACCAAAGGCACTCTAAACTTGTTCCTTCAACACATGTGTGTGTGCGTGTGTGTGGTTGGGGGGGGGGGGGTTTAGCATGTTTTTAAAAGTATTCAGCACATTCTCTCTCACAGTATGAGAATACCAACAAAAGCTACATAATACGAATGAATGAAAATGTCCGTATTAGCGCGCAGCACTAACCTGCGTGTGTGTAATTACCTATGACGACGCTGTAGTTGGGGTGGCTGCGGATGATCTCCTTGATCTGCTGCGTGGCCTGCTGTCGGGTGGGCAGGCTGCGGTTGGGGTCACAGTTGGTGTTGTCCAGGTACAGGATGTCTATAGTGGCATTAGTCCTCAGGCACAGCTCGCGCAGCATGGAGGGAGAATATCGGAAATCCCCTGATGTTGAGAATGCAGACAGTCATTTACCTTCTTGAGATATACGGTAGAGTGCCAGCACCTGACAGCAACAATGAAAAACACACACAGCAGCTCAGGCTGTGTGTTCAGAGACTGACCAGTGTACAGTATAGAGCCAAAGTAGCCTTCAAAGAGAAACATGACAGCTCCTGGACAGTGGTTGGCGTCCATCAGCGTGACTGTCAGCCCCTCCTTGCCGATGTCATCCAGCGGGAGCAGGTACGGGTCACCCACCTCCAACGGATGGATCCACTTCTCTTTAATCTGAGAAGAAGTAGATACAACGGAAACATTTTTATACATCAGCTAGGTGGCTTGTACCAATTTTTCTCTGAGTTTGTCTGAAACACATGCACACACACATATAACAGTGTTGTATTACAGTGTCCTGATGCAGAGGATCACACTGGCAGTGTGTGCAGACGTGTGGGTGAGTGAGCCCTCACCTGCAGCTTGAGTCTGAGCAGACTGGCCGTGACCGGGGAGCAGTAGATGGGTCGGTTGCTCCAGGTGGACGTCAGGCCCACCGTGTGGTCGCTGTGCATGTGGGACAGGAAGAAGAGCCGCGTCTGCGGGCACTTCCGCACCTGCCAGAAATCAACGGCCAGCGGGGTGTGAGGGATGACTTTACCGTTGACCGACATGGCTCTGCTTCACTGGACACGCCCAGCGGTGTGGCGGGTGACAACGGTCGGCGACAACGGGTAAGTGAGCTTGTTTAGCAGCTTTTCATGACTGCGTGAGCGTTGCCCATTGAGGTGGAAACAGGGTGCGAGAGTACGGTTGCTGTAGTTGTCATGGCACAGGTGGAAATACGGTCAATATCTTCAACAGAAGGTAACTAGCTTACATTTCAGTGACTACACACAAAGGCGGCTCGGTTACGTTGGCATTGCTCGGCTAAACTCTCGCAGCGGCGAGATTTCACTTTAAGTAAATCCTCTGGCGGGTCCGCGGAATTACAAGCATACCTAATTTGTCACAATATCGCAGTTCAGGGACCCCGCCATTACTGTTTTCAATTTACACCCGCGTCTTCTTCCTCGTTTCAGCCTTACGGGCTATCGCTACGCCTGCTGCCGCATTACTGCCCCCTGGAGTTTATTTCCAGTAGTACACCAAGTGTTCCAGTCAGTGGGGATCTGAAGATTTCACCCGTTTTCACAGGTTGCATTTACTTGATGTTACCAATACAAATGATAACGTAGAGTACATTTATGTCACTCTATTTAGTCAGGTAGTCTCATTGATATAAGAATGATTTAATCAAGAGAGACCCAGATACCAAAAAAAACAACAACCTATACCCCAGTGTTAAAGCCAAAGCACAAACAAATTCCCAATTAAGAGAAGCAGTTGCAAGTTTGAAAGCAGTGGCTGAAATACAATCTTTCAAAAATGCTCAAGTGAAATGTAATTTCACATCTTTCTGGTGCTCGGTTCGTTTGTAGGCAGTGTAGCATTGTAACCCAGTTCTTCCAAGTTCAGCATGAGCAAGTGATGGAGTGTGTGAGGATCCTGTGACCTGGCACCGGGAGTGCGTTGTTTAACTGTGACCAGAGAACGCCGGTAAGGAGGCTAAAAATAAACAACACACAATGCTGCTCCCTGCTTGTTGCTGGGGAGGTGAGAGAGAAGTGTATTACCTGTGATGATACACAGAGTGAAGGGGTTAAGATGCAGGAAGAAGCGTGAGTGTATTTCAGGGTTGTATCATCATCAAGTCTAGACAGAATTGTAGATTGAACGATTGTTTTTTTTTTTCCACAAGCAGGAGAGAAGCATGTTTGATGATGATTTGTAATAGTTTTGCACCCAGGATTGTGTTGATTGCAACATATCTCACTCCATGAGAGTAACTGGAATGTCCACTTGACATGAGCAGCATCTCACAGAGTGAAATGTCTCATATTATCCAGAAGATGGCGCTAGGAGAAAGGAAACAATGTGCGGGGCTTTATTTCCTTTTTTTTTTGGGGGGGGGGGGGGGGGTGCCACACACAAAAGGAGTCTCCAGAATATTTATGTGTAAACCACCAAATTTTTAGAACATTTTTTTCAAGATAATATGTCCAAAAAAAATTAATAATTTTACTCGAGAACAATTTGAATATTTCATTATACATTACACTAACCACTTTAATACACACACACACACACACACACACACACACACACACACACACACACACACACACACACACATATGCAGAAACATATTTACATGTATGTATATGTATAAAAGCACTTAGTGTAATGAAATATTAAAATTGTTCATAGTAAAATTATACATATGTATATATATATAATTGGCTTAAATGTTTAAAAAAATATTTCTTTACACTTTTTTCAATTTAGTTCGGAGGGGGAGGTTGGTAACTGCTAAATGGGGATGTTGCTATGGTGACAGGGACTTAGACTACAGCCCCTCCCCCTGCATTTGCACACCACTCACTTTTCAGGATTATACCTGCAAATCCCTCCCTTATCACACAGCACATAAATCATCGTATGCTGTATAGTTAATTTTCTGACTCCCCAACATGTGTGCGCACGCACACACACACACACACACACACACACACACACGCACACACACACACACACACAGTGACAGCAGTGGGTCGATCTCCTACTTACATCTTGTGAAAAGTTACCCAGCGGGGTGCCTTTAAGATTTTTGCGCCCTGCATGGAGCATCGTTATACAGTCAAGAGCAAGTAATTAATTCCAATTCATTTTCCAGTTTATGATGCTTGAGTTCATTTTTAGTGAAGGGAGATGTCAGTGCTGGGTTTTTTGTGTGTGAAAAATTAGTAATTGTTCATTCTGATTAATGGAGTCATTATTTTTACCTCCACTGTTTTTTAAAAACTTCTTAGCACTGATGCTGTCACATCTGTAACACTGTAATACTTCGAAGTATTAACGGGACCCAAGATGATGTGATTAGTTTGCACTACGGCAGATAAAGTCTCCATGATTGAACGTTCCTCTTGAACACTTCATGTCATAGAACATATTTTGACCCACCTGCTATGTGAAACTTGGGTTCCGTTGGGTTCTGAAAGAACTGAAGAACTTATGTTACATAAACTGACTGAAGCAAAGGAAGAGACCCACAAGACTTGAACAAAACAGACAGCATCAACAGGAAAGATAAACGAAGGATCCGACAAGAAAACTGATAAAAAACAAAACAAAACAAGAAGCATGTGGAAGAACGGGAAGGGAGGGATGGAGCTGATTGGACAGAGGTAAGAGGGAGACATGAAAAAAAGACACAGGTGAACACACAA
Source organism: Aulostomus chinensis (assembly GCF_037954235.1). Taxonomy (NCBI): domain Eukaryota; kingdom Metazoa; phylum Chordata; class Actinopteri; order Syngnathiformes; family Aulostomidae; genus Aulostomus; species Aulostomus chinensis. Next base: position 26,503,455 of record NC_141328.1, on the reverse strand, counting down.
AAGGGAGGGAAACAAAGACAGGAAGTACAAAAACACTAGAGGGAAGGGACTTCAGAATTAAAAAAAGGAGAACTGACAACAGGGAGAACAAGACACCAGGCAAAATCAAGTCCAAAAAAAAAGTTCAACCAGGTCACAAGTTAACGAAGGTTCATGGGTTAGAATCCAGAATGAAGAGTTTGGTAAAAACAATAGAAAGAAAAGCAGCAACACTGTGTTTACATGCGTGGAGCCAAGGGTCGCTGAGGTCAGGAGGAAGACGTCTTCTGTCGTATTTGTATGCAGAGAAGAAGAAAAGAGCTGCCAGACACCAGCAGTGCTGCTGCGAAGGCAGATGGCTGCACAGTCATTCATACACGGGCATTGTAAACAGCCACGCTTTAAATCCTCCTTTTAAACTTTCACCAACATCAACCTTTGAAATAACCTTTTTAAACTTTCCTCCACCCTGAGTAGAATCCTAAGCGCCTGCCTAGGACGTTGTCGGCCTAACGATGAGGTTAGAATCGTCCTGCGTCCGAATTGCGTCTCATTTTTCTTTCACCTCTTTTTCTTCCCTCTTGCGTCTCTATTTATCGATGTCACATGGAGACTGAGAAACATCTTCATGGCCTCCATTCTTCTGAGTCACCGGCTTCGTACAGTCAGAGATGGTGGCAGCTTTTATCTTATGTCCCCCCAGGGATGATGCAGCACTGCTGTACAACAGTCCTGCAGAGATATTTATGGACATGTGTGAGAATCCTGAGATGTCCCTGGGGGCCGCAGAGCAAGTTTAGAGCACGTATTCCCCTGCACCTCCACTTATTCCATCTGTCTCTGTCTGTTCATCGCGCCGTCACTCACGTGTTCCCTCCCTCGTCCTCTCTGTCTTTATTTTGTTTTTTTAAGCTTCACTCCCTTCTGCCCTGCCTTCTCCAATGAGAGTCTCATGATGTCTCTTTCTGTGCTCTCGTTGTTTATCATTTTTGACACACACACACTCTCTCACACACACACACACACACACACACACACACACACACACACACACACACACACACACACACACACACACACACACTCATGTGATGCCACAGTGCAGCACCATAACTGTCCCACCCTCTTTATAGCCGTTCTGTAGAACCGCTGTAACACCGACTGTCAGAGGAGGAGGAGCTGCTGCTTCTTGTCACGCCTGAAGCCATAACACGCCACCGTATACTTAGTGTACCATTTGACCCCCCCCCCCCCATCCGATTTGTTTCACACTATTCATTAGACTTTCAGGAGTGGGCTGAGTGGTGTAGCACGAAGGAAGCCTGCTGAAGATCCCCTGAGGACCAGTGCAGGGTGCAGTTTTAGGGGGCTGCAGCATGCACGCATAGCAGTGTGCTGTCACACTGCATATTAAGAGATGGCTGGCATTGTCTCCCCGCAGAGCTCAGAAACCTTTTAAATCTCTCTTGGCAGGACAGGAGGAGCTCTGTACCTGCCTGACAAGCATCACACCAGCTCAGGAAGACCGTGGACTGGTCGTCTGTATGCGAGCGGAAGCTGGACTTTAGGTCATTAATCAACAATCTTAGTCTGTAATCAGATCGAATGCCATCTGAAGAGGAAGTTATTACTATTGATACTGGAGAAAGTAGAAGGGGACTTTATCGACCTGGCGTCTTCAGTGCTGAAACATCATTAGAAAAGTCTTGTTGAATCATACTTTGTGTACTGCGCTGATACATTTTGAGTTTGTGCAGCCGCGTGTGTAATCGTCCATTTCTCTCTGGCACAGTAACATTCATGCTCCGAGCAAAGTGTGAAAGCTGTTTGGTTTTTTTTTTCTTCGTTAACAGATGTTGTATGAACAGAATGCAGTTTTAGAAACTTGCTAGTGGCTCGATCACTTCCTACTGTTGCTTACGGGACTAATAACTCCCCACAAGCGACAGGGAGACCCGGCTTTGTATCGTTCCTTTCTCTCATGAGTGAAGATGATTGCGATCTATCAGCTTTGTGTTCATCGCTGCCGTCTGTGCTGCGGGGGGCTGCACGACTGGTTTTATTGCAGTGATGTCAGTTCTTCTCTCGTGCATTAGACCAAGATTTCCAAATTCAATTATCAGATGGATAAAAAGATGACTTAAACAGTAAGAAGCAGTTTTAGAAACTGTTATTCGAGGTGCATCACTGAGATTGGATAACAGAAAGTAAATTGAAAATCTGCAGTAAAGGCAGAGAAATAATCCCATGTAGTTGTGTAGTTGCTCAAAATGAGTGAGAGTACAACATGAATGAACATGGTCAGGAAAAGGCTTTTATGGACTCTCGTCATCTTGCAATAAAATCATAATTCAGAATGAATATGACTCCAGTATAACAGACCTTCCAAGTAAAGATGTGACGGGTAACAGAAGCGCTCGTTCGTGCCGGCGGTGGTCTGTACACCAAACTGTCATCTAAGACGATACATAATTGAAGGCCCACGAAGAACATGCAGCACAGCGCCGCCTCAGTGTATCAATCTGCATGAAAAACCATGCACCTTAAGCACATGTGTGTGGAGCAGGATAGAAATGAGCTGCACTCACTGCAGAGGAAACGTCCCATCAGTTCTCAACACTGCACCCACGTGGCTGCAAGAATCCTGAGCTCTCTTCTCCTTCCCTGTAATACTGCCCAATGGGACTAGTCAGAAGAGATGTTCAGATGTAATCGTGTGTGACTGGAGATGCAGCGTGTTGTGTTGGTTGCTGTCAGCAACCTTGAAAGAGAGTTGGCACCGAGCAGCTGCAGGAACACGGGGGGAACCTTGTTTGGGCCTGTTACAGTTGGGCTGGTGAAGCTGAAAAACGTCAGAGCAAAACTTGGTCTCATTACTAATGAGGCACTAGGGGCGCGCGCACACGCACACACACACACACACACACACACACACACACACACACACACACACACACACACACACAAAGCAGGCCTGAAACCCAGTCTGAGTGTATTAATTTGATGCGTTATCCCCTGTGAGCTAAATGTGCAGTTTATCAAGAGGGCAACCCAGCAGGTTGGGGTAACTCAGGTATCAGGATGTCAGTCTGGTGCAAGGCTGTTGGTAACAAGTCCTCATTAGACGTCTCATTATCATAACCATGGAACACTACAGCTGCTCTGGTGGATGCTCCCTCTGGCTCCCCGGATTGAGCTGCAATGATTTAAAAAGCGGCCGTTTTGTCAGAGGCCTACGAGGCGATCGATACCTTTATCTCTGCAGTCCTCATTAACGGAATAAAAGCAGGTACAAGAGCATTTCTTCAGAAGGAGCTGTGATGATTATTATCAGCAAACAGCGTTTTCAGTGTCTCACACTGCTTGTGATGTATTCTGGAGTGAAACTAGGAGGAAATGCATAATGATGGGGGGGGGGGGGGGTGAATGACTGGGACCTGGAAAAAGTGGAGGTTGTGATGCTTGTAGCTGCTGATGTAGCCGCCTGTAAAACCATCAGATGTTCTCTGGATTTGACGCGCATCCCACTTCCCTCAACATTCCTGAATCTGAGCCAGCGGGACTGTAACCATGGAATTCTGGAGGGAAGAGCGTGGAGTTTGAGGCAGGGAATGAACCAAAGACAGGCCAGTCGGACTAGGAAGCGTCGTAACTCGGAGACATTCATACATGGGGCTTATGCTTGACGGTTGATTGACAGGTGGATATGGTTGGCGTGTGCATTTGCAGTCTCACGCCTTATGGTTCATCAGACACTAAAAGGTATTTGAGCTGGACTGAACGCTCGCAGACGTCCTGCTGCGAACAGCTGAGCTTTGTCTGCAAGGGTTTGCAATCTCTTAAAGGCAAAGTTAAGTCAGCAAATATGTCACTTACTTTGATGGCAGGTTTACTCTCAAACCCCCCCCCCCCCCACACACACACACATAGGATTAGGCAGCTGTGGATATATTTGCAAATGAAGAGCGAGGAAGTAAAAAGGGCGTTGTGGATTAAATGTCGAACAATAGATTTGAGAACAGCAGTGGTTCTGTCTGCGCTCACATCAGTGCTGCAGCTCCTGTGGCCTCCTTATTTTAGGGGATGTGAGAAGACCGCTGCGGGCAAACTCAAATAAAATAAGCACACTCCGAGCTGGCTTTTTTTTTGGCTAACCTACTTTTTGTTATGCTTTTTTTTTTATCTTGTACAAAATTGTAGATTCACACAGTGCAGTAGTGCAGTAGAAAATGGTTCTTACCACTTGAAATTTTTCATGCTGCTCCAGTTGGGCTGACATGAAAGACACTTTCATGGCATCTTCCTTCCCTCCTTTTTTTCCCAGGATGCTGCTATTCTTGCGTTTGTTGTTGTTGTTTTTTTTTCAGATTCCTCTCTGTTGTTTTATCCAGCCTCAACCTTTTCATCTGGCTTCACAGGTTTCTTTGGCTCTGGGATGCCAATTTCGACTTTTAATGCTCCTGCCACCAAATTGATCTCGTCTCTTACTTTAACAACGTTAGCGCTGATGGATAACATGGAACAAAGCGTTATAGCGCAGATTGTTTGACCGGCTCACTGGTTTTGTCATGTCTGTGTTACAAAAATGCAGAAGCACACTGCACAACAATTAACTGGTGTGTTTGTCTACAGTGTGTCTGCCGTGACTTGATTGTTGGGTGATATTTTCTCTCTTCAGCTGAGCCCCTCCTGGTTAAATCTTGAAAAAACAACAAAAAAACACATTTGTTGACTTTAGAAGGGAAGCGGCCGAAGTTTATGGCATTTGCATTCATTTCAAAAACATCCTGGAGTGTTTCCACCTCACAGAGCGAGAGAGAGAGAGAAGGGAATGAAAAATGCTCTTTCATCTCATCTCTCTTCGCCTTCCTGTGGCCCAGCGAGATGCCGATATCTAATGCTTATGGATGGCCTGCTCAGGATCAGTTACGGCCAGTAAACTGAGGGGGATGGTGCACGTGTTAGGGCTCCACGAGGGGCAGAGACAGCTGATAGGACAGTTTCAAAGGTCACGCAGCGACATCATCGTCTGACACAGACGGGTAGGGAAAGAAGTTCTGGATTGACGCTTCACCAAAACAGCCTTTAAAGCTCCACTTTTGGTCGAGCTCAGAAGTTCAGTCTTTATTGATACTGCGTTAGAGAGGTTTATTTGTCGAATTAGTCGTTATTAACCAGTACAGTGGTGGTCGTGGGTTGGACTGTACTTTCCCGTGTTTAACATTTATTGATCGATAGCGATGGGAATTTAGTGAGCCGGACCATTTGGCTCAGCGCAGCAGTGAAAAACGTCTCTTCGAGCGCTTAGCTCGCCGTCACCTCTGGTTTTGAGAGTTCAGCCGCATGTAGTGACTTTTGACCCATGACTGGTATTTATACTCATACGTCACCTGAGTTACTCAACGTAAAAATACAGAATCCTAGAATTTCCAGGATACAGTCACAATTAGCAGACGCTTTTGTCCAAAGCGACGTACAACACAAGCAAGAATTCAGACTTCAGGAAAAACCCATAGGAAGCGCAAAAGTGCTTCAGTTGTGATTTGGTCACAGGTACTGCCATCTAGTGGCAGAAGAAGTGTCGCCCCCCCTCCCCCCTTTTTTTTTTGGACAAACATACCACATCACACAACACAGTTAGTGTTGTTATTGTTAGTGTTCTCATCTCCTCTTTTGATATGATGGTTGATATTTCTGTCAGCGTGATCTTGACCTTTGACCACCCAAAATCTCTTCAGTTCATTCTTCAGTCACGGTGAATATTCCTGCAGAATTAGAAGAAAATCCCTCGAGATCATCATTCTAGAGATGTTGCGTCATCAAGAATGGGACCTGATCAGATTAGAGATAACAAATGATGAGAACAGGATTATATTATATTATTAGGCTTCTATTAATTTCCTCCCCAAGAAATAAAGAAAGAAGTAAAGAAGTCATTCATCGAAAAGACTCGTTATCAACTGACTGTTAAAGACATTATGGTTCGAGCTTCACAAACAAAATGTCTTTGTTACAAATTCCCGTCATCAGTGGGTCCTCGACTGCGTGGTGGTTCTCCTCGGACAGATCAGACAGTTGCCGACGCTTCATCTGAAGTCTACGAGCGCAGAGCTGCACATTTATTGAGAGGAGTGATTTCCCATAATGAGGCTAAACAGCGATCCTCCATTTGTCTTCGTTACCTCTCGTCTGCTGGGACTTCAAAGACGAACTAGAAAGACAGGAAACTGCAGTGAGGCCAAGTGGCGCTTTGACGTCCGACCACACACACGGAAGACAAGGCAGTGGTGGCTACTGCACAGCTCCTTAATACTCTCCCTCCCAGTTTATCAGGTACGCATATCATGACTACAGAATACTACAACCACGATCAACGGTGGTGCAGTGGTCAGCACTGTGGCCTCACAGCAAGAAGGTTGATGGTTCGAGCCCCGGCTCCATCACAGGATCTTTCTGTGTGAGTCTCCATGTTCTCCCTGTTCCTGCTGGGTTCTCTTTGGTACTCCAGCTTCCTCCACAGTCCAAAGACATCAAGAGGGACCAGGTTAATCCAGACTCTAAATTGACCGTAGGCGTGGCTGGGAGAGCCAATGGTTGTCTGTCTCTATGTGTTGGCCCTGCCATGGACTGGTGACCTGTCCAGGATAAGCGCAAGAAAATGGATGGATGGATTAATTAATTTCATTGTAGAGGCTGTTATTTATGCTGCTGCTACACAAAGAGATGCTCCTTATATTTTGTACATTCTGGTGAGTTTTTCCATCATTTTAGGGTGAGGAAGTCAGTTTCTGTCGGCATTTACAAAACTACAGCTGTGTAGGCCACTCAAGGGATTTGACAGATAAATCGTTTATACAATTGACTTATAAAATGTAGAAACATACGTGGATGAGATGACCCCGGACCTGCTGCAGAGGAGGCCGTGAAGTCACATATAATAATAATGGCCATTATTGATCCACCAATTAACAGATGATGTAATATTCAGCCGTCAGACCCTGCGCGCCGTCTCTGGCCTCAGGCCTCGGGCTGAACCTCCCGCTCGCTCAGGTGCAGCGGTGCAGGCTGGGTTTAATCCCTCCTGTCGTTTCCCCGTGTTGGTTGTGTCAGCTGACCGTTTAGATCCAACGATTCTACACGATCAGGGCTCTTGTCTGCTCGGAGGCCGTCAAAAAATCGAATTCATGCATGTTGAATAAAATCACACTTAAGCGCCTCCTGGATCACTTATTTGACTCGCGGGGTCCCAACTACTTCAAGAGCTGGATATCAAATGTTTGTTCGGCTGAAACGACAGATAGATTTGTAGTGCCTCACCACACTTTACTGCCCTGTCAGGGACACTTCTAACACAGGAACGGAGGGGTGGTCGTCACGATGTGGCCTGAGTTGTTGGGGGTCGTGCTCTGTTCGAGGACGCTGCTCTTCTCCAGGAGCTGCAGCGGCGCCTCGTCGCGAGCTAACGGCGCACTTTTTAAAAGCTGAAACTGACGAGTTGAGGACGAATTCATTTGTGAGCGATGACAGCGGGGCTCGCTGCTGTAACGTTCGCCTGGCCGCGATGCTCAGTGTCAGCAGAAGACACCGCTCGTTTCTGAGAAGGTTTTTTGTTGTTGTTGTTGTTTTGTTTTTGTTTTTCTGGAACAACGAGCAAATCCCACTTTAAAGCGTGCAGCATTTTTCAAATGGTGACATGAGCTGCTGCTCCTCTCAGCCGACAGCAGCCTTCTCATTCCCATTTAATGAGTGTTTGGTGGAGGGATGTGCGCGCTCAACTCTGCTGGACTGAATTAACTTAAGGCTGGATTCAGACGTTTGCCCCAGATATTTTCATCACAATGCTGCGGGGACCGAATGAGTGAAGGAAGGCTTCTCCTGCAGAGCTGATAACACTTCTGGCTCAGGAATTTAGCTTTTGAACTTTATTGCACTCAGAGGAGATGGATGCCTTCTCGTGGCTAATATGAAGGAGATTGGGGGGGGGGGCACCTGCAAGAGGCAGCAGGAAAAAATCAATACAGATGTGAAGCTGAAGCCCATTTTAAATGCAGCTGCTCGATATTGTTCCTGTGTTAAAACTAAATTACCAAAGGGAACAATATTCCTTTAACAAGTCTGCTGAGATCTAAATGTCCGGCGGTGCTGCGGCCCGTCAGACGTATTAATGCTCAGCGTCGGTCGCTGGAGGACTTTATTATCTTGGTGTTTACATGGATGAATTTCTCACACCACTCAGACATCTCCAGTGATTTTCTTTATAAATCAGCAGCAGCGTTCAGTGTAAGCAGAGCAGAAGATAAGCTCAGTGGAGAGAGAGAGAGAAGAGAGTGAGAGAAGAAGAGAGTGAGAGAGAGGAGAGAGTGAGAGAGAGAGAAGAGAGTGAGAGAAGAAGAGAGTGAGAGAGAGAAGAGAGAGAGAGAGAGAAGAAGACAGTGAGAGCGAGAGAAGAAATACGGCTGCATGAAAACGGGTCACCTCAGCACTTTTGAAGGGTTGTTAACCTTATCAGTGTCCAGGCGGGATTGTTTGACATTCACTGAGCCCATTGTTATGCAGACACACAGAGGAGGTGGAGGGTTGTGGGGGGGGGGGGGGGTGCTTATTGACATTAAGCATCAATTTAAACTATCCTATTTCATGTATCAGGCGTGAGAAGGTATGGTGGGACATCCTTCACTTTCACACCTCCAAGATGGCGATCATCAAGAGGACGCTGATCAAAACTACCCAGTGCAGCCTCACACCACTTGACTCATTAAAGGCTGCTTGTGAAGTTTGTGTCATGAAAAAGTACGGCTCTTCAGGGAGGAGCGCAGAGAATCCTCATCAGGGATTTTCAGTTGCTTTAATGTTTTCCTTAAGGCCACTTTTTCTTTTTTTTTTCATTGTGCGAGAGCGGGGGAGCAGTGAGAAAGCAGAAAACAGACTCCTGCTTTGTGCGTAATGCAGAAATGACTTTTTATTCAACTTCGTGGAGGAGTGAAGCACAGGCCAAAGACGCAGCCATTAAATTTTGAATTCGCTGGGCGGATCTGGGATTGTGAGGCTCTTAATAGGCGGGTTGTTCAGAGGCATGTGAGTGACATCACACACACACCACGGGAGACAGGGTCGTGGTGTTGTGTTTAGCTCATCCTCACGACCACAAATTACATATCCATCCATCCATCCATCCATCCATTTTCTTCTGCTTATCCTGTTAAGGGTCATGGGGGGTGGGGCCTATCCCAGCGACTTTCGGGCGAGAGGCGGGGTTCACCCAGACGGGTCTCCAGTCCATGGCAGGGCCAACACATGTAGACAGACAACCATTGGCTCTCCCAGCCACGCCTACGGTCAGTTTAGAGTCTGGATTAACCTGGTCCCCTCTTGATGTCTTTGGACTGTGGGAGGAAGCTGGAGTACCAGAGAGAACCCAGCAGGAACAGGGAGAACATGGAGACTCCACACAGAAAGACCCTGTGCTCCAGCCGGGGCTTGAAGCATGAAACTTCTTGCTGTGAGGCGACAGCGCTGACCACTGCACCACCGTGCCGCCCCCCCCCCCAAATTACATATTTAACTTGGAATTTTTGGCGGGAACTTTGGTAAATGTGTCCTCTTTCACACCGTTTCAATTTCATAGTTGCTCAAAGTGACAAGAGTGACCTGTGACTGCCTCAGCTGCTCTGATCAATCAGCATTTCTGAGCAGCAACGACCTCCACCGGCAAAAGCGGTAAAATAATGCACAGTCTTGTAAAGAGAGACACAAAAACGCGTTTAAACATGAGAGAGGCACTTCTGCTGGGACCCGTCACGCTCACCTCTCTATTAACAGTTGTGTACATGTTAAAAAGGACAACATCGCTAACAGCTCGCATGACACCGAATGAGTGTGTCATTGCTGCTGTCATTACATCTGCACGGAGCAGTCAGGCGTAGTTTGGACAGCAGCAATGACAAACTAGCTGGAATTTTGTGCCCGGTAACCTTAAACTGCAGGGACACGTCACACAGTGGCATCATGCTGCTGATTCAGAAGTCAAGAGTTCCGTCAAAATGAAACCGTAAAGTGAAAAATGCTGCGGAATGTTGCCGTAAGTGACAGCAGGTTATTCAGGGAGGGAAACTAAAAAAAGGGGTCTTTTCAACTCACCGTCCTTCCCACATCGATGACACAGCAAACATGTCTATCCGTGGATGCATCAGAGTCTCCTGTCTCTCACAGTATCCTACAAAAACAAAGTCTCTGAGGCAGGATTTGAGAGGTGTCTCTCAACTCAACCCACTCTTCTGTTTTGTGCATCCTCGTCTCCTCCCTCATCGTCCCTCCGCTTATGACCCAGAAATTGATCTCAGTGCCTCATCTTGAAGGATCTCCTTAACCGCATCCAGATGAGAGTTGATTTCAGGGAGAGGAGGCCTGCCAGAGGAGCCACGAGCCGCGATGAGCAGGTCTGCCCCGCCCTGGAGCTCGTTAGAGGAGGCGTGATACAGAGCTGAGTCATACAAAGATCAAGGCTGGGGCTTTTACTTGTCCCCAAGGGGCAACTGGTTCTGCCGCAGTAGCAAAACAAACGGCAACAACAATGACAACAACGGCGAGAAACAACAACAACAACAACAATGTCCGTGACATTTCTGTCACCCCTCCATTTGGACACCTTTTTGTTGTGGATACCCGTGTTTTCATCACGTATGACTTTGAGTTATAAGACGTATGAACACACTTTTGATGCTCTCATTTATAACATAGTTAGATGTCAGTCCAAAGGGGCTTTCGTGACACATTAATTGTCACGACCATGTGAAGCGTGTCGTGTCATACCCCCTTCTTCCTTCCTGCTTTTCTTTCCTTCACCAACATTAAGTCAACGAGGATAATTTGACCTCGGTCAGGTCGACTAAGAGGCGACACACTATCCTGTCTATAACCTTTTTTATCCTCATTTCCGTGCGACAGGTTTTTGATGAGACGTTGAGCTGCCAGATATTGATCGCAGGGATGAGAGATGCAATCCGATATTCAATATCCTCTCCCTGTCAAGCCAGATTGCCGTGTTGACAGTTGACGAATTTGAGAGCAGTGTGAGCCAGGATTAAATATTCATGAGAGCATTTTATTCATGTATATAGATTTTTTATGCCTGTAGCCGTGCAGCGCGTGTTGGATTTTATAACAGCTGCTCCCATAAATACTCATCACTTTTGTATAAGAAATTGAAAGTCTAGTTGTCTGGAGCTTCATCTACTATCTTCTTGTTTTGCTGACTGTGCAAGATGGTTCTGCAGTAAACTTTCATTACGGCGCTGACTTTTACACACAGACACTTTTTTCCCCAGCGCACCTGCACTGTACTGCATTACAGTCCCCAGAAGCCTGCGAGCTGTAGACGGAGGCGATGAGATGTCACTAGTCCTGCGATGTCTGCGTACCTCCAGAGGGAACTGTCTACTCTGTAACAAAGGTTCCCAGGGAGGCGAGCTGTTAGTGAGGGGCTCTCGCTGGAGCGCTGACGCTTTTTACTCCTGGCAGCCTGGAAAACGTCAGCCGGTTGCCATTTTACCCTATTAGCAAAGTGACATGACATGATGTGCAAATGTTGGCAGAGGAGAAATTAAAACACGCCCACACTCTCACACACACTGTTTTATAGGATTAGTTATAACATGGCAGTTCTGAATGGGGAAAAAAAAAAAATCTCTCAAGACGTGTGGTGTTAATTTATCATGGATTCTACTGCGGTACATCAGGAAGTAGCACTCAGATTCATCATTCAGCTGAGCGCCATCCCCGCTTGTGTTTGGGCTGAATGGAGGTCAACCTCCTGTGGAGTTGTTGTTTTTTTTTTTTCATTCATTCTCTCTTAACTGACATCTTCACTCCAGCACGAGCAGAAAGATTGTGTGGCAGCAGCTGATGAAATAAAAAGGCAGGGTTACAGTAAGAGCTGCTGGGGTTTCATAGCCAGCATTCTATAGATACCGGGTCAAAACATGGGATTGGTTTTGAGACTGCACCGATCTGATACCACAAGATTTATCAGGCCATATATGGTTCCCAGCTACGCCCTGGTTTGCTCATTTATCTCCAGCCGCATTTCATTAATCGTTCAACATGCCCTTGCTCACCCGCCATGATGAGTTTTGTTCCATTTTTCTTTAAACCCAAGTAAACTTTGTGAGATGGACACACCGAGGGCTCAGGAAGCAAGTGGGCTACAATGGTTACCCACAATGCATCACAGTTTGAACAAGAACAACATGAACAAGCAACTTACTCCGGGCTCAGTGTATGAATGGACCAAACACAATGTTCCCGTTTACATTGCGCCATGTCGAGGGCTGAGGGGAAGTGGAACTACCAGTGAAGCCCAAGAGTCTGACTCATATTTCACAGAATGGAAACCAGCGCTTCTTTCTGTCTCTAGAGGGGAATCCTCAGTCTACACAGGAAGTTGTGGACTGCTTCCACCTGCAGCTTCTGTTCCAGAGAGGCAAAGAAGAGTTGATTGATACGTAACAATAGTTGGACAGAACTAACAAAATACTGGTCAGGTAGGCTGTAGTTTAGAGGGCCACAGTCAAAATACAGGATCAAATCGTTTTTTTGGTTTCATTCTCAGTGAATTTGTTGATGTTGTGGTGCCAGAGAACAAATTTTAATGGCCTCTGTCTTGACTTGATCTCACAACAGATCCAAATTCATATTTCTCACATGAGTGAAGCATTACGCCTCCCACTCACGACCCATCCGCTATTAATCAGCTCTTAAAAGTCAATGAGCCGGCCGCTACGCAGGTCGATCCGCCCATCTCTAATAGGCGGCTGTCTATGAGACATAATGGTGGCTAAAGTAAGAGTAAAAGTACCAAATTAGAGGATGAGGACGGTCCTAAATATAGCAAATGTGTCCTGTCTAGTCCTTGGACCTGGGTAGGAGGGTTAGGCATTGTTGGTCTTGATGTTGACTCAGTCTCACCTTGCCCACCTTGGTCTTGACATCATATCACATCCCACAGTGTTAGTTGTGGTTACAGTTGTGAAACTAATGATGTGTATGTTTACACTGATGCCAGATCAGTTCTCTGTATCGGCCTCTTGTTCAGGTATCAGAATTTGAATTGAGAAGGAGAAAAAAATTCACCCCATCATTCGATGGAGGAGTAAGAATGTGGGTGTCTGGTGTGGGAGGTGACCTATTAGAGCAGATGGAGAGAGACAAGAACAGAGAGGAAGATGTGAGAGTGGAAGCTCTGTTAAAAATGAAAAAGGAGTGGGACTCCAACAGTGAGAAATGGGTAATCTTCACCCTGCTCCATCCGTTATTCAGCACAGATCTGCCAAAACTCAGAGGCAGGCGTGATCTGCGACTGGTCTTGGTGGGAGAGAACCGTTGAGAATGAGGCTGCAGCGGCCAAGTCTGCAGAACGCCTCAGCAAAAGACAGACAATCTGTTGGAGCAGAACTGGTGCTGTCACAAACAAGACAGAGAGTAGATGGAGAGAGAGAGAGAGAGGGAGAGAGAGAGAGATGAGGGATGAAATATTCATTCCCAACCAGCCTCTCCACTGAGATGCAGAGCTTCGTTTTTCTCTCTCCATCTCTGTGTTCCTTGAAAAGTTTTCCATTAAGAAAGCTCACACGTTAAGTTGCCCAAGCCATTTATAATTCACCAGGTTTGTCCCGTGGAGCCGCTCACTCCAGAGTGTTTCTGCGCTCTCGTCTTGGTCTGCGGTGTGACGAGGGGCGGGTCTGCCAAGTGCTTCTGATTTGATTTTAGATCATTTGTTCCCTCAAGTGCTCTCTGGTGGAGTGTATAATTAACTCAATCTGACCCGGTGGGTATCACAGTCACTCATCTGTGTCAGACAGGAAAAAAAACGAAGCTTTAGATTCAGGTCTCTCTCAGAGAGCTGTCAAATAATCTTGTAGCCATCCACGCTTAAACAGCAAGTAAATCATGCTTGCTTTAGGTAGCGGTCAGCTCAGATTAAGAGATGATTCACTGCTGTTTAACACAGATTAAACGTGTGTTGTTATTCTGAGGACTCTGACTGTCCTGGGTGGCAGCGTAGAGGATCTTCGTGGTTTACTTCCTCACGGCACAGTGTCTTAAAAATGAGGTGCAACTATTTTTTGGACAGCAATAGCTAAACTTAACCACATAACACAGAAAAAAATTAGAAAATGCAGTTATTAAATCGAGAATAACCACGATGATCATGAAATGAATTGAGCAATTGATTGATCAGTCAACATGGGAGCAATTTAAATTTGAAATATCCATCATAATTTTGCAGTAAAATGTGGATTTTACACGTAAAGGAAACAATCTGAGATTAACACATCAAACATTCCAGTATGACAGGCAACACATGGAGTGGAGGGTGGGTTTGCTTCGTCACGCCTGAGTGTGTTTGTTTGCGGACGGTTGTGCGCTGTATCAGTCATCAGTATGCAGAGAAGCGAGACGCTGACGTCCTGCCCTTGGGTGCGGGCCCGGACGGATCCTGTAAAGAAAATTGATAGAAACCTTGACCTTGGCCTGTATTATTCATGTGCATCTGCAATGAAGTGATGAAGTGTACTTCTAAAGACAGCCATTACTGGAGAGCAGAGATTTGCATAAAGGATGTAACCATGAGAACAAAAGAGAGGGGGATCATGTGACTGAGACGATTTAAAGATGAACGTTGTCCAATAGTGGAGAGGAAGATTAGGAAGGCGACCACCACATCAGAGAATCTCAGCAGAAACTTCAACAACACAAAGATTATCCTAATCCCACATCATGACATCTGTGTGTGTGTGTGTGTGTGTGCGCGTGTGTGTGTGTGTGTGCGTGTGTGTGAGTGCGTGTGTGTGAGTGGCCTCACACGCCCACTGTACTTGTGAGGCGCGACATGCCTTGTGTCCCCGAGTGTTTAAATGGATCTTTGAGCGTTCAGACTCGGTTCTCGATTGGTCAGGCCTTTTCTCTGTCTATTCTTGTCTTGGGTCTTTGGTTCAAACCACATGGGAATCGTCTCTTGGACTGGATGTTGATCTGACCTTGATTGATTTGCTGTCCATGTGGTGCAGATGAGTGTTTGATGACATGATTTATAGAGGCAATAATGTTGTCTTTTTATGCTCCCGACACTTAACTCATATTTATGATTGGTTGTTGCCTGGAGGGTTTTTTATAATGCGGTGTGCATTCGTATTTTTACATGTTGAAATAAAGAGATGAAATTGAGGTCACTCCCATAATCCTTTATCGCCTCTTGGAAATAGCATACAACGGCTGATAACTGTCCTTGCTACTAACCCTAAGAGCCTGAAGGGGCTGCATTAGGTAAACGTGTGTGTGTGTGTGTGTGTGTGTGTGTGAGAGGGGGAGAGAGAGAGAGATGAGTTTGCTCTGCTGCTGCACTGAAGTAAACATTCAGCATCGAATATCACACACTCACGCAGCTCATTTCTCACAGGCTGCTTCAGCGGGCCTGTGGGGACTTAAAGAAGTGTCAAACCGTTTCGCGAGTAATGGTTTGGTCACATTTGTTACCTGGATGTGTAGGTAGTTACTTACTCATACATCTTTAATGGGCTGTGGTATCATCACCATCAGCACATCTGGAAAAAGCTCTCTATATGCAGCAGCATCCAGAAGGAAGCCAGTGACCCTCTGTCTCTGGAAGCAGCCATAACTCTCTCAAGTTACCTTTCATGGGAACGTATTCATGCTTTCGCTTCACCTCTCAAGAACTCTTTCAAATCTCTGTACTCCGGTCTTGGAGAAAGAAATGCTAAAGCACCTGCAGCTGCTTCATTTTGGTAGATTGTTTAATCGTGTGAGAAAAACACACGCGTGAATACTTAAGTTTTTGACAGCCATTTTGCCTTTAACAACTTAGATTTCAGGGTAATTTCAAAGTAACGCCGTTGGACATTCAAGAAACAACCTGATCACTTTATTTTCCACTTGTCTCATCATTTGGGATGAACACACAATGAGAGAAGTTTGAAGGTCTATTTCAGCATTTCTGGCGCCAGCAAATGTAGCTTCCCTCCCTGTATGAAAACTTCAGATATCACATAAGGTAGCTCAGCGCCTCTGGTTGCAGCTGCAGCGCGTGTGTTCAGTTGTGTCAGACAGAATCAATCCTTGCACATGAATATGCTAATGGAATAGGAAGATGCCGCTGGCTGTTTCACAGTCTTGTAACACCTCAGCTTTGGAAACACTGGGTCAGTCAGCAGTTTGTGTGCTTGCAGCATTGACAGCTATTGGTGCTGAGGCCAGGAGTGTCCTTAGTGCTTTTCAGCTGATCTTTGCGAAGGCTGATGAATTCTTTCTCCCTCCCTGTGTAATGAAGCGTGAGCGCTCCAATCGCTACCGGAAAAGGGGATGTCGATTGAAGGAAATGCTAATGTTATCGTCCTGAGGGACAGTCTGAAATGTTACACACGTACCTTTCTTTAAATATCGCTTCACATTCCCTTATAAATTCTGCATTTTCTTATATCCCTGAAGCCCACAGTCCTCAGTTGACCCAGCCCCTCTCTCCTACCCTCACCGACTGTCTAGTCCTTAATGGACACCACCTACACCTGCCAAAAGGAAGACTCGAGCCCAGATGAACTCTACTTGTTTTTTTTATTCTCAGAAACATTATTCCATTTCTCCTCTCCTCTTTAAAGACACCTGGATGGACAATGCATAAAACATTAAAATTGTTTTCAGCCGTGGACCAGACGCCTGGCTTAAAAGGATTTGGGGCAAATGATGGAGAAAAAAGCTCACTGGGTTCTTTTTGCGAAATCAGCCTCATCTGTTTTTCTAGGTTTTTTTTTTTAAACTCTCCAGCGCTTTGCCACAAAAAAAAGAGAAAGCTTTCTGCTTGGTTTCCCTATAATCAGTCAGAGCTTGCATGTGTATGAGTGATTATTTCAAGGAGCACTGCAAATGTTTAGTGAATTCATAAATGTCCCTGGGAAGAATTTACATCGCATTTTCCTACATTGATATGTGTTGCCATGGTAACAAACATGAATTCCCATATGGAAGGTAAAGGATGATGAAGGGGTGCATACATCAGTGCATGAGGAATGCATTTGGCTCCGAACAAAGCATTTAATCAAGAGCTTTTGCATGGTTGTCACAAGCACTGTGAGGGACACTGAGTCAAGAAGTACCCGGAATGAATTTCTTATAAACATGCAAAGCCATGAAGCAATCTGCAAATGTAAATGGTGCAGTCAAGAAGGACACGTACACATAGCCATTTATAATATATCAGGTAGCATCTGCCTCACAAAAAATGACCCAATTCTTGGATCATTTTCTAGAATAATCCCTTTGCACTGCAGACGCTTGAGTTGGGAGCGAACTGGAAAAACGCAGGTGTGAAGATGGATTTTAACGATGGCTCCATTCCATTAATTGGCCTAGTTAGCCATATTAGCTGTAGTTGACGTTAATTCCACCTGATTTTTTTTTTCTGCTTCGACAAGTCAGGATGGATGCATGCTGAACTGAGCGTATGATCTTTACGCTGATCTGTGGAGTGATGAGTTTACAGACCTATTTAAACCTAATGTGTGTCTTCCATCTCTAATCGTGACTATCAAAAACAGATTCTATATCTACGATTGAACAGGAACCAAAAATGCACACGGGATCTTTTTGTGACGACGACGTGAGTCTCCATCTTTGCTTCCATCAGCTGTGGCGAACCAGGAAGTGCCAGTCTGAAATCATGTAGAATAGAGTCCGACTGTGAGGTCCTGCATCTTGATTCACTCATCTGGTGAGAGTGTTCTCTCACAAATTTTAAATCCTCTCTTGTGCACCAGGTGTTACATTAAATTTGGTTATTTCCAATCTCCTCATTTAAACTGATCCAGGTTTTAAAGCTTATGAAAACCTGCTTAAACCAAAATCAATCACACATGAGCCAAGTGACATCCATTTTAATTTGGAGGTGCAGGGCATAGTGCACTACGCTGATAATTTAATCATAACAATTGAAATGGCAGATTTAAACAGTGCCTTTTCTCCTCTTAATATTAATAACACATTCTCGTATTTCTCTGTGATTTCATCTCCTCCCCCAGTGACAGAACCACTTACACTGCAGAACTCTTTTTATTGGCTGTCGCTTTCCAGTGTACACAAGCAGGAATAATGCATTTCACGATGCCGTAATCATTTCCTGTCCTGACTCCAATGTTTAGCTCCAACATTTGCGTGAAAACACGCTACGCTGCAAATGGAGCCTTATCAGTGCAGATCCACCGGCAGGGTCTGTCATTTGGAGAATTTTCTCTCAAATTGAAATGGCAGGAAGCCATAGAAAGCTGGGATTTGTCTCATCAATAAGCAATCACAGCTCTGCCTTGAAAATCCGCACGACACAAAATGGTTGCTGGTTATAAAACACAAAACAAAAGTTGCTTTTTAATTGAGAGGCCCAAGCTGAGGTAAAATTCTGGACATTTTTGTTGAAAGTACGATGACGTTGCTATTTTCTCTTTCCCTGTGTTTTAGCTGGTTGGAGGAGAAGAAGACGGGGAGACGCCTTTGTGATGCAGCATCAAGTCTGATTCGTTCAGATGTGTCATCGCTACTGGCAGGAAAGGTAGGACGATGCCACCTCATCCTCAGTCTTTTGTGCTTTATGTTCAGCAGCCTCAGAGAATCCCTTTTACATATCTACGGCTCCGCCCTATAGTCATGGGACGGTTCACGGCAGAGGTGGCAAACAGGAAAAATGCTGCAGCGTGCCATGCAGGCTGGCATGCGATGTGAATTCAGCACACATCCAATCAAGCAAAAGTATTCGGCCTCATTTAGTGTGTGGGAGGAGCAGATGTTGGCCTAAAGGTTGGTGTTCGCCGCAGCAAATCCCAAGTGTTGGGAGAGGTGGGATTTGTTTAGTAGACAGTGCAACACATTTTCCTCATGCACAGCTGTGTGACAGATACAGAGAAAACTAATTAAATAACACACATGTTCCTTCTGCACACATGGTTATATTATATTTACAGGACCAAGAGTCCAGAATCAACTCAAGATGCACGGTTGCTTTTTATTGTGTTAAACTTGTGGAAAATGTTGTAATCTCTGTAGTACATGTGTCATGTTGGGTTTTTTCTCCAGTGTTCACTCAGTGTGGGAGCACAGAAACACTAATGGCTGAACAGTTTACTGTGAAATATGGTTTGCTTTCTTGGCTGTATGAAAGGAAAAAAAGAGGAATCAATGCAGTTTTTCAACTCCGTAACCAGTGAACGTGGTCATTGATACAATAGCTAACCTTATCTATCTATCTATCTATCTATCTATCTATCTATCTATCTATCTATCTATCTATCTATCTATCTATCTATCTATCTATCTATCTATCTATCTATCTATCTATCTATCTATCTATCTATCTGTCTATCTATCTATCTGTCTGTCTGTCTGTCTGTCTATCATCTATCTATCTATCTATCTATCTATCTATCTATCTATCTATCTGTCTGTCTGTCTGTCTGTCTGTCTATCATCTATCTATCTATCTATCTATCTATCTATCTATCTATCTGTCTGTCTGTCTGTCTGTCTGTCTGTCTGTCTGTCTATCTATCTATCTATCTGTCTATCTATCTATCTATCTATCTATCATCTATCTATCTATCTATCATCTATCTATCTATCTGTCTATCTATCTATCTATCTATCTATCTGTCTGTCTGTCTGTCTGTCATCTGTCTGTCTGTCTGTCTGTCTGTCTGTCTGTCTATCTATCTATCTATCTATCTATCTATCTATCTATTGCAGTATAAATGAAGCTACTTTATCCAAGTGACGACCCATCAACATTTATTCGTTTTGCAGTATCCATCCATCCATACATCTTCTTCCGTTTATCCGGGGTCGGGTCGCGGGGGCAGCAGCCTAAGCAGACCCAGACTTCCCTCTTCCCGACGACTTTGTCCAACTCCTCACGGGGGATCCCAACTTGGGATTCCCAAGGTGTTCCCAGGCCAGTTGACAGACATAGTCTCTCCAACATGTCCCCAAGGCCTCCTACCATTTTGATGTACCCTGAACACCTCCCCAGGGAGGCGTCTGGGAGGCTTCCTGACCGGATGCCCGAGCCACCTCATCTCACTCCTCTCGATGTGGAGGAGCAGCGGCACCCTCCGTAGGAAACTCATTTTGGCCGCTTGTACCCGCGATCTTGTCCTTTCGATCATTACCCAAAGCTCATGACCAAAGATGAGGGTAGGAATTTTGATCGACCAGTAAATTAAGAGCTTTACTTTTCGGCTCAGCTTCCTCTTCACTATGATGGACCGATGCAGAGCATCACTGTAGACGCCGCACCAATCCGCATGTTGATGTCACGATCCAGCTTTTCCTCACTTGTGAACAAGACCTCAAGGTACTTGAACTACTCTACCTGGGGCACTCCACCCTTTTCCAAGCGAGAACCATGGACTTGGACTTGGAGGTGCTGATTCTCATTCTGGCCGCTTCACACTCAGCAGCGAACCGATCCAGCGAGAGCTGAAGGTCACGGACTGATGAAGCCAGCAGGACCACATTGTCCACAAAAAGCAGAGACCCAATCCTGCAGCCACCTAACCGGATCACCTCAACACCCTGGCTGCTCCTAGAGATTCTGTCCATTCTGTCCCTTCTTAAAAAGGGGAACCACTACCCCCGTCTGCCAATCCAGACGCACCGCCCCTGATGTCCATGCGATGCTGCAGAGTCGTGTCAACCAAGACAGCCCTACAGCATCCAGGGCCTTGAGGAACTCGGGGTGGATCTCATCCACTCCCGGGGCCCTGCCACCAAGGAGCTTTTTGACAGACTCAGCAACCTCAGCCCCAGAGACAGGAGAACCCACCACAGAGTCCCCAAGCACTGCTTCCTCACTGAAAGATGTGTCGGTGGGATTTAGGAGGTCCTCCAAGTACTCCCTCCACCAGATTGAATTTAGTGCACAGAGGGCTCAGCCAGATGGCGTTCCAGCAATACAGGGGCGGAGAAGGAGCCTGGGTGCAGATCCAGAAGCCATTCTGTAGGTAATGTTATTGACTCAGATTCGATTTAGGCGGCCATGTCAAGGTCATAGAACAGTGAACGGAAGGTGCTCTTTAAGTTATATGGAAAACCAGAGACACTGCTGCCCTCTGAATCATCCAGACGGACATCACAGTGGAGCCGAATAACCACGCCCTGCACCGTGGGTTGGGTGGTGTGTTTAGTATGGTAAGAATTGATTTTTCTCATGTTCTACAGTGAAAAGCAGTTCAACCTGGAGACAAATGCACACCCCTCAGAAGGATTGTAGTTTCTCACTATGATAGTTTGGGTAAGAGATGCAGTGGCGATTTTTACGTTGTTATTGTGCTGCAGAGATAAGACAGGCTGGGGTGACCAGGATTTCAAACTCAGAGAGGTTGAGTTACAGATGGCGTTGCTTCATCCAAGTTAAGTCTCCCAACAAGACCTTGGAGTTATGTGTTCAGATGTGTTGATATCACAGGTGAGCAACTCTACCTGCACACCAGCAGATAACAAAGAGGTGCTGAACATTGATACAGAGAAAAGGTGCCCAGCACAGAGCCTTGGGATACTCCTACAGAGGGACAATGGGATATGGACGCATGAGATGCAGGCTCTGAGACAACCTCAGAGTTTCATCAGCGCAGGCAACAGTATAAAAAGCGCAACACATGAGGGCGGGGCCGGGTAATCACACACAAGGGCAGGAAGAGGAGGATCTAAACTGAGACAACAGGTGAGAACCAAAATAAAACCATAAGGCAGGAAATATGTGGAATCAATGAAGAAAAAAAACTAAAAACATAACCTATGTGGCACAGCCAGACGTGACCTAGAGGAAGGTAGGTGTTAAAAAGGCCATTTCTACTGGACATTTACAGCAAGTCAGGACTTTTTCACTTGGGAGGTTCATGATGTCGTGTTACTGGATTCCTGCATGCTCTCATGGTTTCAAGTGTATTTAATTTTACATTTGTTAATTAATCTTTGGATGCGTGTGTTAGCGTATTCTTTTAAGCTGAGCTGTTATTTTGCCATTAGCTGTATTGTTAGCATTGCATGAAATTCATAAGTTAATAGGCCTTGCTAAGCTCCAGCAGTGCTAGCAATAGTGATGCCAATTTCATAATATGTCTTGGCTTCCAGTTAATTGGAGTATTTCAAGTCATAAAATCAAAAGCATATTCTTTTGCTGCGCTGGCTGAACAAATCCCGGTCTTTACATTACACCAAGAGAGTTTGTGTATTGATTTTTTTTCTGTCCTCTGCTGAAGCTACAGACATAACATGTAATGAACAGACGGTAAGACAGTAACTTGGTAGGGGTTCATTTAAGTAACCTTGTAGTGGAAACTCTCCTATTGTATTGGAGTAGATGCCAGTCAGCATCTTTAAATTCTGGAAGTCTCTACACAGCAGCAGCATTCAAAGCAGGACTGCACTTTGCCTGAGATGCCCATCTCAGAGAGTCCAGGGAGCAGAATTCAGCTAGTCAAAGGCTGCTGAAGGGTCCGGCATTTGTGCATAATAGAAAATCCCCAACCAATTGTAATTCCATGGTATGGAGATGCAAATGAGCAGCCGCAGTCCAAACACACGTTCTTCAGACTCTTGATGGAGCCTGCTACAGAATTAGGGTTTAATAAGTCTGTCTTTTACACTGGATCCTGACATCCAACATCAAAGGAGCCGGTCCTCCTCTCCCACAGCGATCCAAAACTAAGTGTTTGACCCACTTTTCTTCTACTTGCCAGGAGCCGCTCTTGCTTTTCAAAGAAACATCACGGAAAACTGAGCCGACAACAGCAGTGACTTATTACCAGCATTCTGAGGTAACAAATGCATCAGAGGCCGGATCACCTCATCCGCCGCAGGTTTTACGACACTCTTGAACAGACTAGTTTTATCATTCATCAGTGCGGTTTTCCTCTCGCCCATTTCTTTTCATCTCCTATATCATCTTAGTAGAAGCTGCTCAGAACACCTAGCCGGAGCCTCTCTCCTGCTCCCGTGTCTAATTATAGTCTCGCTCCCTTTCAGTGATTCTCCACCAGTTACCTATGTGCTGCCTTTGTATGCTGAGCTGAGAGACTTCCAGCACTGTTGAGGTGAACGAGAAATTAGACCCTGATTTCAACGGGAAGTGCTGACTTGTTAAAAGCTATAATTATTTCATTCTGCATTTCCTCTCCCTCATTTCCTCCGAGTGCAGCGTGATAACAAAGACATGTTTATGCAGTATAAGCATACATATGTATACATACATATAAATAGAACATATCATTACAAATTCCTCTCCTGTAATTATAACCTTTTTTTTTAAACAAATAACAAATTAGCAATCCACAGCTGATATATTGCAAATGAATGATATTTAATGCACGAACTGTGATTATCTGTGATTATGGGAGGGATGTTGCTGCACACGCTGTGCTTCAAGATGCTACCAACTGTTGTTATGCAGCGGGTGCTGAGAATAGTCCCTCTCATTATCCAGAAGCCTTTTGATATGTGCACAGCCACATGGAGAACTCAAGACCAATCATAAATCTTCTCTACACTCTCACGCAGGCCTCACGGTGGCCAATTTAATCTATATTTTTTTAAAAAGTGCACTGAGCAGCCCTCCCACTCACTCTTAAACCGCTCAAACATCTCCACGGAAACAAGTTGTGGTTTCCTACCTCAAATGTAAGTCGTTTTACTTATTTATTTTTTTACATATTTATCTACAAATAACCCTGCATGTGGGCTAATTTTATGATTGGTATGCAGGCTGACACAGGAGCAGCTGAAACAATCACTCATCCAGTGTGGGTGAGAGGTGTGAATGAAACACTTGACCTTGATATTCTGAGGACGGGGAGAGTGGCACTCTTTGCTGTCTGTTTTTCTTCCTGTGCACAGATGCGCTGAAGTGCTGGGGGAGATACAGTGGAACATTTGCAGCTCAGCAGTTTCTGCAGAGAGAGAGAGAGAGAGAAAGAAAGAGGGGCTGAATGACGTGGAGGTGGTGGTTTGAGTTTATTTTTATGTCAGAGACCTCCTCTTCCTTCCCACTTAAAGACACATTCAGGAGAGGAAAAAAACTCCCCGGTGAATCCCCTATAATCCCCAACTATTAGGAAATCACTTTAAAAAAACAACAACAACTGCAAACATGTCTCCTCTCATCTTCCTTGTTGCATGGATGAAACAATCTGTAGTAGTGAGCTGTAGAGCTGGCAGAAGCATCCTACCTTTGACTGAAGCTCAACTAATCAGTTGCCGTGTAGCGGTGGCTGCAGCTCGATGTAATTCACTGCTGTTACGCAATAGGCAATAAAAACAAATGCTTTCACCTTTTTTTTTCATGTCAGTTCAGATGGTCTTCCGTTGTGGGGTTTGTTTTGGGTTTGTTTTGCCTTTGACAAGCAAGTTACACACGTACACGCGCACACAGACGGACACACACTGTTAAAAATAGATTGTTTCATGGAGGAAAAAAACAGAATGAAATAAGGTCAAAAAGCATTAATTATCATGTAGGGCATGATCTTTCTACTCCACACACGCACACGTGTAATTAGCCTAATATCTGAATGTCCAATAATTCGTTGCCGTGGTCATAAATGTTCTCGCAGCAGAGTTCGACGGTGAGTCGTTGTTGTTGTTGTCCTCTTTCTACTATCCTGGCCAAGCATCCTACTTTATCACACCTCATCAGCAGGCCGAATGGAGTCTCGCATCCAAACGTCCCAGTTTTGATGATGAGGAAAGCTTGAGGTCTGATGTCAGACAGTCCGCCGACAGGCTAGATGTTGACATTTTTCATTTTCACCCTGTCACCTCCAGCTTCGTGAGGATGCGGTGCTTCATTTCTTATGCGCGTTGTGGTTCAGCAGCAGGAGGGACGATGTGGAGCAGCCAGCTGGCAGCGCTGAGGGGGATCCTCGCACCGAACCATCAGGTGCTTCTCTCTGAGAGTAAACAGAACATCAAAATACTCCCAAGTAATTTCCATGTACAGTTTTACCATATCAGGACGAGGACTCCCCCCTCCCAACCCACTATCTTATATTGTAATGCCATTTTGTGAAGAGACACACTCTCAGCCCCAAATTCCATATAATTGTCATTTCTTCCTTATGCAAATGCTGTCTGCTGTGTGCGGCTGTTCATTCAGAACTTTGACAACATCAAGATTGGTTCTATGACGATGAGTTGCGTAGAACAAACAAACTGAATTTAACAAGAAGTTTTTGTGAGAACATGAAGCCACGGAGGAGGAGACATCTGTCTTATTTTCCAGTGATGCCCCACTTTCTGGAGAATTCCCATCTAAAGGACAGAGGGCCACGTTTACTCCCAGTGGCTGCAACACTTCGCAGGCTATCCATCTTCTGTTGTTTCTCATGAAACCTCCCTTGTGATAACAGGGCACTTTGTTCCTTGTCAGCCGAGGTCTTGCTTGAAATGGCGAAACTGCTTTTTACTGGTCAAGGTTCCGTGACAGATTTAATAATCTCTCAAGTTCAACCATCCTTTGAGACCACCACTGCAGTTAATCTGCATTTTTTTTTAAATGACTGAGTGATATATATATATATATATATATATATATATATATATATATATATATATATATATATATATATATATATATATATATATATATATATATATATTTAGCATTTCAGCAGAAAACGAAAACACAGGGGAGGAGGAGGCTATGTGATCTTTGCTCATTTGAATACGGACATGGCTCAGTGCTCGGCTCTTCAGCTATAAATGCTGTGTCAGAACAAAGAGGTTGATGTGGCGTACAAACCGAGAGGGCCGCGCCTGTAGCCATTAGAGGGCCTTACTGTCATCTATCAGGGTGAGCCACGTAGAATGAAAAGGTCTTGTTAAAAAGCACTCAACCTTGTAGCTCAGCTTCTTTCCAACAAATCCAACAACAGAATCTCGTGAAACTGAAGCGCGTAACACTTGGCTTGTCCAGATAATTAGTCAGATCTGACAAATGTTTACTGAGGCTTTTTTCAGACTCTGCGGACATGAATTGACGGTCTATGAGAGAAGAATACTCCTGGGCTCTAAGTTCCGCGATGGTGGAAGATGTCAGAGCATTTCAGGAGGTCTGTGTGTTTCACAGGTTGTCAGTTGGCTCTGATGTCTGCAGTGAAAACACTGCCGGGAACAAACACAAACGGCATTACAAGCGCTTCACGCCATGTTGAGCATGATTGTGTTCCCCGCTCTCCAAGGCTCTAAGCTGCTCAGCGGAGGAGCACAATGAGAACAACAGTGTGAAGTGATGGCGACTCAACCAGGCTTTACACGTTATGATGGTCACCTTTACCCAGCAATGGAGGACGGATTGATACCCAACTGTAAAACTGCAATCTGTAAATTACTCTCACAGGAATAAATGCAGCCCTGACAGTATTTCAGAGGGACAGCATCCATCAGCACATCAGTTCTGGGTGTGTGTGAGTGATGGATTTCTTGTGCGTTACTCCCATACTTGCTCATTAGTGTCACAAGCAGGTCGGTTGCCAATCAGTGACGAGACCATATGCTTGCTTCCTTCCTCGGTGCGTGTTGGCCGGCCTCTAAGCCTCATGCTGACGACCGTGACGCTGGTCACAGATGGAGACTCTCTTCAGACGAGCTGCAGCAGGCTGTTGGCTGTCCTGCCGCCGCAGCAATGCAGTTTGAGCATTACCCACATCTCCTGTCCGTCATCTCGCTGTGCTCTTTGGTTTCTGTTGTTTTTTTTTTTTGTTGGACTCTGTGTCACATGTCGCTGCCTTCCTCCACAGAGCGCAGAGCACCATATGTCAGCCCCTCACATCTCGTCTACAATCAATCCTGCCTGACTGTGAGAACAGCGACCCTGTCACTGTCCAGGCTAACGCAGCTGCCCGCGAATGACCTTTGAACCCCAGTGAGGGAGCGCAAGATTCCAGTGCTGTAGTTTACATGGGGATGTTTGCTATGCTTGGCTGCTCCGGCTTTGTTTTTGGGGGTTCTCTCAAACCAAGTGACAGTTTAGTGTGTCACTGCTGCTCCTGAGTGCTCCGAGTCAGAGGCAGGAATTGTCTTTTTTTTTCTGTAAGGACGGTGTTGATCAACAGAACTGATTCAGACAGGTTTGCTCCCCTGGAGGTATCGATTCCCCATTAGCTCAGAGGAGACGGCCTGCGCAAGTCTGAGCGGCTGGTATTTGAAGTCCCCAACCCATGAATATATTTAGAATGAGCTGAATATCTGTTTTACTGCAGATTTCTGTTCCCCAGCTGCTGAATCAAATGAGGTGTGTGTGGGTAAACATTCACCAGCCACACAGGAGGAGGGTAAAGGGAGAGCTTGATGCTGCCTGCTGCTGTAATTGAATCTCTGTTTACACAAACCTTTATCACACTGGGATTTGTTGGCTGCGTGTGTCACGATGACTTCTGCCATTATATGTTCTTAAAAAAAAAAAGCATTTATTTATTTTTATCCGTTGTTGCAGTTCACTGCTTCACCTGTTATCAGAACAATGAGGCAGCAGAGCAAGGTCCAGAAGGAAAGGCGTGCAAGGCGTTACATGAAGCCACAGATAACGGAGAGCTTGTTCACCCCTGCGCTTCCCCGGGACCGTCCCGCAGACGACGGCATCGCTTTATTCCGGCATGGAAACATGAAAATAGCCACTCGTCAAAAAATTAACTATTTCAGTGAAACAAAGACAGCAAAGCGGAATGGAAGGGGGGGGGGCGAGCGAATCACCATGCTATTCTTGGCAATTGCATTATTGCTGCCAGTGAACGCACAGGACGGGGGGGGGGGGGGGGCGGGGGAGGAAAACGGGAGAGCTCAATCCCTGCGCATGAGCTGCATGCGTTCACGCAGGAGATAGTTTCGAATTTGCTTGACTAAAAAAAACCACACACAAAACAAAACTGCTTTGTGTAATTAAGGTGAGAAGAGGTGGCCGTGAAGCTTCCTCCTCCTGCGTGACTCCGGAGCGCATGTACGGGCAGGATGCTCCTCTCACCCGGAGCAGGTGTGTACAGCCAAGAGGAGGCGCGGGGCGCAGAGCTGGAGCGACGGTCGGATCCTAACACCTGCTCCAAAGGGAAAGCATTCATCTGCAGCTTCTTCCCTTCAAAATAACTGGATTTCTGCATTATTACAACTTGCATCTGGTGAGCAGGAGTGGGCGCAGTGAAACCAATGGACGCACGGCGCGTTTGGAGAGCAGTGACAGAAAGATCCAGGGCTGCTGGCTTGGCTCGTCAAGGGGGCTGTTGAGTGAAACCGGTCTCCTTATCACGGACAGAATCATTTTCAAGGATGCCTGTAGCACTTCTATCCGCGCAGTCGCTCTACATAGGAATGGAGGTGGTGATTGCTGTGGCGTCTGTCGTCGGGAATGTGATGGTGGTTTGGGCGGTGAAAATTAACAAGTCCTTGCGGGACACCACGTTTTGTTTCATCGTCTCTCTGGCTCTGGCGGATATAGCCGTGGGAGCCCTCGTCATCCCCCTGGCCATCACTATCAGCATTGGACTTCAGACTCACTTTTACAGCTGCCTGCTGGTGGCGTGCACGGTGCTGGTGCTGACGCAAAGTTCTATCCTGGCCCTGCTGGCCATCGCCATTGACCGCTACCTCAGGGTCAAGATCCCGACCAGGTAATGTGGGTCTTCATAACACGGGAAGTTAGTGTCAGTTGCTGTCACCATCTAAACCACACGGGATGAAGATGGCGCTGAGACAAGCTTCACTGCCAGTGGTCCTGGACATAGACGTCCTCATGAGTCTTGCGTTTCACCTCTCAGGATTTCTCCACCCTAGAAGCCCCTCATGTGCTCTGAATAATATCACCACAGCTGGAATTAGTCGCTCTGCCCAGGAACCCCCCCCCCCCCCCCCCCAAGTGCCACAGAATTAGCAGTGGGCTTGTATGGAGGGTAATATCAGGTGTGCAAACTAGGTCAGATTTTCTATCAGAGATGTTCCCTCTTTACATTTGATGCTCAGGAGCGTTAGTGGCTTATCACACCAGGCTGAAACAAAAGACAGAGCAGTGGTGCTGAAAGGCTGAGCAGATAAGCTGGTTGGAAGAGAGGAATTTACTGTCAGGGAGAATTGTCTGTGACAGCCTCAGACTTTGATGTCCTGTCCAAGACTCCACAAAGTCTTCCAACGTTTCATCGGTTCTTTTTGCTGTTGACTCCCTGTTTTAGTATTAAATCATGAATCATCGGGACGAATGCAGACACAAGCTTGTCTACCTCAACGACTTCTACATCAATCCTGTGCTTCACTACAAAGCACATATCAATTGGAAGTATTTAATTTCTGTGAGACAGTTTTACAGTGATGCTCTCTACAATTCTACAATTCTACAATTTCATTTAGCAGACGCTTTTGTCCAAAGTGACGTACAACACAAGCAAGAATTTAGACCTAACTCTCTGTTCTCTCAGTGTTGTTTCTGCCACTCCCATCATCCCACACGTCATATCTGTCACAAAAAGATACACAAACGCAGAGGATATTTGTTTCAGAAAAGGGATTTTCTCAACATTTTAATTCTTGCTGACAGCAACAGCCTGCTACCGAGGCTAGTATTTCTTCACACTCACTGCTGTTGGATCAGGGATTTCTTCCAGGGAGAGCAGCTTTCAGGCTGAGTGTATAAATAATGATTCTTGTGCTCTGGTTAAGACACGAGGCAACTCAACACACACACATACACACACACACGACACTGATCAGCTCTAATAACATACATGACACCTGTGACGACCGGCCAAAGTGCTGCATTTTCTTTTGCTTCAGGCTACACCACAGTAAAGGTCAAGTTAATGTAACGTTAACGTTCCATTTACGGAGTTAGACATCAGTAAGATCAAGCATTCGTGATCTGAAGGGGATTCATCGTTGCTTCACGCGCTCTCTAACATGAGCTGGAGGAGACAACTGTTGTTCTTCCTGCCTGAGGCGGTTATCAGGCCGAGTCCGTGTCACAGCGCAGCAGCAGAAGATATGAGCCGCTTCAACATTTACCCTCCCCTGCCTCCGTCGTCATGTCTTTAAAATACTGTAAACAGCTGAAAAAGCCAGACCCGTGAAGCCTGTTCTTACCACTACTGCAGTCAGTACTGCCGTAACTGTAATACACTAGAGGGTAATATCAAGCCAATTGAAGAACTATAATTCAGTTTGTCCAGTGCAGAGGAAGTATGACATGCAGGCCGCGCTGCAGCAGGGAAAGAAGAGACTGCCTCCTTCGTGGAGAGAGAAAACAGGTGGTGTGTCTGTGTTTGAATGTCCTGTTTTAAAGGAAACCAGTGCTTTTGTCAGCTTGAAGACAACATGAAGCAGAACAGAAAGCAAGTTGTTGACATGTGACTGTGTTGCTTTGCGCCTGCAGGTACAAACGGGTGGTGACCCCCCGGCGAGCGGGTCTGGCAGTGGTCATATGCTGGATGGTGGCTTTCATTGTGGGTCTCACACCCATGTTGGGCTGGAACAACCTGAGGGCCCTCCAGCTGAACGGCTCCATCAGCTCTGACCTCGTCATCACCTGCCAGTTCGAAAACGTCATTAGCATGGACTACATGGTCTATTTCAACTTTTTCGGCTGGGTGCTGCCACCGCTGCTGCTCATGCTGGTCATCTATGCCGAGATCTTCTACATGATCCATAAACAACTCAACAGTAAAAAGTTCACCACCAGTCACACAGACCCCAACAAGTACTATGACAAGGAGTTGAATCTGGCCAAATCTCTGGCTCTGGTCCTCTTTCTGTTTGCCATCAGCTGGCTCCCCCTCCACATCATCAACTGCATCACTCTCTTCTGCCCAGAATGCAAGAAGCCCATAGTCCTCCTCTACATCGCTATCCTGCTTACCCACGGCAACTCCGCTGTCAACCCGATTGTCTATGCTTTCCGTATTAAGAAGTTCCGTACAGCCTTCCAGAAAATCTGGCAGCAGTACTTTTGTTGCAAGGACACGCCAGCTCTGGAGATTCAGCCCAGTGACAGGAAAGAGATGCCAAATCCAGAGATTCAGCAGGCGACAGCGCCACAGCCCCCTCAGAAGGAAAAATCGGACCCCCCTCAAGAGCAGCCGTCGCCGCCGCCTGCCTGCCAGCAGCAGCAGCAGCAGCAGCAGCAGCAGCAGCAGCAGCAGCAGCAGCAGCAGCAGCAACAGGACCAGAGGACGGAAGTGAAGGAGCACCCACCTTTACTGGAGCAGAACACGGTGTAAGCTGAGGAAGGAGGCTGATAGCTGGCTGGTAGAGAAATGATCAGTGCACAGGCGTTGTCTCCCTCCTCGGTGTGATGAGGAGTGCGAATGGCTGCACGGTGCTTGGAGCTGAGGTGACTGGGATCACCCGTCTCATGTACATGAAGGTCTGTGGTCTCCGCTCAGGACGGGTGGCTCTGACTGAGGATTGTAGTAATGAACTTGCAATAATGGACGTCCCTCTGACAATGACTTTGTGTCTATCTTAGTAATTTGAAGACATTAAGCTTTAATTGTTTAGTTCTTTATGGTGAAACAGTCGGTGTGAACACTTCGAAATGTGTAATCTGTTATTGTGGTTGGTTAGTATCAAATCATAAAATCAATAGAGCAGGTTCATCTTACTCGTGTGTTAATGTTCAAACTGACAAGTCCTAAAAATATGAATGTAGTAATAATGTAAATAAGAGACTGACACAGCACAGCTGTGGACTCTCATCTCTTCTTCAGGGTCTTAATCGCACAACAGTGACATAGTAAGAGGCACTATGGGAGAAAAATTTGCACGGAGGTTTGCATGTGCTGATAAAAGGGTTTTGTAATTTCCTCGCTCTCCTCCGCTGGAGCTGAGTCCCTCAACGGTCCATCAGCGCCAAACCACTATGAGGAGATGGACTCGGATAAGAAACAAGCAGCCGGAGGAAATGAGAGTTTTTAACCTTTTAGAGGCTTCGTGCAGGAGGCTCATGTAGCTGCAGGATGACAGCTCCTCATGGGGGATAAACACAAGATGCACTTAGAGCTCGCTGATATCCAGCCGGCCCTCATGCCAGCTGCTGGTGTGAGAGGGCTCCCCCCCCATAAAACTTTATCACAACACACCCCTACAGACAGCGACTCCCATGGCCTTATTCTGTATTATACGTCGTATGGACTGGAGTCCTTTAACTGTCCCAGAAAAGATAACCTGAAGATTGTGAGTATCTTTACTACACTGTAAACTCAACATTTTGCATAATGCCAACCAAGGGCATCTGTAGATAACTTATTAAAACTGCGTTCAACATCACTCTGCATCAGAATGTAAAGTCATTCCTTTTGTCTCTCACAAAGGCTCGGCACAGGGCGAGCGTTAGTTTGAAGTCTCAACTCAAGCCCTGGTTTCTAGATGTATTTATTTATTTTCTACACAGTCAATTTTGTGCAGCATCATGATGGCAGTGGAGCACGTGGAGTAAGCAGAGACCACAGCAGAGCTAAAAGGAGAGGGAATAGTTGACTCCCACTCTCCAGGTGCACGGATACGTGAAACTCCAGATGAATAATAACGTTGCTCACTTCGTGCAGGATGTTTGCCAAGTTCCTATCAGTGTATGTGGAATGTGATAAGATGTGATAATATGCCTGAGTGCAACCTGAGGAAACACTTGTGCATCCACCCAACCAGTGCAACATTTATTTCAAGAAATATAGGAGCTGTTGTAAACGTTTACTTCATTTCTTGAGTTGTAATTCTTCTCCAGGAGTCTGTAGTACACTGTAAATATGGATTTTAAGTGTCGATAATAACTGGATATATCCTGTGTGTACCCTGCTGCAGTAGCACACTCAAAAATTCTCATTACCGCAGTAAAAAATACAGCGAGTGACTCTCAGATAACAGTTGAGTTGTCACAGCTCTGACAGCCTATTTCTCTCCCCACAATATGAATTCCTTTGATATTTGGCGAGGTGAGGCTGAAACACCGTGTAATCCCAGTGCCGACTGCTCACTCCTGCTGTGTCTGCCAGCTCCCCATCAGTGTTGTGGACAGACTCACTCAGGTCCCCTTTTCCAGATCTATGCTCCAGAATCCATAGAGCAGGAAATACATTAGTGGATACTTGTATGTGATACCATGCTGAGCAAAACACATGTAAATCAATGCACTGGTTCAATAGTATGAATATTTTACACACAGTATAAAAATATAGATTCAGCCTGTGAGGATATTCTCAGCTTACTGGCTTCCTGCTCCAAGAAGTGGAGTTTCTGGAAAGGCTTGAATATCAAATTCACATTGAAACCACAAATAAAGGCAGTGGAAATACTGAAGGTTTGTATTTCTAGTAGAGCAGCAGAGGTGACCTTTCCCTACAGTGACCTCCTGTCCTTGGGGCTAATGTGGGTGTTAACCACAGACTCCAGGGACCTGTCTTCCCACCACTTCGTAGCCACATTCTGCAGTAAAACCAATTGGTGTGCAGGGGGTAGCAACATTTATGAAAAATGCAGATGGACATAAAAACTATCAGCATGACAGATTAAGCAAATGGTTGACGGCACTTTTACAAGTGTTGTTTCCAAGACATGCGGTCTTTGGTGAGCATGTGTTTTAGACATCTGGTACACTTCTCTACCTGCTCTCATGGTCAGATTTTCTACTTGGGTCCATATTTCTTCAGGGTGGTTGGTTTCAGGTCAGTATATTGCTGTACATTAGCTGGAGCTCTTGCTGACCCCGACCATAAAATCCCCCACAGACTCTCTGTGCCTTCAACCGGGCAGGCTGAGGAGAAAATGCTTGGCATGATATTTATGTCCCAGTAAAGAGCTTTTTTCATTAAAAATGGAGGAGCGGTTTGATCTACTTGGGCTCTGATCAGGCGCCATGAATAAGCAAGCGTGTTGTGCCCGTGGTACTGCTGCACCTCAGGAAACAAGGCTCCTTGTCAGGGCACTTTATGCACCATCACAACATCTGTCTTTGGGAACAGCTGCAACACAGTTTCAGCAGAAGCCCGTGAGGGCTGAAGGAAGAATCACACCTGGATAGAAGAACTTTCATAGCTACTCATGGTCAGTCAGAATGATGCAGCTAACAGCGTCACATTCCACTGAACGCTGGCATTGTGCTGCACGTGTGACTTCAGCGAGAAAAGCAATCAGTCATAAAAATGAGGCCTTCATTGCTGAAAGAGCATCTGTGTCATATTAATCTGTGTTGGAACATCTATTCCTCACTGGCATGGCAGCTAATGAGAGGCTGCATCCAAACTGACAAGCATTAGAATGAGAAGATGCAAAAAGGAAAAAAAGAGACGAGACTTCTGCTCTACTAGAATTTAGAGCAGATGGAAATTTGCATTCACTGACGAGTGAACGCAGCCGATTTAGATGTACTGATTTACAATATATTCATTAAACAGTTGTGAAGCATTTACACAAAGCACAAACTGTAAAGCACCATCATCCTCGGCTGTGCATTCAACCTGAAGGTGTTTTTCATAAAAAAAAGCAGCCATCAATTGTCTCTTCAGAGTCCTTCAGAAACAGATGCATCCCCCTCACTAAGCCTCTGACAAGCAGCACCAGAGCCTCAGTGTGAAGACCCTTCAATAAAACAGCATCGGGGAGCTGCAAATAAAACAAAGTCATTTCCCCGAACAATCAATTATTCACCAAACAGGCTTACAAAATTAGAACAACATCAATATTTTAGCTCCTTTTTTTATCTCCTCTCAGCCTGAGGAGGTGTTATGAAAACACAGCCTTGGAGCAAGGTTGTAAAATGTATGGGAGGACTGCCTGCTGTGGTAACCCCAACGCATCAGGAAAATGCAACCATCGTTGCACAAAATTGTATTTAAGAAGCTGTCTTTATCGAGCCTTGTGCAGTTTCATGGTTTGTTAGTGTTAGTAATTCCTTTCCTGAGGTAAACGAGAGAGTTTTCATGCTCCGTGTGAGTCTGCTCAAACTTCATGCCACATTTTGTCCCTGACAGTAATTCCCTGTACCAGAGCTCTAATTCTCTCTGACTTCTAACCTCATTCACTGTCCTTGTGACAGACTGCCACCTGCTGGTGAGGAATATGTTGGCATGTTTGGTTAAACATGGAGCCCAGCCAGAACACACTGGTGAGCTGGCGGTCTGACGGAGGGCACCAAGGTCACATCTGGTGCCTCTGTTAAGCTTCTCCCACAGCTCCTGATAGCCTGCATACATTTAATTTAATATGAAATCTTTTGATCACTGTTGAAAAGACTACCTTCTCTCCTTGAAAGAAGCTAATTATTATCCTCGAGGCACATCTAGAATTAGATCAGGAAAGTCAGCCGTAACAAAAGCTTGTACTGCACGCATCTTCACGTTCGAATCAATACATTATGCATAATGACACATAGAGTCACATTACACACAGGGCTCCTATTTTAAATGATTTCACGAGAATATAAAATTCGGTCACGTTGCAGATTAAAGACTCACATTAGGAGCGTCGCTGCTCAGTATGTAGGAACGCACAAGTGAATGAATTGCTGCCACATTTACAAGACAGCATATCATCTATTTTCATCATCCCTTTCATCATTCTAGGTTCACGAACATAATAGTAATGATTTTTTTATTAGAGGACACATGTTTAATACAGACTGCTTTCTGCAACATGCGCAGTGCTTTGCATCTTCGATTTAAAAAGGTTCCACATAAATAAGATTTTACTCACTTACTTACTTATTCAATCCAATGAAACACCTCACACTTCATACAAGACACAGCAACAACAATGAAACATATAAAAATCAAACGCAGGTATGAATTGCACGTCATGATGCAACAGGAAAAGTCTGAACAGGTGGCATTCCAGCCAGAACTTCAAAGAAGTGCAGACGTTCAGGGAGGGGTTGCAGAGGCTGGATCGAGCTACTGATGGACCTGCATTAGCTGATGTGACAGAAGTGGTGCAGGATAGTGCACCAGTGCAGTATTCAACTTAATGGGTACATCAGGAAGTGCACTGTAATAATCAAATTGTAATGTAATTAAGGCGTGGATGAGAATCTCAGAAGCAGATTGGTAAAGAGTGTTGCGCAACGGTCTTCAGATGGGAAAAGATGTTGTCATGCGTGTATGAAAAAGAGGATGGAGTCTAAAAGAGTCACACTGATGATGTAACGAACTCAAGCCTGGCAGAATTGAAATGGAGACTTGAGTTGTTTGGAGTGGAAATTAGGCCACACTGATGAAAAATACATCAAAGGGGACGAAGTAAATGACGAACAGTAATGGTCCGACAATTGAGCCCTGGGGGACACCGCGGGAGACCTAAAGCAGCTAGTAGAAACAGTTTTGTAGCTGTGAGCTCAAATGAGAACAAGGATGCTGGAGTGACACCAGGTTGTGGTTCATCCGGAGATTATGACTGACGGGCTCAAAAGCAGCAGTGAGATCTAACAGGATATGGACAGTATGTTGAAGTAACTCACTTTTAAGTATTTAATACTTCAGTGATGACTTTCTGCATTTAAAAAACAAACATCCTGAGTTGTTGATGATCTGTGATTCAGGGGTCTTTCTTCTTCCGTGTCAAATCATCGCCGCTGTCTAATGTTACTTCTGTTGCTGAATCAGGGCTTTCAACGCCAGCTTGATGAGGACAGCTTTAACTGTTTGATTCCAGAGACATTTGAAAAAGGTTACTTGTGGTTAAAAGGCTGTTCTTAGGATAATGTTATGATGCATGTATCGCTGTGCACTGCAGCGAGAGAAGAGGAGTCATCAACAGATGTATAACCACGAACAGTAATGTCAGGGTTCAAGTTGTTTTGCTGCATAACAGGAAAATGACACAGTGTGTACACAAGCCCCAGGCGTTTGCCCTGAAGGGAGATGTTGCATTTATCTTGGGCCACGCTAGTTTAAACCCCAGCAACCCCGCATACGGTAAGACGGAGCTCCGACCCAGCAACCACACATCAGAGGGAGGGATAATCGCCTGCCTCGACAAGTCTGGACCCAAGTGTGCAGAGGCAGCTGAAGTGCTGAGCCTGACTCACTTCCCCTCTGTTATCAGCTGCTTGTCCTTTATCAGGAGGGGGAATTTCCCATCCCTTTTCCCATTTTGTGAAACACTACATTTTAAAACCTGTTAAATGAGCCTTTTTTGACAACTGACGCACTGCCCCCCCCCCCCCAAAAACACACGTTTTATTTTGGTTTACAGGCTCTCAGCTCCTTGTTTCAGATTGTGAAAAGATGACGGCGCAACTCCATATGGAATTAAAAAAGCAATCGTAATATTCAGTGCAATAAGCGCTCCCCTCGTGGTCCGTGCTGTCACTCCCTGTGGCTGCGCTCTGGATGTTAGGGGATGGCACACCCATAAAGGCCGCTGTTTACGACTGCAAGTAATTAGGTTTTAACAGTGGTGGTGAAAGATGGCTGTTCATAAAGTCAACACAACTCCGCCTGCCTGGACTTGCTCTGCAATGGAAGCCCACACTTCAGCAGACACTGTCTACCCACATGCATGGCTCCCAGCCAAACCCGCCTTCTGCCTTCCAGTGATATTATATGCACAAAGTTATACAAATAGTCAACAGCATCATCTAAGTACATAAGGTTACTTCTTACACACACACACACACACACACACACACACACACACACACACACACACACACACACACACAGTGATGGTGGAGGCTGCCGTGCAAGGTTTAAATCTACTCTTCAGGAGTTCAACACAGGTCAAGGATGCTTCGACAAAGCCTCTGGAGGCTAGAGGGGAGGCCTGGTGCCGAGACAGACGTTGTACCTGCAGAGCCAGGCCAACCTGTGTCCCCCGAGGATCCAGGTGTGACTCTTAACTGGTTCTGCTTCCTTTCTGACTGGGGACCCGTTTCCATCTCTCACTCCTCTTATGTGTCTCCACTGTTACAATCTAACAAGACAGAATATGCAGTTATATACAGTATCCTTGGTACCGTCACAACATTGTCTCTTTTTATTTATTCTTTTCCTATAACCTTGATTGGTTTGTGTTGACTGACTGGTTAACACAAAAAGATATGGAGAGATTTTCTCCAAAGTTGTACCATAGAGTCAAAGGACACATTTTTCACCCTTTCTTTAATTGTATTTGGAATTTGTCCACATCTCTTTTTATTGCTGCTGTTTTGCAAACATATTTCTGATACTTTGGGAAATATTTCCAGACATTTTGACAGCTTTGGTTTAACACTGCAAGATACTGCTTTGGTTGTTGTTGTTGTATTTTCATTATTTTCTCACGAAATGCAACAAATGTTTCCTTTTGGAAATATTTGGTTTCATTTATGTGCATACAAGGGTGAGCTAATGGGGCCAGCATATTACCCCAACTTTCTGGTAATATGCTGGCCCCTATTTGGTCATAGTTGCACACAGTGGATTATTGCCAAATCTTTCACGTAACATCATTGATGTCTGTTTGTTTGGCCAGCAAAGTCACCAAGTTACTCAACAAGACCATGAGTATGTTATGATCCCATTTGCATCCCTGCAGAGTCATTGCAACACATGCATCCTGTGGTTGCAGGTCACTTCCCGTTTCACTCATAAGCGCTGAAGTGTCATAATTCTGTAAAGTACCTGAGTGGAAGCGGAGGACATAGTTTTGGTGGGAGATTGTATTTAAAGACCGCACCAAAGCAAAGGAAAAGGCATCTGCGATAAGGAGTAACAGTTTACATGACACACACTTAAAACAGTTTCATTCAGCTGCAGCACATTTTGGTCGCTGCCAATGATGTGGAACTTGTTTTCCCCCTTGTTTATCAGATTAAGAGACATTGTCGTTTCCTAACACGATCCAAGATGAAGTCCTGGAACTGACTAAGCAATTTTCTAATCTCGTATACTCAAGAGATCCAGATTTTGATCCAATGTTGGAAGCGGATCGACCGTCTGCTCTTGGAGGGAGACATGAGTCAAAACTTGTGCTCCCATTCGGATGACTGTAAGGCAACTGCTTGGAGTTTGTTCATGGAATTATTTCTGCCAAACATATCATGCTGATTTATGACTCACACGCTAAAGACACGCTATAATATGAGTGACACATGAGGGCACAGCTTGGTTTCCACCCTGGCAATTGCTTTTTTTTTTTTTTTTTGATCAGTTCTGTTTTGGTCGTGCCGCTTGTTTTGTTTGTTGTGTTCTAAGAAACCTTATGTGCCACTTTGACCCACAAACATGAAAAGTGTTTTGGGCAACAAGGAATGCAGAGGCCTAGAAAGCCAAAACTGACTGCAAAGGGAGTTTAGTAGCGCAAAAAAGCAAAACCTTTCCCAGAATCATTAGAAGGCCCAGCTGACTCGGCAGGGATGCTGACATACCTGAACCTGCTGAGCTACGCTTGCTTCCACATCAAACGCACTGATGGGTCCGTGTGTTGCACAGCTGGTGTGTCCCACCACAAAGTCAACAAACCAGTCGTTGTAAAACCCAACGCAGCTAAGAAGGAAGCTGGTCAGGGAACCGCATCAACGGAGGCAGACAGGAGGTGATTTTTCCGTTTATAATTGCTCACTAGAAACATACCATAAGACTTAAACAGCTTACTTTAACAAGGCGGTTTGAAATTAAAAAAAACATGTTGCAGTGGAGGAAAAACAAAAGCTACTGTAAAGTGAAACGTAAACAATGCAAACATTGAGGAATTTCAGCCAAGAAAAGGACATCTGGGTGTGAAGTATTCTGAGGTTCAGTGAGAAGAATACAGGACTAGAAATATGAAGCTCTACACATATTCAGAGCTCCTAAGCAATGCCGATCTAATTCCAATGTTCCAAAAACTGTGTCTGTCACATCAGAATCTACCGCTCTCGGTTTTACAGCCCTCCAACAACAACGACAGGTCAGAAAAAGGCACGGATTTGCTGTTATGTCCATTTCGTTGCATGGTTAACTTAATCATATGGATTCTGCCCATGACTTGCGCTCTGATGACGCAGTTGGCCACCTCATAAAGTTACATGATGTGTGTGCCAACAGACAATGTTGTGTCTGAGGCCAATTTTGGGGAGGATGTCACACACAAAAAAAAGTGTATTTCTCAAAGGTCTGTGCCAGACATATTTTTGGGAGCAAAGTGCCGAAACCAATTGCAATGTGGCGTTTGTTAAAATGCAGGGAGCCGTGTTCATTAGGCCTTTGACGCCATGTAAAATCAGAGGCAGATGTTTTCAAAGGAGGCCTGGGGATCCGCTGTGGAGCCACAAATAAACAGAAATAACCTCACGATTGTGTCTGAGGGAGCATAACAACTGCAAGTAAAGAGGGAGCTGGATAGCGGCGCTGTAGTCTGAATGAAACATTCAGTGTGACCAGAAATATTTGTACAAAACAAATGTGTGTAATCTAATGACACTGCAGCGAGTATCCTTTATGCATGTTTAGAAAATGTCTAGGACCGTAAATGTTGAGGTATGTTTGGCATGAGGACAGGTAAAAACACACCAGATGTAATGATATGATGTATAATAACACGGTGGCTTTATTTAGGAAAATAGAACCAAGAAACAGCGGAACGATGAAGAAGTGCCTTATAGCATGAGATGACAACACTTGTCAGGCATGTCAACATTAAGTTAGCAAATTGGGGGGGGGGTGAATGATTCATATGTGTCAAAATGACTGGCACATCACCCACATCAGGAAACCGTCCATTCACATATGAGGAAGGATACTGTCCTCATCAAACCACAGGTCTAAATTTTAACACCTCTTCTTTGTGATGGCAGCACATCCGATTTGTTTTCCCACCATATAAGGTGGGTTTGCGAAGAAGCTAAGAGACGGGCAACACAATAACTGACAAGTCTTCAAAATGAAGAATTACATTTTTCCTCAAGCTTCATTTTCCTGTTAGTTTGTGAATCTGCCCTGCAGGAGCTTGGATAGGCATCTCCCTCTTCACTCACATGGAGTATTTTCACTCTGTAGATCGGTGTGGGGTTTTTTTTTGGTGTTTTTTTCTGTGTCTGGTTATGCAGTGAGAGAACAAAGTAAACATGTTTGCACAGAAATAAAGGATGTCAGCAATGGGAGTTTTTAAAAAAAGCCCATCATCTGCAGCTTTGGCCCATTCATGTGGGAACGCTGTGATTCATGATATGCTGGCAGATGCAGCCTTGCCCACACCTTGATACTCACAAATGCACTTATGATTACAGCCAGGTTGTCCTCTACTGCAGAAGCTGTGACATTCCTTTTGCTTTGTCCCTTTCGGACAACACAAATGTTACTCAACAGAGACGTACTTGAGACACTGACATGTAGAATCCTCCCGTGTACGGACAGTACGTGACGTAACCCTCATTACCAAATGAGGCATATAAATGTTTGCTAATAAACTGAGTCATTGTGGTTATGAGACCGGTTAGGATCTACATCAGCAGCTGTGGGTGTAGTGATGATGAAGCAGGTATTTCCCAGAATTCTGGCCAGTGACAGCGTTGTAACACTGCAAAGAGGGAGCTCTGTACCGACTCGTAAACGCTCCACAGAAAACGTTTGATTCTCAGATGTCGCGTCCAGGTCTTATATTTATGAATAAATGAAGATGCAACTGCAAGTCATTTTCCTATTACTCTGTCGGAATCTATTTTTGGTTCGACCTAGTTTGAGGATTTATTCAGTATCCAACTTTAGACAAAGAGGAAATACATTTCTATTTGTGAAAAAAGTGAACCAAATCACCGCTTTTGAGTGTCTGGCTGAGCCCCATGATGAGTGACATGTTATCAGGTAAAATTAACTTGTCAAAAGTGCTAAATGAGCCCGGTTTTATTTTTAGGTCTTTTATGGTCCCCAATATCCTTCACTTTTCTTCTTTTTTTTTATAAATTAAAATCTTTCACAACAAAGCAATTTATCTCACTCGTTGAGGCTTTCAAGCATGCATTATTTTATTGACTTAATGTAAATGCAACTATAATAATTTTCCATAACATGCCCCCTCAGCTTGAAACACCTCCTACAACTAGTTAACCACTCATTTGTTAAACTAAATATGGATATTTTGGAAATTCCCTTGTCTAGTGAACCGGTACCCTATGTCAAGATGTAAGTGGGAGTGTTGAGGTTAGTAGTAGGCGGAGATGAGTGACTAAGACATAATGTTGCATAAATAGGTCCACAACCCCAACCAAGGGCACAAAGGAGGGAGACAAGAGACACCCGTCAAAACAAAGAGACCAGTGCTGACAGAGAACCCTGCTTATCTTCCGCAGAGGCGCTTTGTAACATTTTGTATACCCGCGCATTTCTTAACTGCGAGGCTCTTTTCATACATTTTTGTTACATTTGGAGCAATCTTGATGTCAGTATGAGGTGCTGTGCCTTAATTGCGTTTTTGGTTTTGGGGATAAGCATCCAGGAAGGATGGAGCCTCCCCCTTAAGTCTGTCCATGTCAAATTCCCGGGAGACATCGTCAAAAATATGACTGATACAGAGCTGGCAGAGGTGAGTGGCAGATGGCTTCTTTGTCTCAATGGACTGATTTTAACAAAACACTGAGCAGTCAAGCTGTGCAGAGAAGTAATAGCCTGGTCCCCGCTGCGATTGTGAAGTTCACAAAAAGAAAAGAAGAACATTTCAATTTCAATTCAAGCTAAAACCGGACAGAATAGTATTTGCTGTCCAAACTAGAGTTTATTTTATAACATTAGAATGTTTCTACCGAGCTCATCTTAGGATATTCGACTCATGTATGTGATGCGTCATGATCTCCAGAGTTATCTGAAGAAGTTTGGCTACATGAACACACTGCACCGCAGCGGCTTCCAGTCGATGGTGTCCACCTCCAAAGCTCTGAAGAGGATGCAGAGGCAGATGGGTCTGAAGGAGACCGGCGAGCTGGATGGGCCCACCCTGGACGCAATGAGACAGCCTCGCTGTGGCGTTCCTGATGTCGCCAACTACAAAACGTTTGATGGAGACCTTAAATGGGACCACAATGATGTCACTTATAGGCAAGTAGAAAGAAAGTCTGGAGTTGATTAAGCTTGTGCTTTTTAAGGCACCACATGCATCCAGACGCTGATCTTCACTGCTCTGCTCCACAGGATCATTAACTACACTCCCGACATGGAGAGCTCTCTGGTTGATGACGCCTTTGCCAGAGCCTTCAAGGTGTGGAGTGAGGTGACCCCTTTAACCTTTACCCGCCTCTTTGATGGGACAGCCGACATCATGATCTCATTTGGAAAAGCTGGTACGACTTTGCAGGATGGTCAATGCCCACCTGCTTTTGCCATACTGATATCATTTCACTGTATTGTGTTTTGTTTTTTAAATCTAAAATCAAAGACTGATCTGAAGGTTCATTCTTATTCAGACCACGGAGACCCGTACCCATTTGATGGTAAGGATGGACTTCTGGCTCATGCTTATCCCCCCGGTGAGGGCATGCAGGGAGATGCCCACTTTGATGATGATGAAAACTGGACACTTGGAAAAGGACCAGGTAATTGATATACTGGAGCTGCGCTATCAGCATCCCTGTGTAGCTACCGCCCCCTGCTGCTCTCTCTGTAAACTGCAGCGAATGATGTTCCAACTTCCCTCTCCCAAAGTTGTGAAGACTCGCTATGGGAACGCAGATGGTGCCTTGTGCCACTTCCCCTTCACCTTCGAGGGCAAAACCTACACCACCTGCACCTCTGACGGACGCTCAGACGACCTGCCGTGGTGCGCCACCACAGACGACTACGGCAGAGACAAGAAATACGGCTTCTGCCCAAGTGAACGTGAGCCTGACTTCTTATTCTCAATGCACATTCCAGGCCACACGCAGGTGGACTCTTTTCATTGACTCATTCTGGCCCCTAATTCTCATCCTGACAGTCCTGTACACTTTTGGAGGAAACGCCGATGGGGCTCAGTGTGTTTTCCCCTTCGTCTTCTTGGGGGAGGAGTACGACAGCTGCACCACGGAGGGCCGCAGCGATGCCTACCGCTGGTGCGCCACCACAGACAACTTTGACAAGGACAAGAAATTTGGATTCTGTCCCAGCCGCGGTGAGTGACACGGTGATATCCAAACACAGTGTCGTGCCAGCGCAATGGTTTGTTTTCTTACTGTTGTTATTGTGTCTTTGTTTATCCAGACACTGCCACAACTGGTGGAAATTCTGAGGGAGAGCCCTGCCACTTCCCGTTTGTGTTCCTGGGGAAGGAGTATGACTCCTGCACCAGTGAGGGCCGTGGGGATGGCAAGTTGTGGTGCAGTACCACTGACAGCTATGACGAGGACAAGAAATGGGGTTTCTGTCGTGACAAGGGTGAGTGCTAAAAGAGAGAGAGAGAGAGAGAGAGAGAGAGAGAGAGAGAGAGAGAGAGAGAGAGAGAAAGAGGAAAGGTTACGATGCCTTCCCATAGACACTTATGAGGCACTTCAGTCAGCACACATTGTTCAGTCTGGCTATTTACAATTCAGACATTCTGCCAAAATCAACCCAATGCTCCTTAAAAACATAATGGAGCGACTTCAGCACCACACCCTCATTTCCTCCAGCCCAGACTGCTGCAATTCATTATCTAATTGCTAAATGCTTCATCTGTCAGTCTGCAGCTGCAGACACGGGCTTCTTCCAAAAACACTCAACACGGAGGACACATTATTCTGAATGACGTCGGCTCCCCATTCATCACATGATTCAACTGAACAATCTATGGATGACGGTTGAATTCCTTCATGGTCAGAGTCATTTCCGGGTTTTTTTTTTTTTTGCCTCATTGTGTTGCAGATTTGGAGAAGCGCTAATGAGGTCAACCACAAACATCCCTGCACGTAGTTTTTGTAGTTGTAGTTTTGTTTTGTTTTTTGGTTGTTTTTACATTGCACCTTCTTTTCCGCTTAAGAAACTCAT
Organism: Aulostomus chinensis; assembly: GCF_037954235.1. Classification (NCBI taxonomy): domain Eukaryota; kingdom Metazoa; phylum Chordata; class Actinopteri; order Syngnathiformes; family Aulostomidae; genus Aulostomus; species Aulostomus chinensis. The sequence goes on along the minus strand of NC_141328.1, from coordinate 26,458,528 downwards.
CTGTTGTACTGTTAAGAGCTTTTCCTCTTGGGGTTCTATAACGGCTTACAATGCTTTTGCTTAATTATCTTTACTCCTAAATGTAACAGCAAATTCTTTCTTTCAATTTTGATGATTTTTTTTTCCCCCACAAGATCAAACCTTGACCCCTCACATCAGACATTCAATCTTAAAAATTCTATATCTTTTAGGTTGTTTTTTTTATCAGTCAGAGTTGGTTTGAAACCCAAGCGATACCCACTAGCAGCTGTAAATCAGATCAAATACTTTAGTATTCTATTAAATTTCATTCTATCCATCTGTGTTTGACCACATCCTGAAACTCTGGTTTTTTGTTACAGATTGAAATCTCTTTTTTTTTTTTTTTAACTTGTTGGCAATATTTGTTCTTGTTTTGCATGATATGCTGCATTTTGTGGAGCAAATGTGGTTATTAATATTGATAACCCGTTTCAGGTTACAGCCTCTTCCTGGTGGCGGCCCATGAGTTTGGACACGCCCTGGGCCTGGACCACTCCAGCATTAGAGAGGCTCTTATGTATCCCATGTACAGCTACGTGGAAAACTTCTCCCTGCATGAGGACGACATCGAAGGCATTCAGTATCTCTATGGTACGATCCCGACAAAACGCCTGCAAGTCACATTGTTATTCCAAATCACACCAAAATGTTGACATGCCTCTAAACCAACTGTATTATCATCAGGGGGAAAAACAGGCCCTGATCCAACAACCCCCAAGCCAGACATCCCCACTACTGCCACCCCTGACACAACAAAGCCCACCCCCACCACCACCACACGACCTGTGGATCCAAGCGTGGACGCCTGCAGGATAACTGCATTTGACACCATCACGGTCATTGAGAATGAACTGCATTTCTTCAAGGATGGGTGATTAGCATTTTTTATAGTAGCATGAACAGTTCCATTAACGTCCAGCTGTGCTCGTGTATTAACGACATATGTTGCTCCACAGACAATACTGGAAGATGAAGGGATCAACACTGAAGGGATCCTTTTCTATCTCTCAGCGGTGGCCGGCTCTGCCAGCAGTCATTGACTCCGCCTTTGAAGACCTTCTGACCAAGAAGCTTTACTTCTTCTCAGGTTATTGATCTTCTCACGACGTATGACGAGTCAAAACAGACAAAAGCCGAAAGAGCGGAAAACTTGATGAGTTTCAACTGTCTCCTCATAGGGACCAGATTCTGGGTTTACACGGGACAGAGTGTTCTGGGTCCCCGCAGCGTGGAGAAGCTCGGACTCCCAAAGAGCATCGTGAAGGTGGAGGGAGCACTGCAGAGGGGGAAAGGCAAAGTGCTGCTCTTCAGTGGGGAGAACTACTGGAGGTGAATTTCAACATGATGAACTGTGGTCAGGGGCGGCCAGTGGTGCAGTGGTTAGCACTGTCCAGATCGGAGGATCGGTAGAAAAAGGATGGATGGATGGATGGACTTTATTTTCCAAATCTGTGACAGGTTCAATATGATTGCTTTTCTAATAATGTTCCCTGCTACGATTTTTGTGTTCGATCAAAACAGGCTTGATGTGAAGGCCCAGAAAATCGACCGAGGGTACCCCCGATACGTAGATTCTGTCTTCGGCGGCATCCCCAATGACGCCCATGACGTGTTCTCATACAAAGGTAAATCCTCCTGTCTTTGCTGGTTTAATAGAGGATTTCTATCGGCAGAGAGTCGCAGCTTAGAAATGTTCATGTTGCATTCTGCCCCCCTTAATTTCAACAGGTCACTACTACTTCTGCCGGGACCGCTTCTACTGGCGTATGAATTCCCGCAGGCAGGTGGATCGCGTTGGTTACGTGAAGTACGACCTCCTCAAGTGCTCAGATTCATGAACTCGCGACACAGAAGATGAACAGGAAATCATCTGTAATCTGTAAACTTTTTCTCTCCTGCGCACTTGTCAGTGAGAGCATAAATCAGTATTTGTGTAGTGTCAGATGTGTGTGTGAGTGTGTGTTTGTGTGTGTGTGTGTGTGCGCGCGTGCGTGCGGGCATATAGGCTTTCTTGGATTTGAACCAGCGGCCATTGTTGATGTAACACACTTATTGGCCTGGAAAAATTACAAATGCCTGTAGAGGAAAGCCGTTTATGATCCTTGGCACTACTGTGCTGATAACATGTGAAATTATGTTGGCCAGCAATTTGAGGCACATAACTGCAGTTGAAATATTGTTAAAATCCACCTGGATCAAATTCCAGACTTGTGGGATAATTTCTATAGTATAAGACTGACAGGTTCAGACTTTAAACAGTATTTTATTATTCTGGTGTTTATAGCAACATCTAATATTATGTGTGTACTTTAGTGCGTTTGTTTTGTATAATTGTGTGTATTGCTGGAAATGGCTTCAAAGTCAGTAACTTGCACTGGACGACAATGCATGACTCTTCCACTTAAATTATTTATAAGAGTGATATGTGTTGTATAAACTTTTAACTTTCAATGCAATAAACATTCCGTGAGAACCACTGTCCACTGTGTCATTCACGGAACACCTGAGGACACGAGGGTGTTCTGGCCGTTCACTCCGTCAATATGTCAACATCTGAATCTGCATCGGAGCAAAAACGCATAACAAAAAAAAAAACAACCAAAAAGAGAGAAAAAACGGGCCGTAAACAATGTTTTTCTGTTACTTTTACTGTAATTAGAGCCGTAACTTCGGCCAACACGGACAACGGTACGTATTACTCCGCATTCAATTGCGTGGTACGCCTTCCTCTAAAAACAATAGTCCACCAATGGTTATTAAATTCACATTGACAAAAGATCCAGAGCGTCAAGAAAAACATGTATAAGTTCAAAGCCTACATAGTTTTTTTCTGAGTTGACGAATTTCCAATGTTTGTTTAACTTCATACTTCTCAACAAAAATAATAAATAAGATCCGGCTGTACAGACAGGAAGCAAGGAGATACTCATGGCGCCCGACTAGAATGAAGCAACAATTATCTGTCACTAATTCCTGTGCTATTTAGCGCCTATCTACCAAAGGATACCTTTCTACTCGCAAGTACACGGTAAGAAAAACGAGTGGTGGATTCTACGAACGGGGAGGAAAAATATTTTCATTTTCTTCAGGGAGAGCAGTTGGGCGGTCTGCCGCAGCTGAGGCCCTCGAGGTCCCCAGTAGAGCTCTCAGAATGCCTGATGTAAAAGACGACTGCCTGGTAGAAAATGGCGACGCTGAGCAGGCAGGACAAAGGGCAGCTAGGCCCCTTTAAAATAGCTAACCTCCACGTTGTTGTTTTGGAGGCTGCAATTATGAGTACATCGTGAAGTCGGTATCGCTACCACTCCCGTCTAACATGCATGACTGGGGGCGTCATTTTGGGTCTATTATGCTGCTGAGCTTCGCGAAACGGGATCGGACGTTGACAACAGTGCTCGTTAGCCTAGCTAGCATGAGCTAACGTTAGCTGGGTCGAGTTGAGCTAACGTAAGCCCAGCTGGCGTCAAGTTTCAAAATTTTTGACCAGTGCTGGGTTTTTCAAATAAGCTCTCCTAAACCCGTGGTCAGATGCCCCTTCCCGTTCTTGAATGACAACACTTGGTGCCCATCTCATGTATCTCGGTACAGATAGGCAAGACAGTTTGAGAAAAATGTCAACGCACTTTTGCATCCAGTTGCGTCAAAGTTTTCATAAAACCTGTACTGTATCGTTAAAAATCATAAATTGAGGATTTCGAAATCTTAAAGATGGTTGAAACTGTACAAGACACATTTAGAAAATGCCTTGGAGCAAAACATTGCATTCCATTACTGATGTCAAACTATGTCCCCAACGCCACAACAATACCCAAGTGAACTCATTTATCAGATGGTGGAATGAAGGAGTTTACATTTGTGCAAATCCATTATTGTCACAATATAATCCTTTATAAAGTTCATCTTAATTTTAAAGGTCAAAACATGATTTCAAAGTGATGATGCCAGCATACAATACTTTCCAAGCTTCAACATCGCTAAGAAAAAGTACGATGCAAGGCTGCGCCGAATTCATTGTAAAGAGCATCATCACCTGTTTAAAGATCCTTGACCCAAGATGAGAGCGAGTAACGGGCAAACTGCTGCCATCGATCTGTCCATGGTGCCTTGTGGTCTCAAAGCTCCCATGTGATTCTTTTCTTCTCTACCTATTTAAGTAAGACTGTTAAAAAAAATGGATAAAATCTCTGCCCGCTGATAAACAGGTGAGCAAAGCTCCTAACTCTGCTCTCTGTGCTCAGTTTAAAGAATGAAGTTTCTGTTTTGACTGTTGCACGTTTTAGAGGCGCCACACCATCCAGATTCAAGTTTATTTTTTGTTTCGCATGCATGCTGTGGACAGTTATGGATTCTGAGGAGAATGAGGTGGAAAGCAGCAGTGATGCAGGCCCCTCTGGGATGGAGGAGCCTTCCGAAAGTGGCATGGGCATGGAGTCATCGGAGGCCATGTCTGCAGACAGCAGTGATGCTGCTGCCTCTCATGCACAGGCCCCAGAGTCTGACTGCCATGTGGGACAGAGCTCAGAGGGACTTGTGGTAAGCTTTTTTGTGCGATATGTGAGTGAACAACGGCATACTCTTGGCAGCAGGGTTGATCGAGCAGGCTTTTCCAGTACCGGCTGTCCATTTCATCACTGCTGTGACCTTTTTTTTTTCCCTTCCTGTCAAGGTCTTCATCCCAGAAACCAGCTCTAGTACAGATGTCAGAGTTTCATCAATCCACCTCCCTGACTCCTCCTCAGTGGCCCAGTCCACCAGCGTGTCCAGCGTCTCCACAGTGACTCAGTCAGTGCTGGTGTCTGAGTCAGCCCAAGTGCTGGTCCACTCAAGTGCCGCGTCTGAAGGAGCCATGATGGTTTCTGACTCAACAGCTTCCACCTCGTCAGACTTGGGCTCTGCCATAGACAAGATCATTGAGTCCACCATCGGCCCTGACGTCATGAACGGTATCTCCTCTGACACCCAACTTTACATGACGTCATTTGCTGAGCTGCTTTATCATGTTTGATTTTGATCAGGTGCAGTTAAAGCAGCTAATGGTACTTTCTTTAATAGGCTGCATAGCTGTGACCAGTGCAGAAGACGGGGGTGCAGAAACAACCCAATATCTGATATTACAAGGACCAGATGACGGTACTGTTTCCTCATTAATCATTCAACCAAATTAAATACATATTTAAAGCTGATGAGAAAGTGATTTACATGGTCATATGCAACAGAAACAACATGCTGAATACTTTTTAATTTAGATGTGTTTTATTTTTGTTTTTTGCTCCTGGGTGTCAGTTTTGGGTTCAGCCATAAAGGCTAGTCATGTCGAGCATTAACTCTCGTAAAAGTACTTGAAAAAATTCCTAAAAACAGTGTGACCTCTAATTTTTTTAAATGTTTTTGTCCGCTGTAGGAGCTCCCATGGTAGCCCAGATGTCATCGTCTGCCCTGTCTGATCGAATAGCCATCGAGTCACTTGCTGAGGGCCCCACATCCACCTGTCTGGACCAGGGGGACCTGCAGGGCAGCCTGGAGCCTGACCAACCTGACGATCAGCCTGGACACTCTGGCTACCCAGAGGACAGCAGCAGTCAGCCTGACCAGCCCCAGCACTCCCACCCCTCCCAGTACATGGACTGCAGTGCAGACGGTCCCGATCAAACAGAGGAGTCCTCATCTTCTTATGTGGAGTGTTCAGGCGAGGAACCCGACCAGACTCGCTCCCAGTCAAGTTTCCCTGACTACAGCGGGGAGAACAGTGACCACGACCTCCCTGGATATGTGGAGTGCAGTGGGGCTGATTCAAACCCTACCAGCCGGGGCCACTATGTGGTGGAGTGCAGTGCAGGGTATCTGGAATGTGCTGTGGACGATGGGGAGCAGCCGCATCACTCACGCAGTTACATCGACAGCAGTGCAGATCACAGGACCCAGACAAGCCGGCAATATGCTGCGGAGTATGGCGGGGAGTGTGTCACTGCTGCAGACTCTGAGCAACCGGGTTGTTCTCAGTACCAAGCGAGAGATGACGACGATGATGAAGATGAGGAACAAGATCCAGATCAGCCGCAGCGCTCGCAACAGCAGCCTCAGCACTCCTGTTACATGGAAAGCAGCAATGGTCCAGAGGCCTCGCTCTATGTTGACGACAGTTCCTCATCAGACCACCCCGTCGCAGACACAGCAGGTTCAGGCGGGCTTCCTGAGGCACTGGAGTGCAGCGAGAGTCAGTCGGGGCCGTTTATCAGCAGTAGTGGGACATACACCTCCAATCCAGAGCCTGACGTGCCCCCACAGTGCTCACCAAGCCAAGAGGAGCCTCAAGGCTCCCAGGGGCCACAGGATGAAGGTGCTTTGGTTCGGCAGATGGATATATCAACAATGGTGGGGGGTTCTGGGGACCGACCACTGAACCTGGCTGAGTTGGAGGACATGATGGAAGTAGTGATTGTACAACAGTTCAAGTGTAAAATGTGTCCGTACAAGAGTGCGTCCAAAGACACTCTCATTAACCACATGAGAGACAAACACTTCAAACTTGCTGGTACGTGGGCGTGGTTGACTATAAATGACAGAGATGCATCACTCATCACTTTGCTTGTTCATTCTTATTCTGTATGTCGGTTGTTCAGGGGTTCTGCAGAAGAAGCGTAAACGTGGAAGACCCCCTAAAAATGTCACGCTGGCTCGCCGTCAGGCAGAGCAAGAGGAGGCTGAAAAGAGGAAGACAAAAAACACCAAGAAGACTGAGTCTCAGCAAGCCGAAGAAGAGGAAGATGATGTTCTGGACGCTGGTGCTATCGATGACCTTGAAGGTTCGTGTTGAATACTTCTGTGGACTGCCAGAGCAGTTAGTTCTTCTGACCATGCATGTTTTGTGTTGCATTAAATCAGCTGATTACATGCTCTTTGTTTAACCAGAGGATAGTGACTATAATCCAGTAGAGGAGGATTGCAAAGGACGACCCCCAGCTATTCTGAAAAAGCCCACTCCTCCAATCTCCTCCTCCTCTCAAGCACGTCCTCGACGTAAAGTTGGCCGTCCAAGAAAGTACAGCCTTCTGGAAGAGGGTTACAGCAGCAAAGGTTGGTTTTCAGTTTTAGGCAAAACAATAGGCAGCCTGCTTTGGAAAGCCTGGGTCTTAGAAAGTACACCGCTGTGTTTTCATCCACTTTTGTTTGCTACAGAAGCTGAGAGTATTGCTAAGAAGCCCAGAGTTAGTGCGGATCCAAGCACCCCTGAAGAGGCAAGCTCCTCTGGGTTGGGCAGTGGTCCTGCTATGGGGACTGATGGAGACCCAGCTGAGGCAGCAATAAGTCAATCAGACTCAGAGAACAAAGACCCCTCATCCAACTCACAGCCAGAAGAGGAGTTCTTCCAAAGAAAACGAGGCCGACCCTCCAAGCGCTTCCTTCGCAAGAAGTACAAGAAATATATGAATCGAAAGTAAGTCTCATCTTACGACGGCTGCTCCTTTTATTTGTTGTGGGGAAACATTAAAAAAAAGTAATTTTTTTCACTGCACTTTATGTGTGAGCATGGGAAATTTTATTTGGAGCTTTCATCCAGTTACAGCCCAGTCCAGGCACTAACCTGAAAACATAAAGATGGTTGGTCATTAGAAGGAGACAATTATGAATCTGCTTCTGGAAGGATGAACACCATTCTTTAAAGATATTTCCCCCAGTAGGTGTGCTGATGGAGGTGTGGGTGGAGCGTTTTCTGACGCGTCCGTCCAAAATCAGTCAGAACAAGTTGATTGCTTTTTTCGTGTCATATCTTTCAGTCGGTATTACAAATCCCTTAAACCTCTGCTGAGACCTCACAATTGCTGGATCTGTGGCTCGCGCTTCCTCACACAAGAGGACCTGAGATTCCATGTGGACTCTCATGAGGGCAACGACCCAGAGCTCTTCAAATGCCTCCAGTGCAACTATCGCTGCAAGCGCTGGTCCTCCCTCAAGGTCAGTCAGTGAAGCAGGTCACCTCACTGACGTTCGCCCCAGTTTGTGAGTGTGTCGTGACATTCTCGCTGCTGCTTTGCAGGAACACATGTTCAATCACGAGGGTACGAAACCCTTCAAGTGTGAGGAGTGCGATTACTCGAGTGTCTACAGGAAAGATGTTATTCGCCACTCAGCAGTCCACAACAAAGAAAAGTAGGTCCCGACAACATGCACAGAATACTCCATTCCTGATGCTGAACATGTTTCAGACATTCTTACTGTTTTTTCTGTTTGATTCACCAGGAAAAGAAAGACAGAAATGGTAAGATTTAAGTTTAACACGAATAAAATGTACCTGTTTGCTCTAACATGATGTCTGCGGTGTATTTGTGTGTTTTTGCTGTTGTACTTAAAGCCGCTTGCTTAGTCAAACGTGTACCTTCCTTGTTGATTCCTTCAGGTACCAAAAGTGTCGGAGTTCCCCTGTCCTGTGTGTCACAAGGTTTACCCCATGCAGAAGAGACTTACCCAGCACATGAAGACCCACAGCTCAGAGAAACCACACATGTGTGATAAGGTCAGAAAACAAGCAAGAAGCAGTTCAGGATGCGACTGAAACGATACAACAGAAGATAAAACTTTGTTACAAAAAAGTGACATTCCAATTTGACACGAATGCCAGCTTCGACTCATTTAGCTTTTCTTTCAAAGGTCAGTCGTCAGAGAGATTCTGGGCCTTTTCTTTTTAACAGTGTTGTAACAATACAGTATGAATCTGACGTGGATGAAACCATCAGGCAGAAGTCTGTTTCTCTCTGCACACGACCCTGCAACCTCAAGCCCTCTTTTCAAGATTAGTGTGTAATCGCCATGTCAGCTATTCCACCTCACATGGACACTGGGTGGGATTCTTTCTTCCATGTACATGTTTGTGGTTCAAGAAAACTTAATGACTGGAAATTTTGTAAAAGATGGTGGATAAAAGTGGGCACATGATTTGTATGATGTGATATGGACTAATCGCTTGTTTCTGTCTTTTTCAGTGTGGGAAATCTTTCAAAAAGCGCTACACATTCAAAATGCACCTACTTACCCACATCCAAAGTGTGGGAGACAGCAAGTTAGTATTAAAGGTGTTTTGATAGGGCTGACCCAAATGCTACGGGGCTTCAAGCTTCGTTCGTTACCATGGCAATCGATGCTCAAATCAGTATTTGATGCAAGTTTTTTTTTTTTTTGTTTTGTTTAAGTAGCAGTGGTGCAACATTATGCAAATCATTCATGATGCAAAGCATGAATTATCGTTACTTATTCTGAGACAGAGCTTAAACGTCATAGTTGTGAGTCTCTCTCATCTGAAGTCACCGGCAATGCACTGAACCAGTCGTTGACATGTGACCGCTCCACTGTCAGGTGTCCAGGAGCACTACACAGGCCTGATGTTGAAAAGGTCATGTGACAGATCTGCTGAACAAATGTCCATGATGAGTTTTACTAATCAGTGGAAAACTGCAAGTTACTGCTGAGCTGTCACACTTGATAGAAATGTCTATGGCTAATATCAGCCTCGTCAGTTTGAGCCGCATTCTATTAAATATTAATTTGGGTGAAGCAGCGATTATTCGAGTCGTCAACGAAGCCCAAAATATGGTATTTGGGACAACCCTATGCTTTACTCCACCCCTCTATTAGCCTAGTTTTTCAAAACTTTTTATGTGTATAACAGAATAGTCTGACTACATGATTCACGAGTCAATCAACACTGTCCATCTTGTTTAATGTTGATAATAATGGCATCGTCGGAGTGATTAACCCTTGGTTGCCCATGTGGCAGGTTCAAGTGTGAATACTGTGATTTCACTTGTGACAACAAGAGGCTGCTGCTCAACCATCAGCTGTCACACACCAACGACCGGCCCTTCAAGTGTGACTACTGTAAATACTCCACTTCTAAAGAGGAGTTCCTGGTCTCGCACCTGGCCATCAAACACACGGGTCAGTGAAGCAGGAGGTCATGTACGCTTTCCCTGCTCGCCTTGATAACATCCATTCATGTTGTTTTATATCTGTGTGTTTCCTCCAGGCGAGAAGCCGTTCTCCTGTGAAATGTGTCACTTCATGACCAAACACAGGAAAAACCTGCGTCTGCACGTGCAGTGTCGCCATCCTGAGGCCTTTGAGGACTGGTCTGTCGCTCACCCAGAGGAGCCGATCAAAAGACGGCGCAGACCTTTCTTCACCCTGCAGCAGATAGAGGAGCTCAAACAACAACATGAGGACACACAGGCCTTGCAGAACACCATAGTGAGTCTGGCGACTGATGCTGTTATTTAAGTACAATAAACAGTGATAAAAGTTGGCGGGAAATCAAATGGAAATCAGTTTTGGATGTGGAAAGTTGCAATTGTGATTTTCCGCATTTATCAGGTGTCAGTAGATTCTGCCACCCTGCAAGCCATGCAGGGGATGGGAACTGCCTCCGTGTCACAAGATACTCTGGGAAACACCACCATCATCTATGAACAATGTCAGTGACACAACAGACAGACGAATGTTTTATAATGTCGTTATGATCTGCACTAACAATTTGAGTGTGGTTTGTCACTGGAAAGAAAAACACTGATCTTCTCTCCATCTTTTCTTCAGCTGAATCCGTTGATCTATCCGCCCAGAATGCACTGGACCTGCTGCTGAATATGAGCAATGCCCGGGAGCTGGTTGGAAGCTCCTTACAAGTCAGCGCAATTACTCATCAAAACAATTCATTTTACATTAAAAGTAGAAAATAAATGTATTAATTTAAAACTGAAAAGAAAATATGTATGTACGTAAATAGCCAGTTGTGTTCCTCAGGTGGCAGTGCTCAAATCAGATGGCAGCACAGAAGTCAAAGACCTGGAAAAGGGCACGTGGAGCGCGGTGTCCGCAGCACCAGGTCAGGCCCAGAAGGTTGTGACCTTCCATGTATCTGAAAACGGTGAGACGGTACTGCAAGAGGCCTACGAGGCAGCCACGTCTGAGGCGGGAGAGCTCACCCAGATCGCCATCGAAGCCTACGAGGGCGAAGGGGACTTCAGTGTGGTGGAGCAGGCCACTGAAGAGATCCAGAGCTCAGGATACAGGTAAACTAACACGCTTGACTTGGGAGTAACTGATGTTGTTCCACTACAAAACAGTTACATATGATATGATCAGTTAAAATAAGGTTAAATGTCAGACCGTCTGATGGCCTTCAGGTGGTCTCAGTCTAAAACTTCTGTTTTTGCAGTAATGACGAGAGCAGCCCCTCTCAGCCGGCAGAAGTGTCCGAGTCACAGAGCCTGAAAAATGACAAGTACTACCTCGCTTCAGGACTCCCTGATGGGGTTTTGCAACAAGTGGAGGTAACCGTCAGAGATCAGTTGTTAGGGAACAAAGATATCTCTCTCCACTCAGGATCTCTCTTACCGTCTCTGACCTTGTTTGTTTTCAGCTGAGCAGTGAAGCTCCATCCTCTCCCTCAGCAGTGAGTTCTCCCAGTCTCAGCACCAAGAGGTTTTCCTGTCGGATATGCATGGAGTCTTTCCACGGGCGCTCTGACATGGAGAACCACAAGAGGGCGCACTTGGATCCTAGCACCTTCAAGTGCCCAGACTGTGACTTCACCTCCGCCTCCTGGATGGAGGTCAAAGTGAGCCTCCTTCTGTGCTCTGCTCTTTAGTCGCTTTATTTAAAAAAGGAACAGTGAAGAAAAAAATGTTGATCTTGTATAAAAACAGTGTGAGCTGTAATAACCCAGGTCTTTGGTTGCTTTGTTTCAGACTCACATGGAGCAGCATTCCTATTTGCGCCCTCACAAGTGTCCCAACTGCAGCTTTGCCTCCAAAAACAAGAAAGACCTTCGGCGACACATGATGACCCACACTAATGAAAAGCCCTTTTCTTGCAAACTTTGCGGACAAAGGTAGGAACAGACATTTAAATCACTCAAAACCTGTGAGCACTCATCACTCAACTGTGGTCCCTCTGTGCAGTACAAACTGTGTGTGTATGTCGGGCTTCATAGCGGTTTGTTGATTGCTTTCTCCCCACCGCCTCAGGTTTAATCGCAATGGCCATCTCAAGTTCCACATGGAACGTCTCCACAACCAGGATCACCCAACACGCAAGAGCCGCTCGGCTGCGTCCCAGCAGACTATCATAGTCAACAGTGATGAGGAGGCTCTGGCCACGCTTCAGTGTAAGCAACAAAAGACCGTCAGCTAAGGTTTTGTCAAAAAAGAAATTTAAAAAAAAGGGGAGACAAAACTGCATGTGAAACAAAGTGATTTTCAAACTTTACATGCATGTGTGCAACAGCCCTGCAGACGCATCAGTCAGTCATCACTCCAGAGCAGCTGCAGGCCCTGGGTCAAGAGCACATCATCGTGGCCCAGGAACAGGCACTATCAGACCAGGTACCAGCCCTCAAATATTTACCGGTGTTATTGCAAATAAGTTTTCTCTGCTTTTAGAATGTAGCTGCATTACATTAAATTGCAAAATGCATGTGCATACCAACCAGGAGGAGGGGACATACATCCAGCAGATAACCACCATAGATGGCCAGACAGTCCAACACCTCATGACAGGAGACAACCAGGTGACTGAGGCGTGAAACTTTACGATAAATTTAACCACATGATTTTCCCCTGTACATGAAAATAAAAATCTGTGATTGAAATAGTCAAATTAAACACCAATTTATTTTTTTACGCACGGTTTCAGGTCCAGTATATCATCTCACAGGATGGAGTGCAGCACTTAATCCCTCAGGAGTACGTGGTTGTAGCTGATGGCAACCATATACAGGTAAGAGTGTTTCCTGAGAAGAAGTCACTGAGGTTACCAGACGCAGTCTTTGAAGGGGATCTTTGTGTGACTGCTCTTGTCGACTGTCCTGCAGATGCCAGATGGGCAGATCATCCAGTATGAGCACGAAGGAGCCTTCCTGCAGGAGCAGCAGGTGAGGCAGACAACCTGAAATCGTAACTTGCTGATGCAGAGTTTACATACCTGGAACCACCCACCAAGTTTAACATCAGGGTTACCACAGGGAAGAGATTCCAAACACAGCCCTGCTTTAACTGTCTTATTTCTTTGCTCAGATCGCTGTCAGCCATGATGGTCAGATCCAGTACCTCCCTGTCAGCTCGGAGCAACAAATAGTGAATCCTGAAGACCTGGAGGCTGCTGCCCACTCTGCCGTCACAGGTTTGCTCTCTAATTGAAGTGATTGCACTGAACTACTTTTAGCTCTAGTTTTTGTCTACAAAACTACCTTTTAATCCTTTGTCTTCTCCTGCGTAACTTTGAAAACATGTCCGATGAATCATTCAGGCACCGGTTTGAAAATGCTCTCGTGCAAATTAGAGGTGTTTTTCATCTAAATACTGAATTTAGACTTTCTCTGACTCTAAAGGCCGGAAGGATTTTTGCTGAATGTGCCATCAAGGAAGCAAAAAACACCGTAGAGCTGCTAGCTGACTGTCACACTGTAGTAAAGAGAGTAGAAAGGTCGCGCTTCCCGAAATGTCCAACCATCTTGTCTTTAACAAACGGTGGGCTGAAGTTTAAAATCATCAGTATGAAAATAGTTGCCACGCCCACCTGACAACTAACTGCCCTGATCTGTGTTTCTGTAGCTGTAGCAGACGCAGCGATGGCGCAGGCCCAGACGGTCTACACCGAAGCTACACCTGAACAGCTGGAACAGCTGCAGCAGCAGGGCATCCAATACGATGTCATAACCTTCACGGAAGAATAGATGGCGTGTCAAACCTACCAGGGTACAAACCTGCACAAAGCAGAACCAATACAAACCACTATGAACTAGCAAGCAGACGGACCTCAACTTATTTATGCATTCATAGCTGTGAACTAGCGAGGACCTCCTTCACAGCTCCGCCTCCCTGGGGCGGATGTTTGTTTCAAAAGATCTACAGGATTTTGTACATTCAGATGTTTACGTTGCACCCATCGCTTCTAATCCTAGGGACTGTGCATTGAAGAGTAATTTTATGTGCCTCAAATGTTTTGATTTGCAAGACAATGTTATCAAAGAAAATGAATTTGCTGAATGTTTTTGAAAATGTACAGAGCATCCACTTTGAACTTTTCAGTTTTGGAATGGATTGAAGAGAAAAGGGAGTGTTTACTTTTCATCTGCAATAAGATATGTTTATCGTCAGAGTGTCACGAGATTGTGTTTACTGAAAATTATGTATATACATTTTGCATTCGTCTTCTGGTGAATATGAAGTGTTTAATAAGCTGAAAGCTGACACCAAATAAAACAATTTGTGTATATTTTGTTTTGATTTCCTAATTTGTTGATAAGTGTCCAGAGTGTACACTGGATGGATTTTGTTCTGGAACCCGAGTCCTTGAGAGGGGCTGGACTTTCTCCTTTGCTGGAGTTGCTCTGGATGAGAGGCGAGGGCCGGATCGGGTTTTTATACCCTCCAGACTCTCTTCCTGTACGCTTTGGGTTCACCCTTGTGGACGAAAGGGTTGCTCCCCTGCGCCTTCAGGTCGGGGAACCAGTCCTGACTGTTGTCCCTTGAGAGGTTTTCCAGGCAACCGGGAGGAGGCCCCAGGGGAGACCCAGGACGCGCTGGAGGGATTATATCTCTTAGTTGGCCTGGGAATGCCTCGGGATTGCCCCGGAAGAGCTGGTGGAAGTGGTCAGGGAGAGGGTGGTATGGGTGTCCTTTCTGAGGTAGCCGCCCCCGCAACCCGGACCAGGATAAGCGCAAGACAACGAAGATGATAACAGAGAGGCATTCTTTAAATGTACTGAAATTGTGCTCATCACTGAGTAAACCTCAGGTATCACTTGAGTATCTCGTTGACGGGCCGCTCCTAGTTTTCGATCATCAACATAAAGTCACCGTACATTACAGACCAAACACATTTTCATGAAGCCACAATATGCAGAAGTTCTTCAGTTGTCAGCCAGTTAACTTCCTGTGTGTGTTCATCGCTTTCACAGGCAACCTCCACCAACTCATAAAAGCTCATAACAGACACATGCCCCAGAAGGAACCCGATGCTCGCCCATTCCAGCTGACCAACTTCCTCCTTTGTCCAGCGAGGAGGGGCCTTGTGAACTTTTAAAAAGAGGAAAAAGCTGTCAGAAAAAGTATTGCACCCTCCGTGAATATTACACCAAAGATGAAGTTTTCCTTTGTCTTTCTTCTGTTCTTAGGTAGGGTGAAAACAATTGCATAATGTTTTGTTCTTCCTTTGCCTGTGTCGCAATGCTGTTAAGAGATGTTTGTTTTGCAGATATCCCTGCATTAAAAGGGCAGCAGAGGATTGAGGAGTATGAAACCATTTTGTTGAGATTTACCTTTCCTACATTTTATAATAGTTACAACAAGTCCTGCTGTAAACTGTATCCGGGAGGATGTTACAAGCTCATGGACAGTGCAGGCTACACCTGTGATTTACTCAGAGGAAGAGTGGTAACCACTCAGAGAAACGGCTGGATTGAGTTCAAAATATCGAATGTCCGGTTGCTGGACGGCGGCTATTACAGGTGTAGTGTGCTGGGCGCTGACTACCAGATCTACACGGACTACGATGTCGAGGTGTCTGGTAAGCAGCTATTTTCATCAGTGTGGTGTTGTGAATGATGCAGTAGGCTCCATGTGCTGCTTTGTTGAATCAAAAACTGAGTTATTACAACATCACAATGGTTTCTCCTTAGCTGACAAGGGACTAACACATCTTTAATGAATAGCTGCATTTTCAAGGTTTTCCAAGAATTTCTGGAATCTCTTGTAAATAATTACATTCCTTCTGTTTTTTTTAATTGATTTTTCTGTCATTATATTCAAGGCTCTTTTCAGTCCTTTTTTTAGGTTCTTTACTATTTGTTTTCATTACATCTGTGTTGTTTGAGTATTTCACTAATTGTACCAAGACAAGTTCCTCATATTGTTGAAAATATTACCTGACAATATCAAATCACTCTCTCTCTCTCTCTCTTTTTTATTTATTTTTTAATAATCTGGCACCCTGCAGAAGTTTCAGATCACTACAGAGAGACTCAGCCTCTGCCGACGACAACTATCAAAGCTCTGAGCACGTCTGGAACTCCTCCCAGCTCCACCGGGCCAGCTCTGGCTCGGGACCACAGCGACACTCCCATGTACATCACTCATCTTTGTTGTTCGCTGGTCTCTTTTCCGACTGAAAATAAATAATGGGTAATATTGAAATTGTGTGCTGTGTCTCCTCTCTAGAGTTCCCTGGAGTTTTGGCCTGTTGGTAGCTGCCATTGTATCCATTACAGTGATGGTTTTAATTGCTTCTGTGATTGGTGTTGTTTGCTTCAGAGTCAAAGCGAAACCTAAACAGTTGGGTAAGCAGTTTTCTTGACTTTATTTGTATTCATATCATCTATTGTGGGGTTTAAGCTGAAACTTTGTGATAATTTTCTTTATAGACAAGTGTGGAGAAACTCTGTGTGAGTCACTGAAACAAGAGGCTCCGGTAGGTACTGGACAGGGAGCATGTGGTGGCTGTGACTCATGGTCATTTGTCTTGAAATGCATGTGCAATCAGAGGCATGCTTGTGCTTTGAACTTCCTCTACAGGGTTTGTTTGTGGTAAAATGATGTGTCTACCCTGTAGGAAACGGCCGGCGTTGTCTACACAACAGTGGATTTTCGACCAAAAACGACTGAGCTGTATGCAAACGTCAGGATGCACCAGACACAAACAGGCCTCGATTCAACCCGGAGCACCGAATATGATGGGATGGTGGAGTACTCCACACTGGCCATCCACCAGTGAAACGGCCATTTTGTTATCCTTTTAAACCAATCGTTTTTAAACCAGTTTACACATAAAAGTAAGACTAGCCGGAGAGATTTGCAGTATAGAAATGTTGGCTTTACAGTGGTTAAGACATGCTATGAAATACCGGCCCCTGAAATTTGAGTTTTATTACTTTTGTAACACCTTTATACAAGGACAACAATAAATCTGCGAAGTATTCCTTGTAAGTGCATATAAGGTGCTGCCTGTGAACTGAAATGAAAACGGCTTTAAATAATTAACGTTGTCGAGATAGTGCACCTTAAGTGATTTAAAACCATGCAGGTTTTGGAGACCTTTCAACAGCCTGCTCCTATTCACAGCTTGAGATGCAGCAGTTTCCTGATCCTGTCACCTTTTATTATATCAATGTTTGTCCTTTTCGGCTTCATCTAGATTACATCCTCAGAGGAAGCTGGTATTCTGAGAGTGGCTCGATATTCTATTCTTAGTCAGTTCTTTCTTGACACAAAGAAATCTGGTGGTGATCCCTTCTGTATCCTCCGCGAAGGGTCGAGTTTCTCTTCAGAAAGAAACCCCAATGAACAGTCCAGACTCATTGTTAATCCTCTGACATTTCAGCACAACAATGTAAGCCAGCCCCAAGACACTGATCCTGGATGTAGTCTGACACAAGAACAACACCAGCACCTTTAATTGCGATAGTATATTTGCGATTTATTGCAAAGGTAGCTGCGACATTTTCACATCTATATTTTCCATAATCTCCCATTTGCACCAAAATTTTGTGATCATTCAGAGAAGCCGCTACAGGAAACCTCAAAATCTAAGATCAACCATCAGATTACACAGACTTGGCCAGTCCAATGTACTGATCCTGGATATTAAAGATGGCGTAGTACTCCCTGATGAAGACATCTCCCAGGATCCAGAGCTGGCTTTGGCCACCTTGGCCGAAGCCAGTGTTGCAGCCATAGTAGTTCTGCGGACAGATAAAATAGATTTAGTTCCCTGAACACTTCATGATGTGATTTTAATATGTTTGAATATCTTAGAAGCTGACCTGGGAGACATAGGCAGATGCAGGGACAGTGAAGGCATGTCCGTTGAGAGTGAAAGTGACTTCAGGCATGCTCTGGACGTTCTGGCAGTTCACCGTAGCCTTTGAGGAGGACATTACAAGTGAGAGACTGCATAGCAACAGTGGCTGTGTTTAGTTTTCCTGCTGAAATAAGTTCACCAACGTACTTAATCATTTCATTGTAAAGATTTGACGTCAGAACATTAAATGTATGTTTACTCTGGGTTTGGAAACTGGGGAAAATCAACATCACATCATATGGTTTGATGGTATGACTCACCTCTCCGTACTGGTTGGTTGAGGCTCCAACCCAGGCGTTCATGTTGTTGATGTCATTGGTTGGGCCAACGATCAGGGAGGTTCCAGTGTCAATGATGGCCTGGCAGCCACCAGCGCAGGCCACAGTCTGTCCATTAATGGTGACACTGAGGAGGGACAGTGGCGGGGGTGGGGGTGTGATTGCAGTCAAAACAAGGTGCATGTACAACTTATGCTTGTGGTTTGATTCCAGATGCATTTGTCTCTACCTGTCCATTTTGATCTGCCAGTAAGTGGCAGAGGACAGGGGGATCCAGGTGACTTGTCCAGTGTAGTGGCTGCTGTCAACTTCCCCGAAGATCACCTCACTGCCCTGCTGGCTATGACTGAGAGATAATATGGAAGAAATGCCAAAAAAAAGTCACTGCAAATGGTACATGCACGCTAGCACCCAACCGATTTCGATTCCTGGTCAGTACCTGCTCAGGTAGACAGAGAAGAAGGGCTGGGGAACAAGGTTCTGCTTAACCATGTTGTAAAAGACAGGAACAACATTGTCAGAGGCGATGGACTGGAAGGCCAATCCCAGAATACCGTCGGCCGCCATGTGAGCCATGAAAGGAGCCTCTGACCTGCTGAGGCCGAACACCTGGTTGGCCACAGAGATGCCACCAACCTGGAAACGCAAGACAGCCATCAGTGACATTTCAACAGAGCGAGCAGGAAGATGAGCCTGTGTGAAGGACAAATAGTTGCAGTTGTGGTTACCTCAACGGTGTCACTGGCCAGGTGTCCAGTCATGCTGCCGGTGCCGTAGGCAATGGACAGAGGCTGGCTGCCCCACACAAAGGTGGAGGACTGCTGAGGGTTGAATTTCCTGTGGTTCTCTGCAAAGGAACATCAGCTTTTTTTTACATCTGCATTTTATTGCCAGACATGTCAAGAACTTTGGATCTTTTGTATCTGGGTGGAAGTACACTTATTTTTCTTTTAGACAATGGAAGTGTGTTATTGAGTACCAATGACTGCAATGAAATCGTATCACATTGTGACCTCAAAAGAAGGAGATAATTATTTGCAGCAAATCTGTCTCAGTAGTAAATCGACTCATTATAATCAGTCATTATACTGCATATGTGATGCATTTCAGCGTTATTGCCTGTCTAGGTGGAGGTAGAAATTTAAATGATCCATCGTTGTTGAATCACATCTGAAAACTTATTTTACACTAAGTATTTATCTCATATAATATGTCTTTTTAAAAGTTTTAACTTTTTTTAACAACTCTACCTCATATATAGCTCATTCTGTTGCATCGTTTGTCATGAAATATATTATTTCTTAAATGGTTTTAAAAATTGTATTTGTTCTTGTAATAAGATGCTCTATGAATAGATGGTCACTTCCATAATGTATATGTTTAATAGGGCCCTCAATCCATAACAAAAATCTCATTCATTACATAAATAATCAAAATGAATCGCATACATCAATTTAGGATGCTACAAGCATTTCAAACATTTTAATTCAAATATATTAAATGTATGAATAAAAGAATGGATGCACTTTCTCAAGGGTGGGATTAATTGTGATATATATATATTTTTAAAGCCATTCATTTCTCTTGAGTCATTTTGCAAAACTCTGTTTAAATGTCACATGAAGGTAGTTGGAGGAAAAAGTAGAATGGGACAGCGTGAAATTCTTCTTGATCAGTGCTGCTGTAAATGTTGCGTTCGTAGCACCCTGTCTGGGTGGTACTCACGGCAGGCCTGGCTGGAGCAGTAGACTGAGGGGACCCACAGGTTGGAGGAGCCTGTGTCAAAGATGACGGTGAAGGACTGAGGAGGGGTGCCGATGGAGACCACGCCATAGTAGGACAGCTGGAGGCAAACACGGAGGAAGACAGATGAACTGATGTCACAAAAGGGTTTGCAGGTAGTGAAGTAATTGGTAAGAGTGTTACTGTCTGTGATAAATAAGCGGAAATATGTCCTTTTGTCAGAGTCTACTCAGATACGATGAACCAGGTCTAAATGGTCCCTCTAGTCTGGACTTACGTCAGCATCGTTGGTCATTGCCTCAGTTCCGCCCTGGACAAACTTCACCATGGGGTTGTATGGGTACATCTTCCTGTACTCTTCCCACAGTCCTTTCTCCATCAGGGCCTCCCGGGCTGTCTTCCCCTTGATCAGGGGAACCCTGCGCACAGCAACATGAAGAACCCGGTCAGCGCAATGAAGATGTTTTGTATTTGATAGCTGGAGAAAGCAGCTTCTTTCAGGTTTTGTTTTTTCAAAGGTAGGGAGCTCAAATCGGCCAGATGCCTCTCGGTTGTCACACAAGTCCTGATGGAATTCTGTCTCCTCTCTTTACAGCCGGCCAGGTCAGACTTACCTGAGGACACACTCGGAGAAAGCCACGAGGGCTGACAGAACAACGAGCCACTTCATCATGCTGGTGACTTTACTGTTTGACTCTGGGGAGTGAAGTTCTGGTGGCAGTGCAGCTCTTATATACAACGTGCCAAGGTTGAGTCACCTGAACGCCCTTGCACACAACGTCTGATATCAGACTGGAGATAAGATATTAAATGTCATGAATCAATGCATCGTATCTAGAAGGGAAATAAAAACACCAAACGCTTAAACAAGGCATGGATCTTTTTTTAAGGAACAATATGAATCCAAGCATGTTTATAAAGTACAACATATATATATTCTTTTTTTTAACTACATTGTTAGAAAAATCAATATGTAGAATAACAAAGAAAAATGTATGATAAATAAATAACTAATCATTTGTACACACGACAAAAGCAAGATAAGCGTTGTACCGCCTGCACATATGTACTGACATGCAGATTAAGAGATTTGTTGTCTGTATTTTATGTTTAATGTTGATACGTAAACTCTCCAGTTTTCCAAAGGTGCGTGTCGCCTGGGCAGGGTTATCAGATAAGAATGATACACACCACAGACACAGACAGCAAATGACGGATGGGGTGAACAAATGAGGTCTACTACTGGAGTTTGATTTTTTTTCTGGAAAGAGAATTGCGAAGTATATATTTACATTTATATTTAGATATATTGACACTTGTCAAAATCCCAATTAAGAAGGCTTTCTTCATTATGTCATCTAGTTACAGTATATTCAGTGACTACATTCCAGCAAATACGGGAAGTAAAGTTCACAAAAGTGCTTACATTTTTCCTCTCGATTGTGTAATTTTCTTTTTTTGCAATTATACAAGAGCTTATAGTACCAATGGTATTACTTACACAAATATTTTGTACCTATATGGTAATAATAATGATAATAGGGCATGTTCTACAGAATTTATCATGTACACTCCTTGAGCACCAGTGAAACACTAAAATGTACATAACGCAAATTATATTAAAGATTTAGTCAAATCCATCCATCCATTTTCTTCCGCTTATCCTGTTAAGGGTCGCGGGGGGGGGGGGGGGGCAGCCTATCCCAGCAGCCTTCAGGTGAGAGAGGCAGGGTTCACCCTGGACAGGTCACCAGTCCATGGCAGGGCCAACACATATAGACAGACAACCATTGGCTCTCCCAGCCACGCCTACGGTCAGTTTAGAGTCTGGATTAACCTGGTCCCTCTTGATGTCTTTGGACTGTGGAGGAAGCTGGAGTACCGGAGAGAACCCAGCAGGAACAGGGAGAACATGCAGACTCACACAGAAAGACCCCGTGCTCCAGCCGGGGCTCGAATCCAGAACCTTCTTGCTGTGAGGCCACAGTGCTGACCTCTGCACCACCGCGCCGCCCTATTTTGTAAAATCAATAATCCAAAATAGCTGCCACAAAATGACAATTTCCAATCATACATCTCTCAAGTGAAACACCTTATCTTGTTAAAAAAATTGACAAAATTCAAAGCAAATCCATCAGGACATAAAGGATATCTAAGATAACATAAAATCTCTTTGGCTCCAGCGTAGATTGATACTAAAAACCTGTGCAACGTTTAAGATGATTTGGTGAAATAGATCTTGACTACCAGAGTGAGCACAAGTGGCCACAATTGAACAAAATGAACTAAATCCACATGGACACAATATACAACAGTATTTAAGACTTGGTAGTAATGAACACACACACACACACACACACACACACACACACACACACACACACAGTGGTGGGTTTGCCCTTTGATCAAACCCTCAGTCGTGGGTTCACTTGTGTTGCAAGGTCATGACATTGGCCGTGTGTGGACCTTCAGTATAATCTGACCGTGATTAAAACCACTTGACACTTTTATCCTGTAGCACATATTATCTTTAATCAAGCAACATAAACAGAACACGGAAACAATCCCCTCAAAGAGGACATATCCATCCACAATGCTGACATTGGACTTCTGTTGCCAGTAACATTTGTATATATATTCTCTTGATACTTTAACATAAAACGAGCATAAAAACAAAACGAAAACCTCACATCGGTTCACAAATTGCTTCGTTCTACAAAGTCAAAAGTGCCGGCGGTTCTCATTGGGAGGTTCTGCCGTTATCGTTCTGTCCCTGGTGTGTGCATTAATATAATCAAACGTGACTGTATCAGAGGACACGATTAAAGAACAGAGTCAGCGATGATGGATACGTGTTTCTGCCCCACCACCTGCTCGTGTCTGCTCGTCTCCTTTTAATGCTTGTGCATCAGTTAAAAGTCCAAGTTTTTGAAGTCATCAGTACATCTGTACTTGCTATCAGCAAACCTGATGCACACCAAGTGAGGGAGACAGGGGCAGGTGTGATGCTGCCTTTTCCCAGGATAGGGCACCTGAAACGGGAGGAAAGGAGGTTAATCTGACATCCGAAGTCTTTTAAACCGACGAGCGGAGCTGCAGATCTTAAATCGCTGCTCTTCAAAAGTCTGTTTAGTGATGGATGTGGTGACTTATTGCTGCTATCTGAAGATGATCAAAGTGATGCATGGCTCGGATTGCCTGCTTCACGCTGGAGAAGATCAATAGCCTCTGCAGTTATCAGCAAAGCCTTCTGTCAATCTGTCACAACTTGATATCATTTCCCGCTAATGCCAAACACAAGAGTGACAACGGGGAGAGACTGCGTGTGTGTGATGCAGGAGGATTAGACGTCTCATTCGTGCCCACCTTGTGGCTAAAGGGGTGGCATTCGTCCCCTTCCATGCCTCTTGGGATGCACATCCTCAGACCCCTCAGCCATAGACTGACTGCACAGCACAGCCCCCAACCGCACTGCACGTCTCTCTCACACGCCTGCAGAAAACACAAGGTACAGATCCCGGCACATAAAATAGACGGAGGGTGAGGGACAGAGGAGAGTTCAGTTGTAATTCGCTTTGAATAAATGTCATCCTTACTTATCGAACCCTCACGAAAGCCAATTTATTCACTGCCTCTCATCTTCCTAATTCATTTATCAATAAATATCAATCAAAGATAATTTCCTTTTGTTTTTCCAGGAGACCTGAAGCGGGGGAGGAGGATGTGGTCTCTGGCCAGTCATGCATAATCAAATTTCACAAGATTATCAAGAAACGTGAACGGTGCATTTCTATAAAACTGCCTTTTCTGTACAGCTTGAAAGGAAAGAGAACTAAAATCCCCCACAAAAAGTTAAAAAATGCTGTAGCTGTACTTTTAAAGACTTTACAGTAGTTTGAGTATCATATAGCATGTTTTCCATTGAGTAGACAGTGCTGAAGCGATCGCCTGTTTGGTCAAATAAAATAAAATTGATTTTTTTTTTAAACAATTTTCACAACTAATTATCACGCTGGTGCTCCGCTTTGACATATGATCATTTGACATTTTGCTTTTTATATCGTTGTAAATGTATTTGGTTGTTACAAGAAAGCCAATTAAAACTGCCTCCTGTACCGTGTGTTTCAAAAAAAGTTCAGGTGGATTAATAATGACCATTAAAATCCACACTGGTTAAACATTTATGATCAGATTTTTAAAGAGCAAACTGATAAAACAGTAAGAGAATTAGGAGAACCCAAGTCACCCACTCACCCCTGTGATGACGGCTCCTCTGGACCTGCTCAGAGACAAGAGGAGGAAGGACAGCAGCACCGCCCTGAAGCTCATGACAGCAACAGGAGAACCGGAATGTCTCAGCACTGGAGAACAGTTGTTAACGGGTCTCCCTGGTACCTTGTTCTGGATCCCTGACACTCCAGTCGGTCAGACCAGACTGGTCAGACACTTCGCGGGGGGGGGGGGGGGCTGCTCTCACACTCTCCTTCCCCACCCCCCACCACCTGCCCCCCACCTCCCCATGTCTGAGATATCCCCTTGCCCGTCTCCTCAGAGTCCTGTTCGTCCCGATGGTGGCTGATCTTTGTCTCTCACGCAGGCTTTGACTCTGCTGTAAGGCTGCATGACAACAGTTTCCATGACTCCAACCGAGGAATAACAAGGAAAACTACCCTACAACCGAAGTGAATCTGACTGCGCTTTGTGAGGAAAGGGGGCACAGGTGCCATGAAATCCTGAGTTGAATTAAAATCAAAGCCGTGTAATGAGTTTACTGGAAGGACCGCAGGCTGACTCGTCCGCTGCAGGCTGGAAGATGAACTTAAATGGGATATGTGTGTGATACGTGCGAATTAACACCCCCTGTTTAATGTCCACAGGTTAAAAATGAATCTGGTTTGAAATCCATTCTTGATGTGACGTGATCTTAGGGATTCCATTCATACTTAAAATCTAGATTTTGATGGTAAAAAGAATTATTCCTGTTAATGAAATCTGCCAAACATCTTTTAAGATACATATTTGATTATTTATTCACTAAATTTAATGGAACGTATCCCCGTTGATGTAGTGTCACCAGTGATGGTCTAGAGTCGTATGTGACTTACTGTAGTATATGGCAGGAGGATCATACAATTCACCAACTATGTGTCAAACCTCCATTTGGGTTTTGGCTTATTTGCAGATTTAGTGGGGTTGTTAAGTTATCTGGCGCAGCTGATTTATGATGTGTGAGACAAAAACTAGATTTCATGAATGATTCTGCATGTATAAAGATGTGAGTGTTTGCCTACGTGGTTGTCTGGGCAGTGATGAGCAGCAGGTTGTCACCAGAATTGGCCGGGTTTTGATTTAAGGTGCAAGAGGAGAAATATGGCCGCGAGAGGAGCAGAGGAAAAAGCTAGAAGAATGCGAGAGGAGGACGGGGAGCGTCCCCCATGGGTTAGTCAGCAGGACATTACCCTTCTGCTGTGCAAGTGATGGATTTCTCCAATGTACCAGCCACATAATTACAGTCACCCATTTCTGCCCTGTCAGCAGGAGCACTGAAGCCTCCCTGTCTCGGGACGGGCAGCAGAAATCAAGCGGGGGGGGGGGGGGGGTGAGCTCAGACGGTGGCCTCCAGCTAAGTTTGAAACAAAACACATAAACAAAATCCATCAACAAAATGCTTCAAGAAACAAGGTTCCTATACACCAAATATTAATACAATATTTCACGCTTAATAGGGCCATATTTGCACGCTGGTTAATTCATTATGCTGATAAATGTTTAAAGCATTCCTCCCTACAGCTGTTGAGACTGATGTTTGCACCACCCTGTTATCACTGGTAAATGGGATGGTGGATGTCTTTTTCCTCTCTCTCGATATAATAGTCAAGTGACGTGAGTGCTGAACAAGGACTTCCTGTTTCTGAGTGAGGAGCATGTGACAGCCTGTGCAAAGCCTCAGAGCAGAGAAGATCTCATTAATAAATTGTATGGAGGGGGGAAGGGTAACACATGTGATCTCATTTTATATTTATGCATATGCGCCTCTCACTTGGACTGGCTTCAAAACACGTCACATGACACACAGAGAATTAATATGGTTCAAAGTACGATTTCAGCTAATGAGGGACAAACTGTCAAAAGACAGAAATAACAGATGTCTACGATCGAGGACGACGGGGTAAAATGAGGTGATTCATGTAAGAACAGGAACTAAATACTCATTAATTCTTGTGAATCTCCTGAGTTCCTCATTCACTGACCCCTTAGTTCTACTTTCTTCACATTTCGTCTCTCATTTTTTACTGTTCCTCCGTTCATTTGCCACTCTTCCCTCTCATACATACAAGTAGAGTATCATGTAACGTGTCTGCACACAGCAGAACCTCTTCTTTCTCCTCCAGAATGCCGCTGGTGTTTTCTCCGTTCGCGTTTCGTGCGGTTTGGTCTTCAGCGGGATTCGTTCGTAGAGCACGTGACGGTCAGCTGACTGTAGAGCCGGAAAACAGCCACCAGCAACAAATATTCAGGAAGGCAGAGCTGCTATTTCTGAGATTTGTCCTTCTCAGCGATGGAGGCGACGCTGGAGCAGCACCTGGATGACACGTCAGTTCACGTTAGGCGTCGTTTGAGTTTCTGTATGCGAGCGTTTGGACGTTAAAGTTGAATTCTCTGTGTTTGTGTTCATGGCAGCATGAAGAACCCGGCGGTCGTCGGGGTTTTGTGTACGGATCAGCAGGGACACAACCTGGGCTGTAAGACAACACCCGTCGCCTTTCAAACTATTTGTTCTCCGAAAAGTGACAAAAACCCTCTTATTTAATCATGCCCCCCCCCCCCACACACACACACACACTCTTCCTGTCCTCAGGGAACCGTTGAACCAACCAGATTAAATCGCGTTCCTGTGTAAAGAAAACGCTCTGTTCCAAATTCTACTTGAGTGAAGCCAAGTTGTCTGATTTTGAGTTTTACTGACATACCAAAAGTAAAAGTACACGTTCTACACTGTAGAAATGTCTGCGTGTTCCGGTGAGTGGAAGTTTTCCAGTCATTAACAGTTAAACCTGTTGCTTTGTTTACGTCCTCGTGAAAAGCTTCAAATTTGTCTTCATTCTCCACATCCAACTGAATCAACCTGACTCTCCACGCTCGTTTCACCTGCAACATGCTCGCGTGTACACGCCGGAACTTCCTGGTTTCTTCCCTGTTTGTTTTGATGAACTTAACATGTTTATTTTTTTAACCAAAAAGTACAAATGTGGTTTAGAAGCTTGTTTATGACTTTTGTCCCCATGAGAATGATTGTGTTTATCAAATCAGAGTCTGGAGGGCGCTGTAGGAAAACATTGCTTTGATGGAAATTTTGAAATGTTTTGATGTGAAAGAATACACCGAAGTTGAATTGGAAGTGTAATTCCATGTGTGTACTGCCTGCTTACGTTCTCCTCTACAAACATGATCCCCCCCCCCCCCCCCCCCCCCCCCCCATGCAGGCCGCGGCTCGCTGTCTGATGACCACGGCGGCGTCGTGTCCGTTTTGGCCAAACAGGCTGCGGCTCTTACCAGAGACCCCACAGATACCCCGACGGTGTGCCTGGAGTCGGACTCGGGGTGAGCCATCCTCACACACACACACACTCACACTTGTTTACTTGACTTATTTCTCCCATCACCGCGGGTTAAATTGAAGAAGTTCAGCTGCAGCAGATTTGATTAGTTTGTGGGCGGATCGATAAACGCAGATACAAGTCTGTCGGTGTCAAAGATGGAACGTTTGGTATCTGTACCTCCCTGCTAGGCCGGGAAGTCTGTTTTCATGTGTGTGCCTTTGCTGCCACCTTCTGGTCGGTTCATCGACTGGTGCATGTATCTGGTACACAAGTCGATGGACATGAGTCTGCCCTGACATCAAGGTGTGAACAGCCAACACGATGACCCAGACAGACATTTTATATCTAAACAAAATATAACAGTCGGTGAGGCGATGACTCACTTCTGTTCCATAGAAATGGAAAAACTCAGAATTTAACTGGATAGACTAACAGACGAAAGTTTAAAAACCTGATTTAACGTGGAAATATCTATTCTCACTAAGTGCCGGCTGTAAAAAATGAAAACTACAAACCGAAGACGTCATTTAAGTTGCATTAATTCGCTGAAACGCAAGCTGAATATACGTGGCTGGCTCTCTCTGCATCCTGGAGTCATAACGTAGCCATGCAGCAGGACATCCAAACGGTCTCGGTGAGCTCAAGACTCCCAAACGTGGGTCCCTGTGAGGCAAAAACGTTGCAGAAATCCATTTCATATTGAACTATTTCATTTTTTTCACATGTATTTGTTTCATTTTTATTGTATGTTTTATTGTTTTTTTGTTTGTTTCCGTTTGCAGGAACATTCTGGTGCGGAGTCACGGGACCATCACAGTGGCCGTCCACAAGATAGCATCTTAAAGATGACAAACTCAGAAGTGTTACTGTAAAAAGCAATGTACATATAAAGACACCCAAGTATGAACACAATTCTCCGACAAAGATCTTCAGTCTGCTCGAGAAGCCTTCCTTTTCATCAATGGTTTACGCGTATTCATCACCCTCATTCGAACCAGAGAATTTCCATCTGGGAGGGAGTTTATTTTTCCTCAAACTTACTGTCCAGCACCAATCTGTCCCTAATGCTTGTTTTATTGACGTCACGGACAAAGAAGGCCCTGTATCATGGGTTACCCAATAATGTCAGTGTGCTTGTGTGACTTTCAGATATTAACATCTGTAGCCTTCACTCCAAGAAAGCCAGGCAGAGAAAAACAACCTGTAATAAACTTTTGCTTGGCTTTGTGTTGCCCTCCTCCGCCTGAAGTATTCATTATTTTCTCCTTTACTCAGTGTTTCATGGTTAACTCTTTCATTTTCTCCGATAGGGAATGGAGATGCACCCATTCTCATCTTTCTTCTGTCTTGACTCCACAACACATCTGTTGATATTGATTCCGGTCTGTTTTCCTGAATATTGTCATTGTTATTCTTTTTCTTAGGGATTCCTTTCACACTTAGAATCTAGATTTTGATGGTAAAAAGAGTCATTCCTGTGAGTGTCTTTGCTGAAACCTGCCAGACCTCGTTTAAACATGTTTGTTTGTTTGTTTATTCATTCACTAAACTTAACGGAATGCCTCCCTCTAGCTCAGGGGTATGTTTTTTGTTTTTTTTTTAAGGGAAAAGCACACAGCGCTTCTTATTAAATTTGCAAATACATTCAAAAGTGTCCTACTGGAGCTGTTGCTGGTGTCATGTGACCATCTGGAAGGTTCATGATCCAGTACAGGCGATGAAATGGAATCTGGATGTTATGCAGCTTGACATTGCATATTGACATTGATATTCCATTTGTGAGCCCTAATATGAACTCAGTATACCTGTGTATATGTATATGTATGTATATATATAAGAATATTGACTACTAGAGAAGGAAATTGTGATATATCTTCACTATGGGGGTCGGGTTTTTGTTTTCTCCCAGGCTATCCAACTGGTCAGGGGTCAGTAAACACGAGCCTACAGAATTCTGGGCCGTTTTGTTGTTGCAGGATCACTTTCAGGAACTGCGACATACAAACACTCGGAGGACAGAAAGTCAGGTATGCTTGCAGTGAAAGGCGCAGATCCTGATTTTAATTTATTTAGGTAAAGTAACACGCAAAGACGAGCTCTTCGGTGCACTACCGGGAGGTCTCACGCATGAAAATGCCGTGGAGCAGTGCGGGGCGTGAGACAGGTGACGGGGGAGTGTCAGGTGTGGCTCTTCCTGCAGCACCAGTCCCGTCCCTGCCTCTCCCAGCCTCCATTGATAGCGCAGCGCGTCTTGGTGGCGCACCGCTCCCGCTGGAGCCCGCCGCTGCTCAGACCGCAGGTTTTCATGTTTTCCTCCTCCGGTGTCCCTCTGAGCCCTCAGGTCCATTGCTACGTCTTAGTCACGTGATTCGCTTCAGTGAAAGCTTTCCCCCTCTGCGGCTCCTCTGCTCAGCCACCGATGTGGAGGCTGAGAGGAAAGATGCAACTCAGGCGGACTCGCTCCTAGAGCCAAAGTTATGGCACTGTCATTCTCGGACGGAGGCGTCCCGCAGCAATTTGTCTCAGCTCAAAGTCCCCGCACGGCATCCTGCTTCTCTGGTGACGCGCACGCCTTTCTGGGACGCACAACCCCGGATGGAGAAATCCACAAATTACGCGTCTAATTAAACTAATTACAATTGGGGCCGTCGAGGACTGGAGATCACAGGTATGTGGTTCTTTCTTACATGTTTGTATTGACAAATGTCAAACTAATAGTTCTGAATGTGAGAGGAGGAAATAAAAACATCAGATATATGTCATTATTGGTGAAGCATTTTATCGCACCAAACTTCCCCCTCCTCCTCCAAGCTGCATCCCACCCAAAGTTATTTATGAGTTTTCAACATTTCACCCTGATTACGTCAGAGCAGGTCTGTGCCTCCTGTTTTTTGTTTGTTTGTTTTGTTTTTTTCTCAGATGGCACCTAGATGACATCTTAAAATTCAATGCTGAAGTGTCACTGTCTGACCGAGCCCTTTGCTTCCCTCCCCAGCAGGGCTGAGCTGAGTGAGGGGCACAATGCAACAGGCCTGCGAGTTGAAGATAAGAACTGGCTCACGGCTACACACGGTAAGACCTCCCTGCCCGCCCCCCGTAATAATACGGTTCTGTGTATGCCTCCGTGGACTAAACCAAAAGCTTTTAGCTCAACACCCTGCATTTACTCCATAATCCCTCATTTCTTCAGGACTGATGTCTGGCTTTGGCCGGGGCTCACCGCAGAGAACAGCTGTGGTAGAATAGAGACTCCAGGTTGCGAAGAGTTGGAGCTCAAGACATTAAAATCCCAAAACAACCATAAATAACTGAAAGTGACATTTTTAGAGGAACGCTGCAGTTTTCATTTTACCTCCCAGCCAGAGGAAAAAGTGCCAGTGCAACTAAATTAGCAGGCCTAATCTCCATGGGACAAAACATCACTACATAATCTGCACAAAAGCTGGATTTTAGCACAGTTGGCCCCTGATGTTTTTTTGCCTTTGTAAAGAAATGAGCATATTGAAGTCTTTACTGCAGTACTTATATTGTGAGCTGAGTTATTATTTCCCAAACTATGTTAGGATTAAAAAATGCACTTGTTCACCTCACCAGATGAAGAGATTTTAATCTCTGATCACCTCAGTGTGCGTGTGTGAAGTTTCTACAAGCATCGTGTTTCCCTGCAGTCGGGGTGTTCAATGTATGTAATGGATCTGTTATTACACTGATGTCAGCGGATGTCATGTAGTTTGTATTACACGTTGACACAATGTGGAGGAGTAAAACACAGATCAACACACTCCTGCTCCATCAGGATGCCCATTTTCTTGTTTCAGAGTTAAACTCTTGTTGGTGGAGTGTTTAAAGTGCAAAACTGGGTGGCAAAATTTGAATCATCCACTGATTAAATTGTGTCAGCTCTTGTTTGAGATTTATATAAAGGGGTGTTATGAATAAAAAATGAAAAGCAGTTAATCAGGGGGAGAAGACAGCAGCCGCTTTTGTCAAAAACACCTCGTTTGGTGGCCTTGCATCTGCCGGACTCACCTCGCCGCTGCTTTTAAAACATATTTGCTTGTAAATGTGGTCTGTCGTGTAAAACCTTAAGTCTTTATAATTGGGATCCACTTATTTGTCCAAAACCTCATTTCCTGCTGTGACCCAGATCAAAACAAAAAGCCAAAGGAACCTGATTTCTGTGACTCCATTTCTGAGACTGAGCGACACATTAAACGCTATATGTGATGGGGTTTGACTTTGCGAGCCACGATTGCATCACAGTGAGTGAGAGCGCCATCCGCACACAGTTCTCTTGTTTATGATCATGTGGAACAAGTCCGTGTGACTAATTATCGGTCTGAAGCCAAATGCGTTTTTTTTTGTTTTGTTTTGTTTTTTTGCCGGCTCCCCGTCATCAGCATTCATCATGTTAGAACTGAAAAGTGCTTGTGATGTTTTCTCTTTGAAAATGGAAACACAGAGAGGAAGAGATCCTTCCCCTCAATTCTCCTCTGAAGCGCCGTAGCTGCAGGGCTGCAGCATCTCACATCCAAATCAGTGAATGAGGGAAATGGAAACATTTGATTGGGAATATCTTGGAACAGTTTTTGACTGCAACATCCATTCATCCACTTTCTATAATGCGTATCCGTTCAGGGTCGGGGGCTGGAGCCTATCCCAGCTGACATTGGGCGAGAGGCAGGGTTCACCCTGGATGGGTTGCCGGTCGGTCACAGGGCCATCAGGAGAAGTTAGAGGTTCCCAATCTTGCTCAAGGATACTTGGACATGGTCACTGGGGGAAGTGAGGATCGAACCAGCGACCCTTCGGTTGCATGACGGCCTCTCTACCTCTGAGCCACGCCGGCCCCTCCTGACTGGAACACATTACAGTGAAATATCACTGTATCACTTTTTGTTTTTACATTTACTCCCCTAAAACGAACGAGTTACAACCTCCTTTTTGTTGTCAGCCTCCAACTGCTTAGAAATCCAACAATCCAATCTCATGATTTACATAATCACCCCTGTTTGGTTCCCAACGTGTGTGTGTGTGTGTGTGTGTGTGTGTGTGTGTGTGTGTGTGTGTGTGTGAGTGTGTGCTCCATGAATTTCTGTTACCTTTATTTCGGGGGTCCTGAGCTGACGTTTTGCCAACTCCTGGCTTAGAAGATAGAAATGTTGCTATTCTGCAGTGCAGGAACATTGATTATGTCTGGAGGAAAGATGACAAGATTGTTGTTGTCAAATGCATATTGAGTGCAAATGTTAGAGCGGAGTCTCTTTCAGCGTTGAAAACCACTTTAGACCTCAGCAGAAACATGAATGACAGCAGAGAGACGTGAAGCTCGGGGAGGGAGGCTCACCAGAGACGAGACCTCCGGGGGTGCTGAGGATGGCTGAGTCATCCCCCTCCTAACTTTTATGGCTCTGTATGCTGCAGAAACACACTGGTAGTTTGAAGCCTCGTCTGCCGGTACTGTCAGTGACCCCCACATGCACGCGAGGGAAGGAGGAAGGTTGCAACCTGCTATTTTGTGTTGGTGTGATGGAAACACGAAACAAAACGAGTCATGTAACAAACTGTTGTTGGCAGGGAATCATAAAGAGAGTAAAAATATGACTTTTAAGACAGCTTAAGTACTAATAATTCTTGTATATTGGGGCAACAAGCTGGCGATGCAAGCTGCTAGCTGCACGGATCCAGGGATGCAGGTCCCTCCAACCACCTCTTCGGTCCAGACTGAAATATCTCTGCCACCTAACGGATGCTATGTAATGTTTTATCGTGCTCAATGGTGTGTTTTCAACCCTGTTTGTTTAGTTCCAGTATCAAATCACTCACTGAGAACAAGTTAGGGTGCAGCACATGTAGGCAGCGATGTGCTGCGCGGTATTTTTGGGATAGTGTTAAAACCTGGACATGCGGCTTGTGACCCCGTCAGGTCCCAACATGTCACTCTCCCGTTGGACGACCACCTCGACGCGTCTTCAGTTTCCGCCTCCAGGTTTCAGACTCGTGAATTCACTGACTCCACGTTTACTCGTCATCGCTGCCTTTCTGTTGTAGGTGTGAAGCCCCGATGCAGCGATAGTTTCAAGTGACCAACTCCAGAATGACACTTGGACAGTTGGACGCCTGAGTTTACTCCACTTCACAGTATTTGGTCGTTTCACCAAACCAGCACAACAGGTAATTCCACAGTTTCATGTGGTTTGGTGAGCAGCCACAAGGTCTCCTGTCTGTCTTGTACCATACCTTTAATTTGTTTCCAACAATATCTTACTTTTTTGTCCCCTGCTGGAATATAAATTTTGCAAAATCTAAAACAACACACTTGAAACGTTGTAATTTGTAGAAAAAGTTCACATAAAACAACCTTGTCTGAGGTACACACTCCCAGTTAGTCTCTCTCATCGTGAAGTCCCACAGTGTGATATATCGGTAGCATTTTGGCTGGCAGATTCTAGTTGTGATGTCCTTAGATTATGTTTTAATAGGATAGACGTCTCTGACTGGCAGCTTATTTGTGATTATTACAAACTGATCAGTTGAAAAATCACCAAAACTGGTCTGGACTCACTTTACTGTGTATAAATTCCTAGCTCGCTCTCTCATACCAGGTCTTGTACCTCGCATGATTCAGTGGAACCTTCATTCTTTGTTTCTGGTTCACTGTAAAGGCACCATCACGCGTTGCCTTTCCATATTTGACTCCAAAGACAACGAAAAAGCCCCTGTTGAAACAGCTTTGTGTTTTATTGAATACCTCCAAAGTCAACTGATGAACTTTAGTTTTCTCAGCTTAGAGAGCTCTGCTTAGATGTTTGGTGTTTCCATATAAAATTTTCTAAGTGAGTTGTTGCCAGCTGCTTGGATACTGCCATAAATGTATCCGTCCATCCCTTAGTAGGCTCCGTCACCATTCCTAAACCTTCACATGCACATGCATCCAAGTTCACACTTCAGATCTTCTGTAGACATCTTTCCAAGATGGAAAATATAAAACGCTCTTGTTGACTCTGGAGTTAACAAATAAGTGGCTCGTGGTGCCTTTTCACTGCACCAGAACAAAAAAATCGATTCCCCTGAGTCTTACGAGGTAGAAGACTCGATATTGATGAAATGAAAACGTACTGGAGGAGCGAATGTCGGTCTGGAGAACCCAGAGAGAGACATCACGCTCACAGTTTTGTTGGTGAAACCCACAGGATGCCGCTGGCCCTGATCTCTGAAGTGTAGTGCTGTTTTCACAACTATAGTGTGTGTGTGTGTGTGTGTGTGTGTGTGTGTGTGTGTGTGTGTGTGCGTGTGTGTGTGCGTGCGTGCGTGCGTGCGTGTGTGTGTGTGTGTATTGGGGCCAAAGGAAATGTTAACCTCAGAGAACAAACGAGACACAGTGAACTTTGACTTAAGTGTGACAGTGAGGAACCCACTCTAGAACCTAGACCTGCTCTACTTGCAAAGTGTCTTGAAATAACTTTTGTTGTGATTTGCCGCAATCCAAATAAAACTGACCTGACTTGAGGAAGCCTACGCTGGCGAGGAATCTTGCTGTAACTGCATCTCCTGACACACAAGCCATAACCTGAGCTCCTTTGATCAGAAAAAAGATGTACAGTTCTCCTTCTGTGGAGGAATCAAATATCCAGCTGAAGCTAAGATATCACTCAGGGTTTTTTCTTTTATTTCCATCCAAAGTCACATACTTTTTAGTGAGAAATTCCACTGCCATGCTTGTAATAACCTGTCGTGCTCCAGCACAGATGCAGTTACATGAAAGAAACCGTTCTGTGCTAAAAGGCTGTAACTTGAGAAGATTCCACTTAACTGTCTAAATCTGCAAAAAGCTTCATTTGTTTGAGCTGAACGTCTGAAATGTATTTTGTGTGTGGGCTGTGAGTATTGTCCCATTGTCTCTGACATGCAAGGTTGTCACAGTCAGAATGGGCAGAACAACAACTTAAAACTTTTTTTGATGGACAAAATGTACATGTGAGTAGTACTTGAAGTTGTGCTGACATGCATGTTTGTAGTAGTTAGGGTGAAACAACAAAATTCGATTAAAATGCAAACCCTGGTAAAAATTGATTTTCACACAAGGATAAAACAAAACTGAATCGGCCATGTTAAAAGATATTTTTCTTTATGACAGTAGTGAGATGAAAGCAAACAAGAGGAGAACAACAAAGTTCCCATGATGTGGTTTGCATGGCAGGCATCGGTCAGAAGTGTAATAATTTTAAGCTGAGAATTCATCGTATTACCTTAAAATGGAAATACATTTAAATGATTTAAACCTGTTTAAAATGCAAAGAGTGTTTTGAGTTTGTCACAGAATCACGGTCGACAAAAGCCAATCTCACAGGTTCCCGCTAGAGTCGCGGTTCTGAACCCCAGACTGAATCCACGAGACAAATGAACATATTTCGCGTGCCACTACGCTGCTGCGTCTGTGTCTAGAACAAGGACATGTCAGCCATTTTTACAACAATCAAAAGGGAAGGAAAACCTTGCATGCTTTAAGACACACTTACCAACAGACACAGGTGAAACAATGTCATCCTGGGGCAGGGAATGAGCAGACAATTAAAGAAGCTCTTAGATTTATTGCAACATTGCATTGACTTTTTGTCCATTACTGGCCTAGCCTTTAGTGTCGTGTAGGTAAGTGGGAAAACCTGTTTTGCTCACGGTTTTATGTTACATTCTAGCCGGAAAAAAAATGTTTGCTGTTGGGCAGAAACCTCTGACCCTGCTACCTCTATTACTCCTGCAAGTACCAGTATCACCAGCTCTGCAGTGAACACACTCATGTACAAGTGCAGCAGGGATCTTCTCCTCTCAAAAAACAAATACGCACATTTTTCCAAAATGTCAAAGTCATCTTGAAACAACCCTCTGGGATTTTGTTAAGATCCAAACTTAATTTAAAAAAATAAGAATTTTAAAGTGATAAAATGAGGCAGTCTTAGTATACTCCGCTGGAATATGGCTTTGATAAATGGAAGGTCAAATAAGGACAAACCGTAAAGTTGCCATTTCCAGGTCATGTTAAAGAATCTAAACTTGCAGCTCTATGTACAAGTTGTAACAGAGCGACGTAGGAGAGAGAATGTCCTGGTGGAAGTGTGCAGTAACAGGGATTAAATACCTCACTACAAGGTGCTGAGCTCCAACCCCCATCGCTCAAACCCTCAGACCCCCGGCACTTTCACTAACATGCACTCACGCATTCTCTGAGGAAAACTTATGAACAGCACATGGGAGGGAAATACTTCCTCGCAGTACACCGGCCCAATTCATTCCAGTTTTAATCCGCTCTGTGTTTTCTGTGTAAAGTGCTCTCGGTTTTTCACACTCGTCCGAGTCAGACTGGGGGTATTCATGAAAGCTACAAAGGACGCACAGGTTTGCTACACCGTCATGCTTTGTTTTCAACATCTGTAACTGGGTTTATCTCATGATTTCCACAGTACTGTTGACGGTTGAGTTTAGAAAGTCAAGGTTTTGTACTAGTTCAGATATTCAAAGACATATCCGGATCTTTATTACCAATAGTCGAGTCATTGCTTGAGGACACCTTGTCACATCTCCAAGGCAGCTAACGATAGAATCAGTAACCCTCAGAATACAGAATGTCCCAAAAATTACCTGGAAAGTCCAAGTGGAGCCCTCAGGAGATGAAAGGTGAAGCCTCCACCAAGTCAATAGAAGCCAGTAGGAGCTACTTGTTAGCGAGAAAGGAGGAAACAGAAGTCCCATTTGATCTAATTGTGTCCCTGCGTAACAGCCTGCAGTGGGGGAGGAAGTATCCAGAGTCTTTACTGTTGTAAAAGCACCAGCAGAGGTGTGGAATAAAAAGCTCCATTACAAGAAAAAAATCCTAAAAAGTGCTGGTTTAATTGACATTGTCTGAGACATATTTTGATCAGGAAGCACCAGTGTGTAAGAAGCATGATAGTTTGACCCACTTCATACAGGTTTCCAGGCATATAACACATTTTGATCATGAAGCATTAGTTTTTAAGAAGCATGTTAGTTTGAAACTCTTCATATGAAGTTTTATAGAGAGGAGCACCTAATCAGTCTGGAGGTTGAGGGTCATGAGAGGATTCATGGAAGTGGAGAGAGGAAAATACGAAATTCTAATACACACATCTGGTTTATGATTTTTGGATTGCTTCTCTTGTCTTTGTTTTGGTTGAGATATTCGATCATTTAAAAATTTATTTAAATGAAACCATCTGAGTAGTTAAAAGGGAAAAACACTACTTGGTGGAGCTGTTAACAACCCGCAGGTATCTGATATGTTATCCCAAGTACACACTGACTTTTACAAGATGTCACAAGCCCAAAAAAATTTCTAAAATTCAAGTTTAATCTTTAGTTTTGTCTTTTATGATGTTGCCGTGTGATCCATCATGTTCAATTTTAATTTGAAAGCGTAACTAAAGCTGTTAGATTAATGTACTGGAGGAGGAAGTACAATATTCCCCTATAAAATTTAATGGAGTGGAAATATCAAGTACTTTTACATGTAAATGTACATTTTCATTAAGTGGTTAATAAACAGTAAGAATGATAGGAAATTGATTTAATTTTTTTCTGTTCATTTCTTCCATTGGGGTCTGTTAAAAAAAAAAAAAAAAAAACACTTCTGACTGTCGGACGTGTGGCTGTTACGGACTCCTCCAGAACGCCCAGATTCCCTGTCCTTCTCTGGTCAGGTCCACGCCCCCACGCCACTCTCCTGTTTCATCCAAACATCTCCAGTTTCAAATTGTACAACTTGAGTCTTTAAAACAAGGGCCCACAAACCAGTGGGTGATGTCAAACTCTAGTGGAGTCCTGCAGGGATCTATACTTGGGCCTTTGTTATTCATTCGTCCATTAGCCAATATAATGAACAAGTTTATGTTTTCCTACCACATGTAATTAAATGGTGCACAAACACATACAGCAGTGTTGTGAAAATGTAATAGGGACAGTGAATGAAACAAATTAAAATAGTTTGAGTCTCCCCAGTTTCTTCTGGTTGAATGAGGATAAAACTTGCAGTGCAACGGAAGAAAACAACATTTTATGTTCCCCTCTGCATTCTTTAATTGAAAAGCAAAACTAAAAGATGAAGACTTGAATTTCAGAAGTCACATTAAGTCCCAAAAATCTGCCAAAATACCATCTGTATCAGAAACTTGATGTCACAGCATGATTCAGAGAAAGATGCACATGCACGAGCTTAGGCAGGCTGGGCTACTTCTTTGGACTCTTCACTAATGGTCACTTTTAGCTGACACAGAATGATGCTGCCATGGTGACATAACCCCCCCCCCCCCCCAAAAAAAAGCCCCCGTTCTTAGTTCACTTGGCTGCTTATGGAAGCACTGTATGTGAAAATTATTTATGGGCCTGCGTAAAAAGTAACATATAAAATGAAGGAGCTCTAACCGAGCCTGCCCACTGATTTACAGTGGAATGTCATCCATAAAAAGCATGCTCTCCTACTCTGAACGCCAGGTGGGAATAGTCAGAGTTAGAGATTAAGTTAAGCACTTGAGCAGCGCCTATGAATGAATAATCAAACATATATGAGGAGAATATGGGAGGACAGTTATGTCATATATGGAGAGCAGAGCAGACAGGTGGAAGTCTTGGTCGGCAGGATCTGGAAGACCTGGACCAGGAAAGAGAGCAGGCAAAACTAATCTGACAACTAGATAGGCAAACAAAAACAGAAGCTGGTCAATGAGGAAACAACGAGTTCTTTCAAAATAAAGGCTGTATTATATTATTATTATTATTATTATAATTCTTGTTACTACTGCTGCTACTACTATTATTATTATTATAATAACTGTTGCTATATTTTTATTATATTATATCATCATTATTGAATTATATCATCATCATTATTATTGTTATAATTATTATTATTGTTATAATAACAATTAAGAACAATTAATATTATGGTTACTCCTGTCACTATGCACATATACATAACCTTCCAGGTACACACAGGCACACGCACATGTATGTATATATATATATATATATATATATATATATATATATATATAGTCTTTGTTTTCTCTTCTTTGCTATTTTTCGCTAAGGTTTCATTTATAGTCTATTCTATGGTAACAGTGCTGTGAATGAATGTTGAGGAACGTCCAAAAGGGATTAATAAAGCAGTCTGTCTGTCTGTCTGTCTGTCTGTCTGTCTGTCTGAATGAAGGAATGTTTCAAAAGCAGTAGGATAACATTTACAGCAATGTTCGTTAACATACCTGTAATGTCAGCTAGACAGCTAATGTCAGCTAGCTGCCTCAGATCAGCTGATTTGGATCAACACGCGAGGCTTCCACTGCCGTTAGAGGTTGCCATTGGTGATGGTAACTGCATAGTTTCTACTGACCTTGACAAGAATTCAGCCGAGAGGCTCCTTTGAACTCTGACATATTCCTTAATGACATAAATGCTGTCGCCTCAAGACTTATATCTTGAGAAACAGGAGACTCTGCTGAACACAGAGATAGAAACATGTCAAAAATGTGGAAGATGCACTGAGCTAAAAAAAAAAAAAAAAGTCCCTTTTAGCCACAAAAATCATCTCACTCAACATCAGTTGATGGGACAAATCTGACGGAGGTTCTCTCTGGCCCCTGCTCCGCCCTTCCACTGGGTTTCATGAAACTTGGCCTGGTTCTTTTTGCATAATCCCACAAACAGACAAACAGTTGGCTTAAACGTAACCTGTTTGTTTGAAGTAATTATTCATTTTTTTATCCATTAGTGACAATGTTGTAACTCGTACATGGATACACAGTATTGCAAGTTTCTGTTTCATTAAATCCATAAATGTCCACACAAATCAAAGCCTTGGTTCGGGGATCCTTTTGAAATGTGTTTTGCACGCGGCCTGTTGGGGAACGAAGTCAAATGGCTTTTGTTGTTGTCTCCCAACACAAACATGAACAAGTTGCCCCTGAATAACCTCACAATGGGGGTCTAGTCTGAAGGCTGCAGACTCAGGACATCAGTTTTGTGCTCAGCCTCACCTATTTGATCTACATACTCAAGCCGAGCTCGTACTCACGATAGCAGCCATGCGTGTACACCCTCGCCAAACATGACATTGGTTGAGCCATGTGTAATTGTCAGTGTACACACTAATCTATTATCCATCTTCCTCCTACACTTGCTCTGTCTTGTACCAGCGCGAATATCTTACAGGTCACAAGTGCATTTACAGTTCTTGTTATTTCCACAATAGCCTAACTTTGTTAATTTATATATATATATATTTATATATAAAGGAAAAGCACTTGAAGGTACATGGTAGAGTGATGTGATGCGTAAACAACACCACCACCAAAGCAGCGGCGATCACGCCGCGGACACACAGCCATGGGCTGACCAGGAACTTCAAGAAAAACATAATTTACAGACACTGGAGGCCAGTGCAGCAGCTGTAATCAGAGCAAAAAGGATGGAAAAGTAACCAGCTTTGGCTGTTCTGTAACTGACCTGTTTCACACCTCAGTGGCTCGACAAGGACTACAACACCCTGTCAGTTCACATTAAAGGGTATTTCTCTATCACGCTAAAATAAAGCATAGTGAGTGCTTTATTAGGTCAAATGTTGAGACTTTTCTCCTTTTTGTGCTTGGAAGAGCAGCCTGCGTCTCTCCTCAAACACTCAGTCCTCTCTAAGATGTTGTTTTGCTGTTAATTATGCTCCAATCTGCTTCAAGAGATTCTCATGGATTATAAATAGATGCATAAATTTCCTTAATCTTGCAGGAGAGAGTCTCAGACATAGAATCACTGTTCTGGAGAATAAACACTCAAAGACACATTTCTGTTTCCTTGCTGCAGTCCCTGTTATTGCGAGGACGTGTTTACTATGAATCCTGTAAATTGCATTCAAATGTGCCTTTTAATAGCTGTTTAAACACTCATAAATCCTCACGGTGCATGTGAACGTCATGCATTTGAGTGCATTCACGGTGATCAGGCTAATTTTCGTCATGAAGCAGCGTACTTTGTGACTTTGAGGTTATTAATGAATTGCTGTTTTTGTTCTCCCAGTGAAAACAAAGCAGCCATGAAGCTGTTCAGGAACGATGCCATGACCTCTAAGAAGGAGAAGGAGACAGAGATCCAGTATGAGGACCCTCCAGATGGTGGCTGGGGCTGGATGGTGGTGTTGCATTGTTTTCTGGTACGTGTGGCTCCAGAGATTTTATGATCCGATTATTGATTCCTTTCAGTATTTGTGTGTATTACAGTACACATAATAGTACAATCATAAGATCAACCGTACAAATATCGAGCCTGTAATTAAGTACTTTATTAGCTGTTTTGAAGTGCAACTACTGCAGATATATTGTATGCATGTAAATGTTTTGTATATAGTATGATAGAAAATTCAAGAAAAACTGTTGATTCAGTATTTTGTGTCTTGGTGTGTGTTTTTCTTAGAGTTCACAATCAGACACTGATCAAGCTGGAAGAAAAATGTACTGCCTGCTGCGATCTCTTTCTCATTATTTTTGTGTGTGTGTGTGTGTGTGTGTGTGTGTGTGCGTGCGTGCGTGTGTGTGTGTGTGTGTGTGTGCGTGCGTGCATGCATGCGTGTATGTGTGTTATTTTAGGTTAATGTCCTAGTAATGGGAACCCTGAAGAGCTTCGGGATCTTCTTTGTGGCATTCCAAGATGAATTTGGAGGCTCTGCCGAGAGCATCAGCTGGATCGGCTCCATCATGTCCAGTCTGCGGCTGTCTGGAGGTTCGACAAAGCAGCATTGTAACCAAAGACTAGATGTAGAGATGTTTTTCTTCTCCCAATGCTCTGCAGCTCAAATTAAGTGGCAGAAAATGGAAGCTTTGTGAGATCCTGTGTGTTTATGCTTCCTCTCCTCGCTGCTGCAGC
Organism: Aulostomus chinensis; assembly: GCF_037954235.1. NCBI lineage: Eukaryota > Metazoa > Chordata > Actinopteri > Syngnathiformes > Aulostomidae > Aulostomus > Aulostomus chinensis. The sequence continues at coordinate 26,416,122 of NC_141328.1, read as the reverse complement.
ACCGATCGCCTCTGTGGCCTGCTCCAAGGTAGGAGCCAGGGTGACCTCCATCACTGGGGCGGTGCTGGTTAGCGGAGGCTTCCTCATCAGTATTTTTGCCAACAGCGTGGTGTTTCTCTACATCAGCATGGGCGTGATAGTTGGTGAGCAGATAAATGTTGGAAGCCAAAGCAGTTTAGCAGGACTTGAACCAGATATTTTCTGAATGACTTTTGAAACCACAAGAGCAGAGACACGACAAATCCATGTCAGAGGTTTCGTGCCAGCATAGGCCGACCAAAAAGTTGCGCTTGAACACACCGCAGAGACTTCGGCAGCCGGCTTCCAGAACCACATACCAACAAGTATTTGTTTTTGAAAAAGAAAAATGTATTAATACAGCAAGGATTTCCCGCTGTATGGCGATAGAGCTTCTTCTCACCAGAGTAGATGTAATGAAATCTTTCAGTTTGCACTGGCGTTTACAGGAATGATTCGATGAGATAAAGTTTAAAACGCACAAAAGAATTTTCCATTTGCTCCAAATCCACTTTATTGTCAATTCTGGTTTGTGTGCTGGACATATAAACCCCAAAGTAGGTGTCGTAACCATTACAAATAATGACCACAAAGGTTTAAAAGAAATACTAAAACTTAAAATGCTCAGTCAAGGGGACAATAATGTAGTACAGACAAAAATACTGTGAAAAGGTGGCTGCTCAGTGCAAATGGAATAAATATGATGTATATATAGATGTAAACTGTGCAAACCCCAGGATGAGAACTTCGTATTCACTCCCACCACAGATATAACAGGCTCATATGCCATGGAGAAGTTGGGAGATACACATGGGAGAACACTTTCAGTTTCAGGGTTTCAACAGTTGTTCAGAAAACAAACTCCCCTGGTGCGCATGTCTAACTTTCTTTACTCTGTCTAGGAATGGGTTTTGCACTTCTGTACCAATCCTTCTCAGTGGTCACAGCGCTGTACTTCCGAAAGAGGTTGGCAACAGCGTATGCCATCGGGCGCTCGGGGATGGGTTTGACCTTTGCGCTCGCTCCATTCACTCAGCTGCTTCTGGACCAATATGCTTGGCAAGGTAGGCAGATTAGAGTCTAGAATAAAGCAAAGGTGTGGGTTTTTTTCACGTGATTGGTAACACAAATCCACTGTCCCCACAGGAGCAATGCTGATTCTGGGTGGTCTGATGCTGAATCTGTTGGCCTCTGGGATGCTTCTGCGGCCCATCAATGTGAAGCATGACGCCGCATCAAACTGTGCCTCATCTCCCATCCAAAAGAGTCCGGCTGTCTCCCTCAAAAGCTCCTCGGAGAAGGACTACACCAAGAGCTGCTTGAATGGCTCCTCTCACTTATCCAATGGCATCTCCAAATCAGACACATTTCCATCCCCCCCTCTTCCTCCTCACAGGGATGCTGAGGAACTGGAGAGGCAGCATACTCAGGGAGCCCAGGACCAGTCAGTGCACCCTGAACTAACCCGACTGGTCCTCAATGGCGTCAACGGGCACGAGCCCCTGCATGACTCGGGTCAGTGTAAACCCACAAGCCCAGACAGATCCATGGAGCTCAATAGTAGCACGAATGGGTCCACCATTGTTGGATTTCCCTCACATGCCAGCACACCGTGTGAGGAGACTGTCAGAAAAGCCAAAGTACTCGATTTCTCCTTGCTGAAGGACCCGTTCTTCTGCATTTATACCTGGTCTGTGGTCTTCAGCCAGCTGGCCTACTTCATCCCCTACTTCCACCTTTCTGCACGGGCCAGGAACCTGGGCATCGATGCCATGGATGCCTCATTTATCATTTCTGTGGCAGGTGAGACACACAAAACTGCTATTCGGCACATTGATTCGATGCTCATAGTTTGTTTATTAGATATTTGGGTTTTGAAAGTGAACCACTGATAATTTTTCAAAATTAGGATCATAAATATATCACTTGTTTAAAAAAAGACACCTGCATAACAGAAAGTCTTTTAATGAAAGAATCACAGAAATTGGCTCGTATAACATACAAATCAAAATGTTGCTTATCAACCAGTGAACACAAACAGGGACACTGCAACGTTTTCATGATGTAAAATTAAAACCTTGATTTTATTCATGTTTTTCTCCATGAGTTGATTTGTTATTGATTACGATATTTCAGATATAAGCCACATTTCCTGTGGTTACCTATGTTGGAGGTCTATTATTTCTCCTGAGTGTGGAACCCCCCCTGCACACAGCTCTAGTTTCCAAACCCTCACCTGATTACCGGCTCAGCAGTTTGAAAACCACATGACCATTCCTGTCCTCATATGAATAACGATGAACCCCGCTGGCCGCTGTGTTGATTTTAACAGATTTCTTTGTATTCATTTTTTTTTTTTTTTAATTTGAATGAAGTTGATTATTTTGAAGACACCTTGTTTGACTGTCACCGGTAAAAATCGTTCTCGTCTCACTGAGAATCATTCCACCTCCACCTACCTAACAACAGGATAAAGCGTGGAGCGTAAACGTCTCATGATTGAGGACGCCCTGCCTGTCTCTGACTGTGCCTTCAGTAGACATTTTAAGTGACTCTCAGGGAGGTCTCTGGAAGTCTGGGTCTAAGAAGTGATGCAAAAAAAGTCCTCAGTCAACTCCTCGGCATTAATTATTTGTGAGCTGCTCAGACTCTGCAGTATTATGTAATGAATGTGCTTACATAAAAGCTGAACTTTGGTCCACTGGCCAGGGCGGTTCAGTTCAGCAGTACGCCATCGATGAGGCCGCTCCATATGAACAGAAAACAGCACTGCCATTTTGACCGGTCACCACATGCGCGTATGGCTCTTTAAGAGTGCTTCATGAATAATTGAACTGCGACAGATGAGGTTGTGTGTTTAGGATGCACATGCCTCTGCTTCGTAACCAGTCCTACAGAAAGATGGCATTAGCTGAAAGGTTTTGTCTGGATAAGAATGAAGGCAGATGAATGCTCTGACATGTTGTTGTAAGATGAACTCTTTTGTTACAGCAACAAGAGCTGCTGTCAGTTCCTTACATCTCCTGTGTTCCACTTCAGACGCTTTTTGAATTATGCATCAGGGCTTTGTTTGTCTTCTTAGTACAGGTGTATTGTTTTAGCCCAGATGGAGGTTAAGAAAAGTCATGTTGACTTCTTAGAAAAATGCAGCGTTTCCTTTTTCAGCGTGGCTGTGCTGCGATGGCAGCTGGGGAGTGAGTGTGGGCGAAATGAAAATCTCAAGACAGCAGTGCGACTTGCCCTTGAAACACAGCCGGGATACAAATATGGATGAAACGAGCCAAAACTGAAGATTTGGGTCAAGAAACACTTATTTCTAAAATTACGCACTGGAATACACTGACAAATCCACCTTAATGGCCTTGATGCTGGTGTGTACGATGTTTCAGTGTGTATGCTTGAGCTTCACGCCATTGGGCTGTTGTGGGAGACGCTGGGGGGGGGCCTGGTGTCGCGTTTCTTGTTGTGGACAGAGTCTTCGTGGCTACCTGCACATAATTTACATTTGACAGTGATGAAAGTAATGGGAATATTTGTTGAAGCTAACTTTCTGCTCGGTGGAAATGAATCCAATATTAGTTGATATCAAAGCAGTAGCTGGATGACAACTAAAGTAAAGTTGTAAGTTGTTGAATTTGTTGTACTATTTGTGCAGTATTGTGAGTATTAGTGCTGCAGTACTGCTGTAGTACAACAATGATGGGAGGTGATGGGATCATGCCAGCGGTCGGTGCCACTGAGCATCAAGACTGACAGATTCCTTTGACTCAGACGCGTTTGCTCTGTCGTTCTCTGGTCATGTGCACTGTAATGAGGGAGAGAGCAGGACAGAGCGAGGGGGACAGGGTGCCACCCACACCACAAAGCCACCATCCCAGTGTCCCGCTGTCCCTCTTTCCTTGAACCAGCGGTTGTCATAGAAGCCCATTGACTGGACGGAGGGAGGGAGGCCACTGTCGTCCGGCTCAGTCTATTCGTCAACCCTCAGCCTCTAACAGTGGAACATACTGCAGTCTCTAAGCAACAGCGAACTGAGTAAAGTTGCTGGCGGGGTAACAAGAGGGGCTCCCAACTTTGTTTGAGCTCGCTTCTAAAGTGGCTGATACTTTGCAGAGGGGCACTGAGGCGGCAATTTACAAAAGAGGACGCAAGATGAGCCAACAACCTCAGGGAAGCCTGGAAAACCAACATGTCTTTTAGTTCAATTTGCTTTAATCTTGTGTCTCCGTGTCAGTGCCCGCTAAAGCAGACAGAGCGGCATCTCTCTCTTGCCTTTCAACCCCCACTGTCTGTCAGTGCCCAGGGGCGTGCAGGTATATACCTTCTCTACCTGTCAGCAGAACAGAGAGGAGGCAGAACTAATAATGTCTGATGCAGTCGGGCTTTAGGTGCTACTTGGAGAGGCTGTATTTAATCTTTATTGTACTGAGTTTGAACACGAACAGCTGCGGGTCTGGACAAACCTGCTGAGGCTAAAACACACAAACAAACTCACAACTTGTCTGTATGCAAGCGGGGGACACCCCAGGACTTTGCCTTAGGTCGCTACAGGAGGACACATAAACACAGCACAGCTGCCGCATGTCATCTCTCTCTAACGTCTGTGGACAGAAATGCTCAAGATGCTGTTATGTAAGAAGAGCAGACATGAAGCTTTTCATTGTTTATTCATTTGGACTTCATTCAGACTGGTCTCTAAGACAGAGTATGTACATCAGCATTATTTTCTATCTACAAGAGGGTATGTGCTGAGTAATGTGACCATGCATTGTAAAGATGAGTACCTCACACAATCTGTTTGCAAACTCATTTTGATGAACTGCAGCAGAATTTTAATCTCTTCTGGATTCAAGCTGAGCGGTGCAGCCTGGGCCAGAGGATGGTGGCTGCGATCTGCATAGCATCAGTGTGTGTAGCAGTGATCAATGGCTCCGAGCTGCCTGCCTGTAGCTATTCCTGCATCAGTCAATACACCACTGCAGCTTCTGCACCGACTATCACATTCCAGTTGACCTCAGCAGAGAGCAGCGCATATCTGCCCAGTCATCATAACCGACGGGAGCAAACAATCAATCAGATGGGATCTAGTGCATAATGAGGAGTTTGTCCCTCACCCACCCACACACACACACACACACACACACACACACACACACACACACACACACACACACTGTGTGTTGTGAGTAGGCAGCAGCCTCTGAGATAAAAGGGAGGATCAACACGGTGATAGCGGGCATCCCATCTTCACCCTCTTGATGGTGTTTTCAATACGTCCGTCTGTATCTGCTTGCACAGGTCAAGAGGTCAAACCATTCTCACTGTAAAACAGCTGCTCCTGCCTGCCCTCAGTAACCCTGGTGGGAGGATCACTAGAGGCAGAGTTCTAGTCCCCAAAATGTGCAGCACCTCTCAGACAGGCGCTAAGAGTCAGGCTCGTAGTGATAATGTTCCAGTTTCAGGGAGTGACCTTCATTCTGCAGTGGTGCAAAAAAAGCAGGGAAGAACTGGAAGTTACAACCTGACGGAGGTGTGTGGGATTCCTGCAGATAAAAAGAAAAAAATCAATGCTTGCACAAGTCAGATAAAAGCAAGGAGTTTGTCTTTTATCTTTAATGGACGGTGTCATGTCGAGGGGAGGGGGTCGTCTTCAGACCTGCTGGTGACATGCGGGTGTTGCTCAGTTGTCGGGTCTCCTCGATGGGCATCGAGGGTGAGGTAAATACCCCCGTGTAAGATGTGTGATGAGGTCACCTCTCACAAGCTCACAGCCAGGAAACGCCTTTTGCGGGTGGCGTGAAAGTACAAAACATTTTGGCCATCTGACAAATCGTTGTGCAGATTATGTCACCTGTTGGTGGACCAGTAGTTAAACTAGTTACGCTATTTCAGTTACAAATACCGCACACATACTCGCCTTTTAAAAAAATGATAGGAGGCAAAGCTACGAATGTGAAAATGTCCCAGTACCAGTTCATCTGGAGCCGTCATGACCGAGTGCCTACAACAAAAACCAAGCTGAAGCCAAGAAGAGCTTTTTATAACAAACCTGTGTAGATGTTGCAGCCTCTTTAGATTCTGAAGGATTTCAGGTTTTATAACCAACTGGAGTTCTTCTGTATTTATTTGTTTGCAACGACATGGAATAATCTGCTGAATTAACTAAATCTTAGCAGTTTGGTACGCTCGGATGTTAAAGTCCATCTAACCGAGACGTGCAGCTGCTTTGTTTGAGCTGGATTTTATCGAAATGATTTCTTTATATTCGCTGTGGGTTGTCCTTTACTTTTATTCAGACTGGTTTGCTCTCTCGGCCAGAGCTCACTGGCAGAAACAAAATCAGTCTTAATGGACATCCTGTCTGTATAAGTAAAGATTAAATCAAAGAAAACTACATTTCAAAATAATGTAGTACCAAGCAAATTAACGGAAAAAAAAATTCGGAATGTAATTACTTATTTAGTATGTTTAACAGTCGGGATGATTCCGTTAAATAATTACACTGAACTGGACATCTGAGGTTGAACTGGATCTGTTTTCTAGATGTGAAGCTGCAGCTTCGTCTTACAACCTGAATATTTTATTATTCGTGTTCCTCGTCTGCTTCTCTTCTTTTATTTCTTCCTCTAAACGACTGTTCACTCATCCTGCTTAGCCTTATTTAACTAGGAAAGACCCGCACTTATCCGTGCTGCCTTCCGTTTCTATGCTCTTTCTGAGTACAGTTTTATTCTGTGTTCGCAACTTTGTAATTCCCTCGTTTTCTCATCCACTCCTCCGTCCGCCTCACCCGCTCTCTTCTCTTGCAGGTATCACAGAGACCATCGCCCAGCTGGCCTCAGGCTGGGTCACCGACAGGAACCTCTTCCATAAATACCACTACCACAAGGCCTACCTGATCCTCTGTGGCCTGGTCAACCTTCTCTCCCCTCTGGCCGACTCCTACATCCTGCTGATGGTTTACGCCATCTTCTTCGCCATCTTCTGCGGCGGCTACATGGCTCTGCTGCTGCCTGTCCTGGTGAGGGGGCCAGCTGATCCAAGCATGACTCGTGTCCAGTGGTTCTCCAGCGTGGTGGTTTACTTTCCAGGCTAAAAAGATCCGAGTGGTTTCTAAGAAATTAATGTGTATTGGGGGGGATCAACCAACGACAGGTCCAAGTAATTAGCAGAGATTCCAATCATTTTTATCGCTTCCAACCCTTCGACCTCACCTGTGCACAGTGGTACTTTTAGCTGTCTGCGGTGCCTTTGGCTGTGTCTGCAGGTCTAACCTTTACAACAGCGTGTGGGTATGACAGCTTTCATTTGCCTTTCGTACAGCCGAAGCTGAGTAGTTCTGCACATATTTGGCAAAAAAAAAAGTTTAATATTGAACGAATTGACATTTTTTCCAGATAGGAGAACGTAGAGAACCAAAGGCTTTCTAATTGATCCACTGGAGAACAGAAATCAATTGGTACATTTCATTCAAAACCACAAATCTGATCGTGAGATGGAAGAAGGAAGTCGTCAGGTTCGTCCGACGCCGGAGAGCAAAGTGACAGTTTTTGCTGTCTCGTCATCATCAGAAGCAGCGTCTCCAACATAGCTAATAAAACTGAATTCTTACGTGCTCCACCGAGTGCAACAGGATCACGACTATCACTTAACCAAACAAAAGTAATACAAATATACCAGAATTATTTCTGAACCGTCTGTGTAATAAAAACTGTCTCCTGAAAAAATAAGGAGATTGTAAAAAAAAAAAAAAGTGTGAGAAAGTAAAAGCATTTTTTTTTAACTGCTTTGCCGTTTGCCAAAACTTAATGGCTTTGTCCTTTGGCCTCCATTCATCTTTGCACAATATTTGATTTTAATCAGTTTTACAGTTTTTTTCCTCAACCCTGCTGACAGACAAGGAGACAGACAAACTCTGGAGCGCCACGGCTAATATCCCACTCTAAACTAAAAAATCCGACACAGCAGTCGATAATCTCACTGCAAATCCGTCTGGATTATTTCCAGAAGATCCATGTTATATTTACTTGCTCTGTCTTTTTCGTTTCCGCCCCGTGATTCAGAGCCGCACCAAACTTTAATGGTTTTGTCCTTCATCCTCAAGGCGTCTCACCACCACATTTAAATCAAATCAGTTGAGTAGTTTTTGCTTAATCCTGTTGACAGACAGAAAGACAACCACACCAACAGATGTGGGGGAAACACAACCTCGACTGTGGAGGTAATTACAGGCCTGTGACATACCACCACATTTTCACTGATAAATTCAGATGCTTTTTGAAATGAAAAGAAAATAGTGTTCTGGGCAGAAATGTGTTCATGGCTTCTTTATCAAGGTACAGTAGAAGGAGAGAAGGAGACTGTGGAAGCTGGCCTCTCGAAGTGAGTTCACCAGCGACAGCAACCGGTTACAGGACGCGTCTCACCTTTGCCTGTAACCTCAAAGGTCGTCAGTAATCAATGATCCGACATCTTTTGTAGTTGAACCGAAGAGATCCTGCACGGTCTCGCTAATCTGGTGGATTCACAAGTTGCGTCTGGGGAATTTTGCGGCAGGTAAAGGTGAAGCGGCGTCATTGTGTTGTGTCATGCTCTAAAAGGGGAAAATCTTCCTCCAGGCTGAGGAGATCCCTCCGATTATGGGTGGAACACATGACATCAGCGAACATCCAGTATCTACGGCTCAAATCACACCTGGGCACAAAAGCAAGAAGCCATCTCTCGCTCGGTATCACCTCATTGGCCACATTGAGCCGTTGCACCTGTATGATGACATGTTTGCTGGTGAATGTCTTTCTGACAAAGGCGATGGGCCAACCAGGATCTTTTGTTGAGTAAAGAAACTTGTTTGTTAACCTTTGCTCTAAAACTTGCTGCTGTTTCATCTGCTTAGAAACAGCATGCAAAGCTTATTAAGATCCATGTCACATTGATCGTGTATCAATGGGAGATTAAATCTATTCATGTAAAGATTAAAGGGCTGCACAAAATGAAAAATGGTGATACTGAAAGATTTTGTTAGTCACCAAAAACCCTGCTGGAGTTTCACAGGCAAAGGTGTTGCGGTAACCTCCCAAACAACTGAAGTGAGCGACGACCTGTTTAACAAACAGAAAAGTTAAAACCATGATGTCTAAGTCCTGCTCGTCCAAATTAATCCAAGTGTCCCGAAGCCTCGACAAAGAAAAACATGCCACACCTGGACTGTGGAATAGCAGCAGTGTTCATGTTTATGTGGAGTAGAAGATGACGACAGTTTGAATGAGAAGTTCAGTTTTCGGGTGAACTGTCCCTTTAAATCAGTTCTGCTAGAACTGAAATGACTGCACAAGAAGCCACATGTTGCCTTTTCATAGCGTGAAACAACAGCGTTTTATATCCAAAATATCAGCTTGTTGTTGAAAAGTTCAGCTTGAAGCTTTTAGTTAAGCTTTAGTTAATTGTATTCTGTGACTTTGGACCAACATGGATGTAAAGAGCCGCTGGACCTGTTGGTGAAGGTGTACAACTGCTTTATGATTACTCTCCTCTCCTGGAGTATAAATCAACTTGACACATAGTGCTCAATAATTCTTGCAGAATTATGAGACGGTGCGGTTTGAGGTGATGTTCGTTAAGCAAGTGCCAGATCTCCTTCTTCTTCACTGGAGTTGATTCATGACTGTTTTCAGATCATTGGCTCTGGAAGACGTGTGATGATGCGTCAGTGAAGTGCATATAAAACAGCAAATGAAAAAGAATGAAGCTGAAATATACGAGGCGCTTCAGGTCGAATGTGCTGCTCTGCTCTGCTCTGCAGGTCGACCTCGTGGGGTCGGACAAACTCAACAACTCCATGGGCTTCTCCATGTTCTTCGTGGGTCTGGGTTGCCTCACGGGGCCTCCTTTAGCAGGTGAGTCATGGAAAACCTTCAGCTGTCACACATGCAAACTGTTTTTTCAGGAACAGGTTCAAACTGTTCTTTTTGAGATGTCGTGTTTATTTTTTTTGTAGCACATACTTCCACCCGGCCCGCACTCCTTTGCATTTCAAGCGTGTGCCTACTTGTGCAAACTTTTAGGAAAGGCAATGCAAAAAAGCATTTACAAAAAAACAAGAAAAAGCCCAAGTCGTGAGTGGAGCTCTCAGTGCAGGCCGGGATTTTAGTGTTATTTCTTAAAATTGCTCGAAGGGTTACTGGGTCAAATTTCATCTTGCCTACAAGCAAGTCAAAACAGTGTTGTGGTCATGGCTGGATGTGAGTCACGACCTCTAAGTGATGACAGATGCCTTTGTTAGTCTCTGAGCGCTGGTTTTAATCTGGAACCAGTTTTTTGTTACAGCGTCGGTTCCCCTTTTCCCTCCTGTGAACTGTGCCTTTTCTAGGGCAGCTAAAAAAAAAAGAAGACGACCCAACCAAATCAGTCATTTGCTTCACAACTGATGTGGTGTAAGAATCAACCCAGTTCTCGTCTCTGGAATATGGGGCATTGTGACTCGCATGGAGTGCACGTTGCGTTTCTCCTCACAATCACATTTCTGGAGTTGTGTGTCGTCCTTTGAGGACGGGCAACTTCTCTCGCTCTATTTATCTTTCTTTGTTTCAGTTAAAGAGATGTTACACTCTTCAACATATTTCATGAGGACGATGGTGGTGTTAATAGTGATGTTTCTTTCCAAATATACTTTTTTAAATCAACCTTTTTTTTAAAAATTTCTCTTGTTGGGGACTTTTATTGGACCCCTGATCGGGGGTGGGGGGGGGGGGGTCTGGCTAATCTGCAGCGAGAGTGTCTTCTGATCAAACTGTCACTCGCAGGAGTTTGTGCTGTCTTTTTTTCTTTTGCAAGCACAGATGCAACTCCAACTCTGAACTCTGCTCCCTCGTCTGTCTGTGCCTGAGGAGTTACAGGTCGAGCTCCAGCTCCCTGCAGAAGGACACTCAGCTGGGATGCAGCTATCGTCCTGCGTGCCTCCTCCTCTTTCGTCAAACAGACTGTCTGGAACTGTGTTGAAGCGATAGGTTGCGGTATGCAAGTCCAGCGCATTACTGGAGCTGTAGCCAGGGGCTCAAACTGTTACACTAATATCATCTTCATGGGATTCTGGAGGGGAAAACATGAGATCATGACCAGATCATGTTACCCAACATGCACACGTACACGCCCTGCACCTCTGGTGGGGGGGCTGCCCTCAGTGTTGGGCAATCCTCCGTCTTGCAGCTTATGGGTTTCAGGGTTGAAATGTGACTAATGACCCCCTTTAAGGCAGTACATAAATAGCATGTAGATTTGTTTACCATCCCTGCAGCTCTTGTAAGAAAAAGACATCAGAACTATGTTCTCCTTCTCAGCCGACACCGTAACAACGTTCCTGCTGACCACTCCGTCCTCTCAGGACGTCCAACTGTCTTTTAAATGTCTCAGCAGAACTTCTGTCTCGTTCATAAACAACAGTTCACATTTTAAAAGTGAATAAGACTGCAGAAAACCAAGCTGAAGATTTAACTTCCTGGTACCCTGAGTTATTAGCTATCACGGTTACTTATCAAGTACCCACGAAGATGTTTTTCTTTTATACTGTAGTACCTCATTGAAGACAGAGCCAGCCACAGACATAGACAGAGCCAGCTATGTATATGTAGCTCGGGGCTAATGGCGACTGCTAACAACAGCAAAACAACCTAAAAATGTCTGTTTATGAACTCTCAAGTCTTTGTTATCTACGTATGCTCAATAATCCACTTTGATTGGAGCCAAAAACAAACTACAACCCCTTCAGTCCAACGCTTTCACAGTCACGCCAAACCAGAGCGTGATTTTAGCCGTCAGTTGCCATTAGCTTCAAGCTAAATATATGTGGCTGACACTTTCTGCACTCTGATGCCACGGAAAGGTCACACAGGAGAAAATAAAATGTCTTTGGGCTCTCAAGACACTTAGTTTTTGGGTACTTGGCAAGGCAAAGTGTCACTTTAAGAAGACACAAGCAGAAGGACAAAACAACTAACAAAAGGATCGTTATCATCTTAACTGTGCAGAGTTCAGAAAATATTACCAAATAAAACGACAAAAAAAGAGCTGCAGTAACACTGCTGCATTGATTGATTCTCAGAATATTTTCAACCTCAGACTGTGCAGAATATAAATCAGTGAAGAGGATCTACTCGTCCCATCAAGGTCACACGAAAGCAGCCCGAGTGGTTGGTCTGTCCCTCATAACTTCCCCCTGCTACAAAGATTCTGCTCAACTATCACGTGAGAATGTCAAAGTGAATCAGACATCCTGTTCGGTTCCAGCCTGTTTGTGTTGGATGATCCTCGCCAGCTTAAGGGCGTGGTCTTCTCAGCTGGCTCTGTTTTGTCTGTATACTCATCAACCATGAGGACTCAATACTTCTTCCTGGTACCTTGTATTTATGACAAGAGTCAGGCTCCATCCCCTGAGAACCTGCTGCCCCAGAAGAAATAGACAACTTCTCCAACCCCACTGGCCAGTTTTGGTAGAAATAAAGCCTTCATTAAGACGGTGCTGGCGCTGCACCATTTAGTAAACAGCAACCTTGGAACTGAAATAAACCTTTATTACTTCAGATACTCAGAATCCATCATTAAATTCACTGCAAACCCATTTTCAGTCACATTCAGTAACACAATAATTCTCCATATTAGCTCTAGAGGATCACCCATCTGAGAAACACCTGTTGGTTGTGTCTTGCAGGTTTCTTGTATGACTACACGCAGACGTACGACTGTTCTTTCTACCTGGCGGGGCTCTGCTATCTGCTCTCCTCCCTCTCTCTATTCTTGGAGCCGCTGGCTCAGCGCTGGAAGTCCAGGAAGAAAGTGGCCCAGGTCAAGAGAGCAGAAAACAGCTGTAAGACCAACGGCTGCTTCACCCCCGACCGCCAGCAGAACGGCGCTGTGTAGAGGAATGAAGTCCAGGGAAGGCCTCTGATCTTGAACCAGCATGCTTATGACTCGCATATCCTCGGGCCCGAATGTGACTCCGACTTAAAGCCAGGACCTAAGTGACCCTTAATTTCTGCAGGAGCGTAACGCAGGCTGAGGAGCACATGGTTACGTCCATGCAATAGTTGGGTTGTGGGTGTCTAGATGATTATATTCATTCATTCTTTATCTGCACCATTTATCCTGCACAGGGCTGCGGGGAGCTGACATTGGGTGACGTGATTCATATTTGAAAGCCAAATGTTCAGAAAAAAAATATTTAATCCCCTCTTCTCGTCGTATCAAAGGTATATGCATCAACACTGAAGAAAATCCTCGAAATATGACTTCCAGCACGTTTTAATATAAGCGGTTTTGAAACATAACTTATTGAAACAATTCAATACTTTGCAGCGGATTGTTATTGCACATGATATGGAGACAAGCTATGCAACTGAGCTTGAAACTTTGTTTAATTTTTTTGTTGTTGTTGTTGTGGTTACATGATTGGAAGCACATACCCTCCAAGAAATGTTTCCCCCCCATTTCCTGACAAGCCTTTAGAAGTGCATCAGCCAGCCTGAACTCACAGATATACACTTTGTGATGATGCTGCATGACATTTCCTCCGACCCTCTACTGACTCGGAGCTACGTCTGAATAGTAGACGGTTTCAGCGACCCGGCCCTCGTCTACAAAGCCAAACCTTCCTCTAAAGTCATTGCTTCGGTAGCTGAATAGCGAGAGACGATTGAAGCGGGTGCGAGTGTTCATGGTGTGTGAGATTTTTTTGGGTCCCTCTGCCACTTTGACAGCATTCAAACTTCAATTCAAGATACTTTCTCTAAATCGTTCCAACTTTTTCATCATAGAAACGAAGTCGTGAACATTAAACCCAGAAATGTTGCTCCCTTCATACTCAATCATGTTTTCATCACCCCTTCATTCTTACTTCAAAGCTGTCACCGCTCTCATAGTTCTTCTGTAATTGAATTAAGTTTGCTGCCTTTCTTCATTCTGGGTGTGTATTATACTGGTGACCACACTGATGTCTTCCACTGGAACATTCAAGGGCAGTGGGAAATTCCATTTTCCTCAGCTGAAATTCAAGCTGTTTTCAGCACTTGCACATAAACTGACCCTTTGACTTCTTTCTCGGCGAAGGAACTCTTTCACCCTTTTGACACGTCAACCGACCACGTCAACCATCTCAGTTTGACCACGTCTCGTGTCGCTCCTCTTAAAGTGCACACACGTTTCCCTTTCAGATGTGTTCGGTTACAACTGACAATTTAATGACTTTCAGCAGATAAAACATTCCCTCTGCTTTTCTCTGTCCTGCCTAAGGTTGACATTTTAACTGTTTCACTGCTTCCTTTTCACCTGGCACTTGAACTCCTGTAGTTGCCCGTGCCTCCATACACATGCCACAGAAAGTGTTTACTGCATCTGCCATATTAATCAGAACCAAGCGCACAATTTTCTCCAAGAGGGTTTTTTTTTTCTTCTCTTTCGTAAATTACACGACAAGCTACCTTCCGTCATTTTTGTGGTTCAGTTATGATAATAGTGATTCGCCAAAATCTAGGTGCTGCTCATGACTGTGACAAAATGGGGAGGACTGCTCGCTGAGCTCTGATGATTTTACAATACGCCACGTGATTCAACCACCTTTCATCAGTAGTGATAACACACTGTTACAAATGCAAACTTTACGTTACACGGCAGCATCTGCATATGAGAAATCAGGCTTTGCTTGAGGGCTGTTCTATGCAAACGAGACTTCGCTTCATTAGCTGTTCAGCACACGCTGCCGTTCTAAGTGTAGCATTTAACTTCTTTCGGCTCGGAAAGAAGAAGCCTGATTGGTTGAAGTGTGTTTCCTGAATATCTGAATGGCACTGATGGGAGCTGGAGCTGATCAGCAGCTGTGTGAATGTGCGAGATGGACTTCCGAGTCTGTGAATCTCTGACCAGCTGTGTTACAAATGCATTTTTTTGCTGATCAATACTTGTTGCAGGCGACTGGACTGCTGGGAGGCAGTACCCCCCAGCCTTTACAGTGCTTGCAGGCATTACAGCGTAGATTTACATTATGTTTATATATTGGTTGTTGACTCTTTTTTTTTTTTTTAATGCCTTTCAGGATTGTTTTCAGTGCATTTCTTGTTTTTCACCACTGTTTGCCTTACAAAGTTACTGTATTGTATCTTTTACTAACTTCCTGTGATGTCAGCCAAAGACACATGCGATACCTACCTACAACTTGAAGCGTATTACTAGTGAAGTACTGTGTATATAACTTAAACCACTTTGACCACCCCTTATACACAGTCAGCGTCCAAACCCAGAATCCAGTGTTTAGTTCTGCTGCCCTCTGGCGGCGGATGAGGGCTTCTACTCAAAGAATGTTGCATCAATTAGCACCAAATTATTCCCCCTCAGCTCACTTTCACAATACTTAGCAAGGCTCTTTGTATTGTTTCAATAACGACAGTCATGCACACAAAAGCTCTTTTGGCTCACGAGTTGCATTCACTACCAGTATGCTCGTGCGATGGAGGGCCACTGAATATTTTGTACCATAAATCTTTTATAAGTATTTGATGCTTTAAAAAGTATATTTTGGTTGGGTTTATATTACGTGTTAGTTATTTTGATATTTTAAAGACGCGCATGTGTGTGTGTGTGTGTGTGTGTGTGTGTGTGTGTGTGTGTGTGTGTCTAAGCGTGTCTAAGCAGAGATTATTTGTATGTCCCTTTTGGTTAACACCACTGATAGGACTTCTGTTTCTGTTTTTGATGAAGGCAATACATGTAAGGGGTGAAGCACTGTGTTTGTCACTACTCTTGCTCATTTATTAACTGGAGAGTTTAGAAAAAATATGCTTAACCAATCATAGTTATCCTGTTCCAAGCCCTTAGAGTTCATTTTTAAGCCTTGTAACAGTT
The DNA here is from genome assembly GCF_037954235.1 of Aulostomus chinensis. Lineage (NCBI taxonomy): Eukaryota > Metazoa > Chordata > Actinopteri > Syngnathiformes > Aulostomidae > Aulostomus > Aulostomus chinensis. The sequence goes on along the minus strand of NC_141328.1, from coordinate 26,400,222 downwards.
CGCAATCAGCCAATAAACTGATGTGTGACTCCGTTTGTTCTTGTGTGATTCAGAAACCTCAGAGCAATAAATGCGTCGGGCCAACATCTGTCCCTCGCGAGAAAAAACAAAACACAATTTGTCCCATCTTTAACGTAATTTATTGACATCATTTAGACATGGTAGTATGAGAAAACAGTGTTATAAATGTCTGACAAATGCTGGTAACCTTAAACAATGAAAGGTTTCTGACCTGAGAGTGTGAGCTGCAGAGAGTGGGTTACTCACAGTTGGTGACACACCTGACAGCGTCTCTCCTCACCTGGAGTGAAACGGATGCGGTGGACTCCCTCCAGTGGAAGTCTGAAAGGAAAAACACCAACGTGTTTTAAATCGGAATTGGAAGTGCTTTTAATTCAAACATCAGAAAACTTGGTCATGACAGAAAATCACCTTAGAAGCGACTCAGACGTCAGCACAACAATCAGTGTGAACACAATAAACTGAAAGGTGACGCGAGACCAGTGTGCGTACGCAAACTGACAAAGTGCATGTACCGAGATTATTTCTCATCAAGAGGTAAATGAACTTGTTTCAATATTGAAGCTAAACGACTGAAACTACTATCAACAGCACTGCAAATCAATGACATAATCCAAGTGAGGAATCTAAAAATTGTAAACAACAGGCCTGAAAAGTTTAGGCAAAATAAGTATATAACAAATGTAAAAATACCTTTTTTTAATGACTATTTGCTCCAAAATATACCTTCATATGAGAGTACATGCTGTTCAGTTAATATTTGCTGGGACAAAATAAATCTTTTTTGGTTAACATTTGTTGAGTTGAATCCATGTTCATGTTGTATCGTTACATTTGCTTAAATGTAACGTCAAATGTTGACTCGGGTTCTGGTCGTGACATTTTTCCTCGGAGGTGCGGAAACACCATTGGTTATGAGTGCGCGGCCGGCTGGAAAACGGACAAGTGCAGTGACTGCGTTTAACTTGATTCCTTATTTTAGTCACTGTCCAGATTTTGAGAGCCTGCCAGTCAGTGAGGAGAAGATACTTTGTTGCTCGATTGCTTTTTGCTCTTCTTTAAAACTGTGCGTGTCAGATCTGATGGGGCATCATATGGCTGCTCCAGTTGGATAAATTGGTCCCTCTCGACATATTGATGAGTCAAAAGAATATTGCGCCGGCTGTCCCTCTGCATTGATGTTGTCCATAAACGTGAAGCGGCAACTGATGTCAGTGAGGCACTGGCTACCAGAACGCTACTAGCATTTATCTTCCAGAGCTACACGTTGATTGACATTTGGAATGACGGCTCTACAGTTTTTACAGCGAGGCCTTATTCAAACCCACATTCAGGTTCTTTTACCTTCACTGGAACTTGATGAAAGTCTCCTAATGGAAAACACAAGCTTGAGTTATTTTGTTGCTGTGGTGCCTTTACATCACATTTCCCAGTATCAGTTAACGATAATACTGATAGCGCCTGAGGCTTTAACAGCAAGTGGTCTAATGTGAGTTTCTTCCTGTAAGATAAACGCCGTCATCTATGACCAAAGTAGAACTCACTGATGATCTTCAACGTGAATAATTTGATCTTTTAGGACAGAATACAAAGACCTGGAGCTGTTCTTGCTCGGCTGACACGATTAACTGTGTTCTTAACATTGCGTTGACATCTGTTTCTCATTAGCGGACATGATTGACCTCACGGGATGATGTAAAATGTACTTTTCCACTTGACAAATTTAAGTGCATGTTTCAATTTTACCAGCCACTCAGTTGATTACAAGTGTTTTTGGGCTGCCTGCCCTGTGTCTCCCTGACTGATCGTATTTACATGTCTTGTGAGGTAGCAGCCAAATGTGCAGGATGTTATTACTTGTCCAGTTCATACAAAACAGCTGCTGAAGGTATAAAAAAACAAAACTCACCATTCATTTTAAAGTCTTTTCTATTTAACCACACCAGCCTTTGACATATCATCAACTATGCAATGTATTTTAACTCTGTACTTATTCAAACATGAGTCATAAGCAAATTAAAAATGTAAAGAGTCAAGTGATGAATATGTGCACTGCTGGAGTCGATCCATTTTTCGTTGCAGCTGATGAAGGGAGGATCGTGAAGTGTTTCTACCTGGGGATCTGGGATTTCTGCAAATGATCGTGAGTGGGAATAACCTCTGTGAGGGTGTGAATTTGTTGTTGTAAAACACATGGTGGTGTAACATGATACTTACCACTGCTGCCTGAGCTAGCGATACAGACCTGCCAGGCAGCACTCGTTCACCTTACTCACCCCCGTGCTGCTTCTATAGGGCCGTCATACCGTGATGACAGCAGCTCTGCTCGCTGTGCACGAGTGTGATGCGTCAGGGAGTCGACTGTGAGCAGGCAAGCAGGTGCTCCATGGTCCTCAAGATGGCAATGTTGCTCTACCGAAGGGGTCCTCCTCAGCACAGCACCGCATCTTTCACACTACTATGACTAGGATGGATGGAATAGGAAATGGGAAAAAAAAAAATCTCCTGCTTTAAACTTATAAAAGGGTGTGGCAAAATAAACAGGTCTCCTAGAAGAACGTGGAGGAAGGGGAGGGGTCCTCAGAGTGGATTCCTTCCAGCTTTGGCAAAAAAAAAAAAAAAAAAAAAAAAAAAAAAAAAAAAGATGGTATGGGCCCACTTGTTTCACTTCCAGGCTGCAGCAGACGACGACAGAAGCTTCAGCAAAGCAAACACTTCTTCCCTCGCCTCCGCGCAGAGGTTTCAGAGAACACACAAGGACCGGGGGCAAACAATATTCCTAGCTGAGGTGTGGGAGGATCCTCTTCCCTGAGCAAAACATTAAGTCAAATCAAATCTGATCTGGGCAAAGTAAGATAAAGACAAACCAGCCCAGCGGTTCAGCTCGGCCTCTGCAGCGAGACAGCTTGAACTGAAGATTCTATGGAAATTTCACACAGGCGTCACCCACAATCTCCTGAACGGAGCGTGTGACTGTCGCTGATGGCGTTCCTTCAGCTCCTACTCAGAACCAGGAACAAGGCACCTTTCGAGTAATGACCAAAGAGGACAACAGGATACTGGCACGTCTTGTTGTCGTTCACTCCGGCCCTTGCCTCCTGAACTGCATCGGCATCTGCCAGTTTCACAATGCAAACTGGACTGTAAGCAGCAGGAGCTCCTCGGTGCTCCTCAGGTGATCACGTGCCGAGAGGAACAGTTGAGGATATGTCAAGAGATCGTGGGAAAGTGATTTAAAATGGGCGACTCAGGACCTCAGAACAGGCCTTTACGGAAACAGCGATCCTCACATGACAGGGGCGCTCCTCACTGGTGCTAACACACACAATTGTCTCCCTTTTTCGTGTGCAGAAACCAAATTTCAAGTGACAACTCCTTCGAAACACAATAAGGTATGGCAGCTTGTTTCTTCAATTCACTTCCATCGAAGAAACAGGTTTCCCTTCAAATGAACAATTTATTGATAATCGGTCACATTAGTGCCCAAATGCACTTGCAGGTATGCGAACAGCTTCTCATGGGCTCTACGGATTTTCCTTTCCCATGACATCAAAGTGTACATTGCTCAATTTTCCATTTTAAACAGAAGTCATCACAGGTGCAGATGGGCTACACAACTTAAAAGCTGCCTCATCAGTGAGGACTCACACACACTAGGTTGCCTTCGCTGCAGAGGTATGGAGCTCTGCACTCGTCTCCTCAGGAGTCCAACGTTGCAGTGGGTGTGACGTTTACGACCATTTCAATTTGTTTGCAATACATATTAAAACAAAATTAGCAAATAACAATTCGGAGTGGGTTACTATTGCATGACAAACATACAATGGCATCAACAAAATTTCAGTAAGTAGGCCTTGGGGACATGTTGGCAGGCAGAAGTAAAATATTGTCAAATTTTGACTTCTAAAATGTAAAATCAAATGTTCTAAAGCTGTAAAATTACGCAGACCTACTTACTGAACAAATAGCTGGTTTTTGTTGAACTGATACTGAACATTATTAATGTCTGAGGACCTACTGTTTTAGAGCAATAAATCGAAGAGACTGTCAAATATCAACACAAAAGTCTAAGCTTTTTATCCATTGCTACTGTAGTTTTTTTTTTTTTTTCCAGAGATCACATTACACAACCATTTCTACGGCAGGGATGCACAAAATTAAATATGAAGTAAAAATATGGAAAACGGGTTAGTATTCGCTCTGCTATGAATACGGTGTTATGGGTAGTTTCCCAGGGCAAAGAAATCTCACATCTTAGAGGTGACAAGGTAAGTTTGACCAGTGGACACACACTTGGACCTCATTCATGTAGTGTTCTTACACAACCTTGTTCTCAGGCACACAAGGACAATTAGGCTCTCCATTTAGTCTCACAGGAAGGAAGTAAATCCTGCTGGCTGTTTCTATCTGCTTACATCTATTTTGTACTTTTTGCAACTGGCCAGGCTTGAAACCATTTTGATGTTCCAAAGAACACACACCGGACATCGAGAGCAAGCTTTGCTTTCTATGACACAAAACTGGGGGCTAAAAAAGTCCTGCAGTGCAGAATAACTTTTCATGAATGAGGCCATGCGTCTACTCAATTTGGTGTCCTGAGGAATACCTTGATAGAAGACTCACTGAAATCCAAACCACGCTCTTTAAATGTTGGTTGTTTTTTTTTTACTTAATTCAGAACTCAAATGAAATGCATGAGCTGCAATGTGGAGACTTTCTGAACAGTGACCGTGAGAATGTTTTCTACCGTCAACCAATGAGGTCCAGTTTCAATTTAAGTTCATCATAGCCTAAACCTGCCGTGCACCCCTCCTCCTCTCCGTCAGTCCTTTTCAAGCCATCTTGCTCTCAACAGCATTTGCCTGACAAAAACAAGATGGTGCAAAAAGTGAAGGCGGTGTAGTGTTTTTAGAAACCTTTGGCCTTCGAAAAAGTTACCCGCATAGTGACTAGATGAGTGGTGGCAGTACCAAATTATTTACTACATATTTAGCAAGAACCTTCAATCCATGTTCACCTTTGAATTCTTTCATCAAATAGTCATAATAGCAGAAAAAATATGTCAATGTAATTTGTAGCTTTGAAAAGGGCGCCCTCTGATTACCTCGTGTATACACCTGTGTGGGTGGTGGACACAGTAACAACACCTGAGCTATGCCAGCAACTATCATTATAATCCCAGAAATGAAGATGACCTTTGCACAGTTTTTCATTTTCAGCTTGGCTGAGAGACAAGGATCAAATACGCTGCTGTTATTGAGGGGTTTGGCACACAGGAGGTGTTACTGCGTCCATGCCCTGCATTTCTCAAATCTCCAGTTCTGTCCTTGGCAAAGACTTCCACCATTTTAAACCTGTAGATGAATTAAAGAAAGGCTTTGGCCAAATTACTCTCGTCGTAAATGAAACTGAAATGTAGTCATCGAATGCTCTTACTTTGCTCTTCAGCAGTAAACGGAGTGAATCTATGCAGTTTTATGATTTTGAGAGAAATTAAAACACCCTTTAAAAAAAGATGTCAAAAACACACACCCTTTTAGGTTTTGTGGGAGGGCACTGTTTGTCATTTTAGTGGATTACATGGCAACATACAAACACTCAAGAACCATACTAGTGTACCCCATTATGCAAAACACACAGCATGCACTGGTTACTGACATACAGCAGATTCTTATTTTTTTCTTTTTTTTTTTTGACACAACTTCAACTTAGTGTGTTCTGATTTTTTTTTTTTTTTTTTTTTTTTTAAGATGCTCCACGGACCACAATCATGACCAAGTAGTCCTCTTCACTTTTAGCCAGAGCTTTGGCAGAGGAATCCAGGAACTGCTGGGAGAAATCACAGGGAGGGAAAGCATGAAGAACCCCTGTGTTGTCTTTATCCCTGCTTCCTCCCACAGGCAGGCTGATGACTCCAGCCGCTTGTTTTTGGTTGAGGTAGGACACCAGGTTGCGAAGCGGCCGCTGAGTAGAGACAGCAGGGTCAGAAGATGTATCCTCCGTGGTTCCGGGAACTGCCAGGAGGATGGCGTAGCCACCAGGGCCCGCCACCTTGATGCGCCGGGACACCTCGTCAAGCTTGGGCTGGTCCAGACGGAGGCGCTGGGTGATCTTCAGCTCGCTCACCTGCCTGCCTGTTGCACCATCAACTAGCAGGTCACTGGCTACATTGTGGTCGCCTTCCAGCAGGTGCATGTTGGCTGGAAAGTTGCTGTTCTTCAGCAGTAACATACCTTGCCAGGCCAGACCGAGTTTGGTGCCGTCTAGCTTGGACTGCTGGCCACCTTTGGAACTGCTCTCGGATCGTTCTCTCTTGACCAGCACTTTGCTACCATCGCCTGCTTTACGTTTACGTTCTCCAACTGTCGAAAGGTTGCCAGCAGCTCCCTTATCTGAGAGGCTCTGACTTTTCAGTCTCCGTTCAGTCCCGCCTCGTTCCAGGCTGCTGTGACGTTCTCGTAATGGCGAGGGTCTCTCGCCCCGCAGAGGGCGTTCTGAGTCACTGAAGCGTCCTCCATCCCTGCTACTACCTCCAGGACTGCCTTCAGGGGAGGCACGCCTTCGCCTTACTGTCCTCTCATTGCTGTCAGGGGAGTGGTCTAAGTGGCGTCCGTCCTCCAGTACACGCCGCTTACGTGCAGGTTCTCGTCCTTGTAGCTCCCGTTCCAAAGACCAGGATTCACGTGCCCGCCGCTCTCTCTCCAAGTGCTCTAAAGGTTCGAAGGGTGAGGCACGTACCCGCTCCCGAATTGCAGGGTTGGGCCATTCAGCTCCAGGAAAAAGCTCTCTCTCCCTGAAGTGTAGTGCTGGGGGAGTCCGTTCCCTGACCCTCAGGGGTTCAGGGGTGGCACGGTGGACAAATGATTCTGCCACCATGTCAAAAGGTGGTATGGGCAGAGGCTGCAGGAACTGCTGCGGGTAACGGTGTTCCGTGTCAGCAAAGTCCACTCTAAGTCGTCGCTCTGGGCCCCCCAGTGGGAAGCCCCGCATGTGGGTGCATGCTGCTTGTGCAGCATCCAAACTTTCATACTGAATGTAGGCCCAAGTGTCTCCTTTTCTGTAATCAATGGTCCTTATAGTGCCAAAGCGATCAAACTCTCTTGCTAGGGCGGCTAGGGGGACCCAGGGCCCAAGTCCACCAACCCACAAACGTGTGGTGGGAGTAGCTTTCCCGTATCCTATCTTTATGGGGTTGCGGCCCACAATTTTTCCAGACATGCTAAGCTTAGCACGGTGAGCCATGTCAAGGTTCTCAAATTTCAGAAATCCATATGTGCTGGTTTGTCCCCGTGTGGGTCTCTTAATGTCTACTTCTGTTATGACACCAAACCTGTCAAACGCTCTCCTCAGGTCCGCCTCTGTAACTGTGATGTCCAGGTTGCCTAAAAACAACGTCCTGTTGGCTCTTTGGTCATCTTCTGGAGATATAAAATCCTCCTCACGAAAAGCAGCTCGCTCTGCAATAAAAGCTGGACGGGCCCTGGCTTCAAACAGGGCAAACTCCCTGTCCCGCTCCAGTTCTCTGGGCAAGGGGGGTGGTGGGGGAGGGGGTAGTCGTCCCAGAGCCAACTGCTGTAGTCTATAGTCTCTGTATCCAAGCCCGGAAGGCGACAGAGGTCTCTGCAAATGTCTATGGCTCTGGGCTGCACCGTACAAGTCTCTCTCGACAGGGGAGCGGCTTCTCCTCCTGTTGATGTATATGGCCTCGATCTTCAGGGGCCGGTCGTAGAGCACCAGCCGGCCCCGGGCATGCTTGGCAGCCCTGGCGTCCTCGGGCTTCCTGAAATTGACAAACGCTATCCGCTCGTCGTTGCTACGGCTTATCTTGACGCTTACGTCTCCAAATTTCTTAAACTCGTGAAACAGTCCATCCTCTATATCTTCGTCGCTCAGCTGGGTGCCGAGGTCGCTTATTTTGAGGGTTTTGTACTCACTCTCGGTGCTGGGCGGCTGGACCCGCTGCTCCCCGCGTGACGTGGTCCTCGGCGAGGCTAAATCCAGCGTCAGGCTCAGGTTGTGGTTCTTACCCACCGAGCTAGCAACCGCGGACTGACAACTGTGATTATTCCCGGTCCGACTGTGGCCGTCGAAGTCTCGGTCTCTTTTCTCACCGAGTAGACTTCTCCTCGTCGAGCCGCCGTCGCTTTTAGTCGAGTTATTTCCATTATTACTCCCACTCGAAACGGAAAGAGCCCCCATTTTCTTGCTGGTCGGGTGGCATCCTCCCCTGTCTCGAATGTCGTCCAGGGCCCGGGAGCGTTTTTTAATCGGCGACCGCTCTTTACCTTTCATTTCAGTCCACAAAGAGCCGACCCTGGGGGCGCCTGGGGTTTTACGGCTGTGTTTCTGCAAATTATTGCAGAAAATACTTGAAATGAGAAACGGTTTTATTCACTGACCCTGCGGCAAAACAACAACATCCGCCATTTTGTAAAGATTAACGTTGGGTCCCGCCCTCCCGGCGTGATTGGTTAAAAAAGTGGGTGGAAAACTTTAAAGCGCATGTCAATCAAACCCCGAGTCGCGTAAATCAGAGCCTCTTTTTATTTTATTTTTTTTTATTTTTTATTTTTTTCGTTTTCGAATGTTAGTGAAATACAGGAGGAAAAAATTACTGGAATAAACTGTGGCCTGTCATGAGTGTGATTAAATATCATGAGCTAAAAATACAGTTTCATCCAAATACATTTATTCGCAGCCTTGTTTTAACGCTGCCACGTGGACCTATAAATACCTGCATACACCTAAATACCTTTAAATATCCGCGTATACCCAAATTAACTTCTTCTAAACAGAAAAAAATCAATCTATAAATGTACAGGATGGGAATCAAAATGCTAAGGGCTGTCGGGCGTTTGGCAAAGTAATCTGAAAAACACTGATAATTCCACAAGGTGGCAGTATTTGAGCAATAATCCAGGAGGTAAAACTCGAGCATAAACCATTAAAAATACTTTTTAAATGAACATGAGAAGGATCGGGGCTCTTGTGCGAGGTTATGTGGACACAGCACGTCGTTGTGTTTCTTTTTAAGAGTCCTGAAGTTAAGTTTAAGCTATGAATGTGTGACTTTTGTAATGATTGCAAACATTAATTGGTCAGCACACGGTAGTTTATTTGGTTTACCGCCACTATTTAGGTTAACTCCTTTTAAGGGGTACTTGCATCCCCTTTGAATAGTATAAGAGTATCATTCTGAAGTTGCAAGAGGAAAGACCCGACTGCATTTTTCACACTATACCTTGCTGACCTTTATTGGTTAGTTTTAGTTTGTATCATGGTACATTTAGATGATTTGTTGCTGGTTGTCAGTCTGGAAAAAAATTGTAAATTATAAACATTTGCCCTTATAAAGCTTTTTTTTTTTTTCTGCGCACAAGACTAACTCAGAAGCAGCCTTACACTTCTTAAGAGACTGTATTTAAGTGTTTGACACAGTGGGTTAGTGAGGCAGCTTCTGTTCAGCTACTTCAAATACGACGATCCGTCAGGTCACAATAGCAACACTTGAAGGCCAAAATAAATCTGGCTGAGATCAAAGCTCAGAACTGTGGCCAGCAGGCGGCTTTGCAGATTTTAATGAGCATTAAATCATATTTTTTGGTCCATTAATGAGGCAGGGGTAGAGTCATTCCCAGACTCCTGTGACAGTCTTCACCCAGTGACCCTGACACACAGACTGATGTGTAGTTAATAACTTCTTCCTGCTCTGTGCATTCTTGACTCGACATTTTTAATTTACGTCTGATAAATCATGTTGGGTCCTTGTAGACCCATAAATCTAGACAGATTAAAGTGCACGGCCCTGTATCATAACATTAATACCTGCTCCTAGTTTAGGTGTAATAATACTGCACAGCGACTTTCACTTTACTGTTGCATACGAAATTCACCGAGCAACTGAGATTAACCTTTTGTCTATCTATTGGAACAGATCCAATTAACCTGTCCATTCTAAAAATAAATATTACAATTAAGCACAGATCCACCATCTGCTCTTTCTTCAGCTTTTGTTAAGATGGCCATCTCCTCAATCGCCTCAATCCCTTATCCCTACTGACAGGTCTTCTTATCTTCCCCACTTAATCTGGGATTTAATCAGGAGGCCTGTGGAACTGCAGTAAGAGCTGCCGTCTCCTAGGGCCTGGCCGGAATTTGAAGCTGTGGGTGTGGAAAGTGTTTCTGATGGGTTTTTGCATTCTTCTATTGGAACCACATGTTCGCGGCTCACACAAAACCCCGGCACAGACCGGGGGAATGGCAGCTAATGTGCCCCGGCATGGCTGTCACGGCGAAGCAAGCAAAGGGAAAAGAGAGCCAATATATTCCCTGTAAGCTCAGCACTCCTGGGGAGTAAATTGAACTTGGGAGGGCTTTGCCCGTCAGTGGAACACCCCCCCCCCCCCCCCGCTCCTCAATTCAAGGTGCATTTTCAGTCCATCCAGATTTAAATGTTTGCACATCTGACATGACGATGTTGTTATTTAGTAATTTACACCAGATGGGATGGCGCCATGCAATGCAGTGTTTCCTTGACAATAAAGTAAATTGTTTTGGTTAAAGCACAAGAAGGAGAGTCCATGACAATTATAAATAAGGTATTTTCAGAATACATGTGACTCACTAACCAAGAAAAGAGCATTTCTGTTTTTTGGGTGTTTTTTTTTGTTGAAGAAACCATGTGAACACGAGTATTTATGAATAGAAACACACGACTTGAATTCAGAATAATATTACTAAAGAAACAGTCTGAGTCCTGGTTAGCCTGATTCCTTCTATTAAACTGTAACTCATTACTCAGCCAGCCAAGTTTACCGCTGATGCCAGATGTGAATGAAAAATCTCTGCCTCAATCCATCTGTGGGAGGCTCTTTGTCATCGATGTTGAAGTGCGGTCGCTCAGTTAGCTTTTCCTTAATGAACCTGCCACTCGCTCCTGATACATGAGGTGCCACCTGCAGGTCTCTTGAAGGGAAGCCCAGTAGACCCACTGAACTTTTTTTTTTTTTGTATTCATAAGTGAGACACCGGAGTCTCTGTTCACTTACAAACACAAAAGCTTCCCACACAGCACAAACCTTTGTATTAACGGCAGCGGCAGCCTCAGAAACTTATAGCCTCGTTCCCGCTTAGACAGCTTGGCTCGCTTGATTAAAAGGGGGCTGTTTTTGTCGCTTTGACTAACATTTTCTTCTCCAAAATATTTTTTTCTTCTGGACAAGACTGATGACATAGATGGAGGCCTTTATTACTGGTCACAATATAGAGCACAACAGACATTAAAAGAATGATTAATACAATAATTACATGCTTAAATAAATTCTCCTTTGGTCTCAGCAATGTGATATCAACCTACAACTGGAAACACCTAAGTTCCCATGATTATACTGGGTTTTCGTGCAAAGGGCTGAAGTTGCCCTTGGTGTTCGTGAGTTTCGTTTTCCAAGATATCTTGCATTTTGAAAAGTCAAGTTGGTTTATATAAATGTTAAGAGGAAATATTCGAGTCATATGCTGAGGTGCATGTGTACATCTGGGTTTGTGTATGGGTCAGGAATTTAATATACTTTGGCTCAGTCAGTGCATATTGGAGGGCTGGCAGTGTTGTGGTCATGTCGGCCAGGAGAGAATGCTGCCTGGGTCTTTGGCTTTCATTCGCAGCGCCACCAGGCCCGTTGGCTTGTATTCGGTCTCAGGCCCCTCGATGGATGGGGACCCAAGGCCTCCTGGGAAGCTGTGGAGTGAGTAAAGGCCATTAATGCCTGGATGGTGGGGCGGGTGATGGTGGTGGTGGTGATGGTGGTGGCTGGGGGATGTGGGCATGCCCATGAAGCCCTGCAGGTTGCTATGAGGGTGAGGGTACGGACTCATGCAGGAAGAGGGGATGGAGTCAGCTCCAAGCACACAACCCGCACCTGAAGCACCCCCTCCTCCTGAAGCCGCTCCTGGCCACAGGTTACCCTGCATCTACACACACAGGAGACACGTTTGAGCTCACAAAACACTACAAACTGGAACAATGGCATAATGAGAGTGGGATTAACAACTATAGCGCACGTCAAACATAATTCTGCTCAATAGAAATGACAGATTGTCAGTTAACATATCAGATGAAACATCAGCATGGCACATCGAAGGTGCAGCATGTGCCTTTAACACTCTAAATATAAAGTCAAATGCTTTTGGTAAGCATTAAGTACAAACGGAGCAAAAAGACAAAGTGAAGTACACAATCATCGATCAGAAAGAACCAATCAGAGCACTCAACATATACTTTAAGGAATAGATGAGAGAAAAAGGACAGCAGAGCTCAAATCAGCTTTCGTCTCTCCCTGGTCACACATGTGACTGGAATTGAACTGAAGAGTCCAGTTTAAAAAAAACAACAACAAATGCAAACATCCCCCCCTCCCCCCCCCCCTAAAAAAAATAAGGAAGGTGATGGACAGGACGCTAAAAGAACAACTAAAAAACCAGAGAAGTCTGCTCATCCAAATGGATGCACAGATAAACTGCATGGAAAAACGGAGGTACAGTTGGCAGACTTTCCTTGTTTGTGAGTCTGGTTTGAGGACAGGCGGGATGCCACAGACCTCTGGGATCTTCTCTTAAAGAGGACAGCGCCCTGGATGCTCAAGACACACCAGCAGCCTGTACAGTCTCAGTTTCCGTTTCTACAGAATTTATGCTGAACATGTCAGTTCATAATTTTAAAATTTTGTTTTGAAGAACCGAATTAACAAATATTTACACAAGCTGGCGGAGGGAGAACGTATTTGAGAGATTCCAATGGAACCTTTAATTGGCGAGTTTGTTATCACGCACGCTGATCGCTCTTTTCCATCGTCGCCCTGATGCCGCTGCTGTCGTGTGAGACTACATCCTGCTTGTTTTAAGACCAGTTGATGCACCCAAAGGGCTGAACGATGCTCGGTTCTGAGCGCTGGTGCATTTGTCTGCTTACAATAACCCCCAGACATGCAACCTAAAAGGACAAACACACAACTTGCACAACTGTGTTTATATTTTCTGACCAATTTACAGTGCTCCACTTATTCCTTCTTTAACTACGCGAGAGCCACCCTGAGTACTTCTTATGCTCGGTCTGTGACAGCAGGACTTAGTCCAAACTTGGACTGGAGGCACTCACTTTTCCCCAAAAATGTTTCATCTCTGTTTGTCTTTAATCTGCATTTACGGCACTGACAACACAGAACAGTCACCAAAGCTTAATGATCACTTTCTTTCCCTGCAGGGAGACTGACAACAGTGAATCATCCAATCTGACGGCAACGACCGCTGGCTTCGTTTGTAGATTGTTGTTAGATTATTTACATGGAACAGTCTGAGAGAGCGCACGTCCCTCCGACTGAGGGCCCCCGTTTTACGGCACGATGAAGCATACAACCGTATAAAATGTAATCATTTCAATCTGAGAAGTTTGTGATTGACGGTTTAGTCAAAACTGATGTACTACAACTTCAACAAAAGGTTCAACAAGAAGCACATACCTCACAACTTCTGTGTTAGATTGAGGTTATTCCGTTTTAGTGGGAGAAAAAGCAATCGTGTCTATGATGTACTGTGTGTCCAACACAACAGTGTGTAGGCCAGTCAACATCTGCAGGGGCCTACCTGGTATGTATCATGGCGAGGGAGAAGGGAAATATCATATGTAGCAGCAAAGTGGTTGCGGACCTCCTGGATCTTCCCATATCGTTCCCGTTTCCTCCACTTGGCTCTACGATTCTGGAACCAAACCTATCAAATACAAATGTACAACATACATTGGAGCGTTTTAACGTGAGAACAGGTTGTCGAGGCCATAAACTGCCGTCAACATGTAGCTCTGAAAATAAAAAACTGTAAAACAGTGGATCTGACACGCACCTGAACCCGAGCCTCGGTGAGCTCGGTCCTCAGGGCCAGCTGCTCCCGGGCATACACGTCTGGGTAGTGTGTTTTCTGGAAGACTTTCTCAAGCTCCTCCAGCTGAAAGGTACTAAAAGTGGTGCGATTGCGGCGCTTCTTGTTCTTGCCTGAAAGGTCGATGGAGTCGGCGATGGAGTCTCCTTGTACTCCTCCGCTCGTCTCTTTCAGCTTGCCGCAGCAGTCTGTGGCGATGCCGGGGTAGACCATGGTCTTTGGAGCCCCTTTCTCTCTGCCTGAGGCGAGACGGGCAAACGAGAGTCACACGTTGTTTCAAAATATAGGAGAACATTCAATTATGATTCAAGTTCAATGGCGTTCAATCATTGGCTGTCTTCAACGTTCCTCTTCAGTTTATTCCTGGGATGTCTTTTTTTTTTTGTGCGATTTAACTTTTTTCTCATCATCAACTTTTTTATTCCTATTTTAACAGTCCTGATCAAATAGTTTTTTGCAAACTTTTTATGTAGTTTTGTTGAGAACTCATCTTAGGTGCCTGTGAGAGCTTGGCCTTCCTGGCAAAATACATTTTGTTTTTATATAATAATCATATACTTATCTAAAGGAGTTTTGGGGTTGTTTTTTTGGTCATTTTTTGGGGATAAAAAATTTGGTCAATTCAGAGAAATTTGGCACTAACATCAGAAACACCAAAGACGGATCAACAGGCTTTAAAAGGGTGCAGCTATGATCCGGAGGGGGAAAGTATTTGGAATCGATGTGGATATTCAAGTGTCTGGGGTTCACTCAGCAAACATGACATGAAACTTTATGAGAGAGGAAGATGGAGCTGGAAATGCAGCGAGGCAGAAGTGCAGGCGACCACTCCCCCCTCACTGCCGGTAAGACTGTTTCATTAGAGTCCCTTTTAACCAGAACACTTTCACAATGGTACCCGCACTTAGTGGTCAGATTCTAAAACCATAATACATCACACATCTGACTGAAGGAGGGGCGCTATCACGACAAACACTTGGCACGTGTGGCATCCCTGAAAAAAACATCCATCTCCAGCTTGATTTTTTTTTTTTAATTCTCAGTTTGAGTCCCAAACTTCGAAATGGGGTTGAGCTTTGAGACGCAGGAGAAACAAAAACCCCGAGTTCAGCCGAGCGGCGTTTTCAATCCGATCGGGTCTCTGGGAAAGCGAGTTCGGTGTGAGTTGGCTTCAGCCAACAGGAGGAAAACAAGATTTGGGAAAAGAAATGCGACGGCTCAATTTCAACACACGCGTGTGTAATTTCATTTTGGGAGAAACACTAACGCCGATAAAAACCAGGATAAAACACCGACATATGTGACAGATTTATATCAGCTGAAGAAAATGAGGATTTGAATTTATAATCCACCGTCTGCCCGTCACGTTCAGCAGCAAAGAGAAATCTGAAAGTTTCCCTCCTAACGGACCGTGGAGGAGGTCTGTATTCCCACACAGTGTTTGGGTGTTGTTGTCCATGTTCATTACTCTGAGCTCCAAAACAAAGTCCCTCCTCATTTATCTGCAGCCACTCACGGGGGGCTGAAACACTACTTTTCTAGTCCCTTAATTCAACCTAGGGCCCAACAGAGAGCACTTTTCACTGTGACTTTAATTTCCTCGTGTCCATTAAATCCAACCCCACATTGCACTTCATGCTGAAAATATTCTGCATGAGGATTACAAACCGGGGCCACAGGACATTTTAGCTTCTACCCTGTCCAACAGCCACATCCGCCCTGCCTCCACTCCAGCGTAACTGGAGCTCGATGGGAAACACAGGAAAAAGCAAATAAGAGGATTAATTAAAAACGAGGTACAAATATAAGCTGCGAGTACGTCTACACGGGGCAGTTCTGAACAGACTGAAATGAGTGTTATACAGATGTAATTGGTTTTTTTTTTATTTCAAACCACTTGCTAAATACAATTAATTGTTCAATGTCTGAAAAATAGGATTTTAATCTTAGAGAGTTCACCAACGGTTTTAAATAGAAAAAAAAACAACAACTTTTATCCAGGTTGTGTCTCATGGAGAAACTGTGCGGTGTATTCTGATAAAACAAAAACAAAAATAATCAAGACCTTTTTTGAGATGTATAATTGAGGATTAATGCTTTAAAAACAAGACAGAAATAAAAACTCCAAATGAGAACACACAAAGTAACTCCAGATGTAACAGATATGATAAGAAAAGTTGTAATTTCCAGTAACTCAACAGGAACCTTTTTTTTTTTTTTTAGTAAAGTTATGATCAATTCGTGATGTGCATCACCTTTAACGGAAACTCTACAAATATGCTCTTATCCAACTTTACAAGAATTAACCTTAAAGCTTTTTAATCTGTAAAAATCTAAGAAACGAATGTGAATCACAACATTGTTAAAAAATATTAAAAGTGAGGGGGTCTTTGAGGTTTGCCCCCCCGTCACTTAACTTTCCTCTCGCTGCAGACAAAACAGGAAGACAACTTTCCCTTTGAAGATGAATGACACACACTCAGAAACACGAATGAAATGTAGCATCGCAGGAGACACACACACACACACACAGTAGAAATCCTGCACACACGGTCATGCAAAAACTCTGCTTACTTGCTGTAAATTAGAAAAAACTAACACTGAACGAGCATGCGTGTGTGTGTGTGTGTGTGTGAGACAGAGACACAATTTGGGGAAAGAGGAAACCAGAAAGTCTCTTCTTATTTAAAAAGAATGTCAAAGAAAAATAATAAAAGCCGATTTCAAACAGGACAGCTGATACCATTATCATAACTAAACGTGAAAAAATAATCCACTTGCTGTCTTTGGCAGCAACATGAATCACGCGGTTGTGTATTATTCTGGACACAGATATCACAAAGACCTTATCAGAGCTCATATCCTTTGTTGCTTTGCAGAATCATCAACACCAATAAATAAAAGGGAAGGACCACATCGTTTCCTCAGGCCTCGCTTCAACACACCACTTATTACTTTTCTTCCCAAGATGGACATTTGCAGGGCAGTCGAGCTCACGCCTGCTCACTCAGCACTGAAGGTTCAGTTCTGCTTTACAAAACAGAGCAAACAAATGAGGGAGACATCCTGGACATAAAACGCAGATACATCCAGCTGAGCGTCCGGCTAAAAGTCAAACAGCTTGACTAGAGGACTAATGACACACCCAAGTTGCACCGCCCGACCTTTGACCTCTCTGACTTTACATCAGGGGCTGTCAAGCCAAAGAAAACTTGCTGACATTTTTATCATAATTGCGATGCTCAAGGACATGCAAATGCGGCTGACTGGATGTGTGTCATTCAATTGATTGCAAAATTGAAGGCAATGCAAAAGGAAAATCTTTTTGTTGTTGTTTTTTATTCATCAACCAATTATGTTTTTACAACTTCTTAATCAGTGCAAGGAGACGAATATTGGTCCTAATACTGGTATTTAAAAGAACATGTCTATTTATCGCTTAATTGTAAAAGAAAATATGCTACAGCGGTGATTTGAGAGGGTTTTTTGGGGGCATGAATTTTAATCCATTTCTCTGCAGGAGTAGCAGATCTTGAAAAAGTCAGTGACGTACAAATGTGCCTTTTTTCAGTTAAGACCAAACCTGTGAACGCAAAAGTCCTCACTGCAACTGTTCATTTCTTTTATTTTCTCAAACTCACCATCTGAGTTGCTGTCATAAAACGCCGGCTTCCCGCTCATCCCTGTCCCCTTTTGGTCCTGGTTTATAGCGTCCAGAAACTTGCTGTGTTTGGACGGCGAGGCGGGCGGGTTCGTCGGGGCTGCGCCGTGCGTATAGTCCGCTGCGCCTTCACCAAACCTCCCCGAGGCGGCGGCGGCGGCGGCGTAGAGCTCTCCGCGCAGGCTGAGGCGGTGGGGACGAGGAGGGAGGAGGTGTGAGGGTTTCTGCAGCTCATCGCACGGGAGGAAAGAGCCGTTGCCGCCGTGCTCCAATCCCGGAGACGTTTCTGGCGTCCTCCTGCTGCTCTGCGAAGAAAAAGACAAACAAGTGTCCGTGTCCATCTTACGGGTCCAGCAGGCAGCATCGACACCAGCGACTGGGCGCTGGGAGTGAGGACGCCCGGGTGAAGGATTTTTTTCTTTTCTGTGTTCATGTCAAGTGGGTGGGATTTAACAGATCAGAAACAAAGACCCGTGAAACCCTTGTGTGTGTGTGTGTGTGTGTGTGTGTGTGTGTGTGTGTGTGTGTGTGTGTGTGTGTGTGTGTGTGACGGCATCCAGCAGTCATATATAATCCGCCAAAAATTCAATCACGTGTGGTTTCTGTCCCTCCAATTAACCATTTTATTCCTATTTCAGATATTGTTATGGGTCTTATCACCAAATCAGACGGGACAGAGGACACATCATACATACACACACACACACACACTCTCTCTCTCTCTCTCTCTCTCTCTCACACACACACACACACACACACACGCATACACACACCTCTTAACACGGACAAAAGACTCAATACAAATATTCTACAAACTTAAACGGGAAGACACTTTGTCTCACTTTGGGCTGTGGTTTTTATTATTGTGGCTCACAATACGTATTGTTGTAATTGTTGTTGATGTTATTAGAAACTCTATTATCTTCTTTCTTCAGTCGAGGATAACGCGCAGGCCTGTGAGCTTCCTTTTACCTGAGCGACTGTCAATAAAAACAACCTCGTCAAATTGTTTCTGCATGAGATTTCGATGCTTAAAAATGTCCTCCCCCCCCGTTTTGGAGTTACTTCTTTACAATTCTTCTCACATAAGAAATCATAAAAATGTACCAACCTTTGGGCTACAATTACATGACAGTTTATCTTTAATTAGAATTATTTTTATTATTTTCTGAAACGAAACGGCTTTAGTTCCGGGGGGCGCGCGGATAAGAGCTGACAAGACCGGTGAGGTCAGACACACATAAAAAAATCGTGATAAATCCCGACGCGGACATCTGACGTTATTGAACACGATAGCGAAACACACACACACACACACACACACACACACACACACACATTACACTGGCTGCCGTGCCGTTATTGCAATATTGCACGCACACACCAAAATCAAATCAATCAATCTATCTATAGACAGATAGATAGATTGATTTTGGGGTGTGTGTGTGTGTATATGTAAATAAATAAATATACACACATTATATGTATATATATATATATATATATATATATATATATATATATATATATATATTATACATACATACATACATACAGAGAAAGAGAGAGAGAGAGAGAGAGCAAGATGGGGGTGTAGAGCCCTAATGAAGAATTGTGGGCTTAATTTATAATCCACAACACAACAGATGTTAATTTTACAATTTCACTGCAGCTCCAACTGAACACATTTTACGGAAAATTATTTGCAAATTTCTGAATATACCTTCATGTTAAATATTCTGATATGCAAGCGCATCTGTTGTCATAACAGCCCAACACAAATATTCATCACTAAAATGTGTCTGTTTTCCCTCTACACCGTCACCTTGTGCTCACATTTTCCATGTGTGTTCACTTCTGAACTGATGCACCAATTACAGATCCAACAGAATTCACGTAAAGTAAAAAACTTTTTTTATTAAAGATGGATCATAACATTTTTTTCTGATCACATTGAATTTGTTTTGATTAATGTACTATGAAATCTATGTGGTATTTTATTGCAACTTCCCTGACGTGTGTTTTGAGTCTCTGACACAAAAACAAAATCCCAAGTAAAAGCAGAAAAATACACTGTTTAGATGTTTTAATCAAATTAGCTCTAAAACTGCACTGAAAATCCCCAGCATGAGCTGAGCTCAGCAGAATAGTATTGATACTGACATATTATCTCTGATCTGGACAAACTGGGTCTAAACACAGTGCACTTACCAGGTTCAAATATGTTGCGGTTGGTTTTGGGGACATCTCACCATCTCTCCGGATACCTGAGGCCGCACGCTGCTCAGCTGATGGACAAGTGTGTAAACATGAGGTCCATTTGGGCTGAGAGGCCTCATAAGCCCCATTTGACTCCATTTTGAGCTCTGAATTGCTAAAGTGTCCTCTGCGTTATAGATCCAAGTGCAGGCAAAAAGCTGCAGCGCACCAAGAAGTACGCAGCTAACATGGCACATGAATGACGGATGCAAGAGAGCTGAAATGCTTTGCTGGAATTACTTACACAGCCTGACTCACATTGAAAATATCAACTCTTATTTTCAAGACATGGATCAAATCAGCAATAAAAACTGCGCAGAAGGATCACACTTGCTCATCTGGGTGATGAAATTTAAAGTCCATCTGCACTACAACTGCAAAAACTCTGGTGCGTGAGGAGGGGAAGAGCTCCTCCAAGTTCAAAATGATTAGTGACCTCAGCAACAGGGCCTAATGATATTTTTGTGACTTAGATTAACATGTTTGGGTCAGTAGGAGCTAAAAAAAAAAAAAAAGGCGGCTGACCTGCCGTGTTAATCATGACCACAGTGCCACCTTTTACACGCCCACACCAGGTATACTGGCCAGCATTTATCAAACTCTCTGGCTGACCACCATTAAAAAACCCCGTAATTCTATTAGAGCAGAGTACACATTTGGGGGGGGGGGGGGGGGTAGGAGGGTACGGATATGTTTCTCAAATCTCGTGACAAGCATGTCCTCTGTAGCCCCGGGCAGCAGAACACTCTTGAATTCACAAAGCCAGCTGAGTAAATCCGTTCCAGAAATGTGGGCAAGAGGAAGAGTGTCTGATCTCGGAGCTGCCGCAGGTAACAGTGTTTATAGGAATATTGCATCAAGCATAAGATGTAGAGGATTATGGGTATTTGCTGATGAATCAGAGTCTCCTATGAGTCTGTGTAGTCCTCTGTGTCCTGTGTGTGCTGCGGCTTGTTTAATTACACTTGAGGGGGGGAGAATCTGCTCAGGCAGTGAGTAGACATTTGAATCTCAGCCACATCAAATAAAACAAAGCACGTGTACTCTATGAAACAAGCGCATTATATGAAATTATGACCAGAGGTGTGTGCGTTTCATCGTCACCGAAGTGCAGGGGGAACCATAGAGAACGCCGCGTCCCTACCGTGAGCAGCTCCCCTCGGTCCCAAACCCGTGTCCTCTCAGGGCTGTCCTGGGCATGACCCCGCACAGGAAATCAGTTCAGCCTGTTGGGAGTCCCAGGTCTCCCTCTACCGCCTCCCAGATCTGGGCACAGACAGCACAGATAAAGGTGACCCTGCACTCTCACTGCACAGTGCACCCTGCGCCCCTCAGGCTAGAGAGCCGTGTCCACCCCTCCCTCTACTACAGCCTCGCAGGCTGGCTTTGTCACACTCGCGCACACCTTACATCCTCTCCTACTCAACGCGTTTCACGGGGCCTCTTCATAAAAATCAGAACTACATATGAGATGATGTCATGGCTGTGGACATATCTGACCTTTTCCAGTGACAATATGTCCCAACAGCATGTAGACGGAGAAGTGAGGGATCAACCTGCCAGATGAACACCAACACAGTGCAACTCTGTACTTCAGCAGAGCTGCCGGTCTTTGTCTGGCTATCAGCGCCTGGGGCTTTTCCTCTCACGTACAGGGTGGCGATTCAACCTGAGGTTTGCATTAGAATAGGAGAAGGATGGCTAATTTAATTACCCGCCATGAATGCACAGAGATGATCCCATATGCAGAGCCAGGGCTTCTCTCAGAGGCCTCCCTCACATCCTCCGGTCTGTGTCCAGAAGCTGCAGAGCCAGCTGAGGCTGTGATTGACAGATGCCGACCCCGGGGTCAGACGGTTGAAGTGGTGCATTCTGGGAAGCTTGAGCTGCTCTGATGTTGCAATGGGGGTTGAAGATTTCGAAGGGGACCGGGAAGTGGGGTCGCTGTCCTCTGCCTGACCCTGTTTGAGGCGTCATGGAGCACAGTGAGTGTTAGCAGCAAGTCACACACACACACACACACACACACACACACACACACACACACACACTCTGAAGATGAGATGCATGGAACTGAAGCAGAGACAGAGCAACACGGCAAAAGGAGATGAGATTATTTTGTTTTGAATTGTTCGGGATCAAAAGTACGTTCCACTCTGCTACAAGAACATAAAACGTTGACAAGGAAAAGCTTCTTCCCATTTGTCTCACTGCAAGCGAGATTGTGACGTGATTAAGCTCGTCAGCTCACCCTCAGTGACTCACACCAAAGGCCTCGATGTGACGCTTCACACGTTGACAGACGGAGGGGGGGGGGGGGGGGGGGGGGGAACGTAATTATTTTGGTTCTGAAAATTTTGAAAATAGTCTACGGTAGCTGACGGATCTGAGTTGTTTTTTTTAATTCAGTCTTTGAAATTTCAATTAATGTCTTCATTCTCAGCAGTCTGACTTTAAAAACAGAATTCTGACTAAAATCAGAATTTGGAGGAAAAAATAATTTAGCCATTATCTGTAAAAGAAAAAAAAAAAGTTCTGATTCAAAATTAGATATTTTTTCCCCCCTCAGAATCTCAACAATGAACTACCTGAGTCTTTTCTTACAATTCCAGCTTTGATATTTTTAAAAACTTCTTTTGTTTGCTCTTCTACTTTCACATGGAGCTCATCCAAGCTTTGCTCCCCTGCTGCAGTTTTAGGATTTTAGAGTTCTTCAGATCTAAAGCGGAACTACAAAACGCTTGCAGACAACCAGATAATCCAAATAAGATATTAAATACAGGTCACTCGGAACATTGACGTTGGCAGCATAAATAGAAACGCTGTCATTTGGCTGCAGGTAAGGTATAAAGCAGCAAAGTAGCTACACTACGGTAAATTGTCTAAATTGTCGTAAACGAGCCTGGAGACTCCTGCAGGTGCCAGGTAATAAAACGCCTTGTCATTCGCAGTTTGACACAAGCAGGTCACGTCTCTACGGTCTTTTTCGTTGGTTAAAACGAAATGAATGTGGTTCGGAGACAGAAAGGCCGTGTTCGAGGGTTCCGAGTGTCCAGTTGTTGGTGGTGGATGCCTCTCGACTCTGACGGGCTCTAATGAGGGGCAGACGGGCGCTGCCTCGCTTCTCACAACCTCCAGGAGTCCGTAATGCGCCTTAGCGGAACCATCTGGACGCATCCGCCGGGCACCGGTACAGCGGACACACGCAAGAGCTAAAAATAATAACCGCTAATAATGTTTTCGATAACGGACAAGGAGTCGCGGCGAGGAGGTCCTCTGTTGAGCGGTGACGCATGCGTAATAGGGTTGGACTCGAAATAGCCTGCAATTTCCTTTACAAAAAAAAAGTACCTGCACGCACGTGGCAAAATATCAAATGTGATTTTTAAATTTTTTTTTTTTTTTTTAGAAATAAAATTAATCACGACATGGACCTGAAAATGTCATCGTTACTCCTTTAATCTAATCCGGGTTATTGTGGGGAACCTAAAATGGGCCTACGTCAGAACTCCAACAGGAACCGGTGAACATTTCTTTGTGATTTGTGAAAATAAAGTAACTTTAGATCAGAACGGTCCGTTGAGACTGAATCCTCGATGCGGAAGCTGCTCCGTTTGACTGTATTTAAGACTTTCAGTAGTTTTCTGAACTTTCATTATTATTATTATTATTATTATTATTATTATTATTATTATTAAGGGGGAAAATGCAACACATTTTTAAGGTAACTGGAACTTCCGGACAAGTCGGGAAATCAAGAGTCATAAATAACTAATGAGTCAAGAAGACTTTATCTGGCTTATTTGAAATATTAAACAAGATTATATCAAAATGAAATTGAAAAAAATCTACCACTTTTATGACCTGAAGGCCGTGATGTCACATTGAAATCAGTCATTACAGCTCTTATTTTGTCATAGTGCTTGGATAAGTAATCAATTTAGAGCATTACTTTTTCTTTTTATGCCATTTTTTGGACAATTTTGACTTATTATTTTTTCACGTTTCTTTTTCTTATTATTCATGAAAAATACATATACATAAAATAGAAATTCAGACACATTTTAAATCTAAAGTGGTTCAATTGTGCATAGAAGCAGAGCAGATATTTGCTATTATTTGTGACTCGCTTGTTGTTTTCCTCTCTTTTCTTCGTTTGCATCGATCGGGATCAATCTGGGGATCATTTAACATTGCGGTCGTTTCCCCCCGTGACTGAGAATGAAGTCATTTGTTTTTAACCGTTTTCGACTAAAAAAAAGAGAGAGAAAGTCACGTGTTTTTTCGGTGCAGAGTTTTTTAAGAGTTTTTTTTTTTTTAAACAGATAATAAAATAAAGAAGTCACTAATGACCTGGACCCTGAAGGAAAATATTTTTTAAAAAATTAGTAATTTTAGGCTCAAGAATCGAGAACATACAACCTTGATACTAAGACTTTTTGTTACAAGTGAAAAATTGTAATGTGTAAAATGAAAGCTGGTTAAACGTAGGAAAATGTAGTTAGTAAATTAAATTAAAATTAAAAATAATAATGAAAAAAATTCAAAAACCCTCGTGTGTGGTTTTCTTAAATATCCTTCAGCGTCGCAAATATCCATTCAAAAATCGGTTTTGGTTACTAAGAGACACACACACACACACGCACACACACACACACACACACACACACACACACACACACACACACGCAGTAATCCTGAGGCTCCAGACAGGACCTGCGGCTTTGGCAGCGTCCTCCGTCTCCAGCGCATCAACCTCCGGACCCACCAGCGTTCCTGCGTGTTTCGACGGAACCTGTCAGCTGCATTCATGCTGGATATATGCTAATGAAAGTCGGCGCAAGAAACAACACTTTTTTTTTTTACGGAGGCTCTTAGAATAATTGAGTTTGGTTTCGCCGGTTCGACTAAGGGAAGGGATGACAGTAGCGAAATTAGAACCAATTGATCTGAGCGCTCGGATTTCTCTGCTGCTGTCAGCGGTGACAGAGATGTTGAGTTTGATGGAGTATGAAGTTGAGGCCTTTCACAAAGGTGTGGAATATCCTCCTGTGTGTGGAGTTTTCCTCATCCAACCCTAATGGATGGATTCTTTCTTTCAAAACACACAAGGAACTGTGTGTTTTCTTCAAGGGAATAAAAGAGCACTCCCCAGTCAGTCAGCATAATTACTCTAATGGCTGTGATGATGCACTTCAAAATGAGGTTTTCTAAAGCTAAAGACATGTGTCCTGTCACTGGCAGAGTTGCAAGTGAAGATAAGCAAAATCTGAAGACAGGAGTGGAACTCTGAGTGGTTCTGGTCTTTGAGGAGCTCTTCTTCTATCTGGTGAATGCCAAACCCCCTGGTGCAGCGCAGCTCTTTGTTCCTGTCCAATCAGATACAGCTGTACAAGCCAAGCTCCACAGGGATAGCTGGGGTCATCCTCCCAACGGATGCTCAGGCCCATCCTGCTACTGGTGCCCTGAGGGCCTGGGCACAGAGCGTGACCCACCCCTCCACACCCCACCCCCAATGCAGCCACCCAGATTCTAGCCATAATGCCCCTCTTCAGCCACAGCTCCCTGCTCACTCGTGTTCGGTTTCAGAGGTGAGACTCATCCCTTTCTCGACTGCAGACAGTGAAAGACATCACCCTGACTGTTATGAGCTCCGTTAATTAAAGGAACGCCGGAGACAATCACAACCCTGCTGGGGAAGAGCACAGCAGCGTAGAGCTAGAACGAGCGGAGCTCCAGCGAGAAAGAACATGTGAGAATTCTGCCTGTTTATAAAAAGAGAAAAAGTAAATGACCTTGGGGGCTGAAGTGGCTGGATAGAAAATAAACTGTTTGGAATTACTCTGCACATTGAGGAATAGAAAGCAGCTGCAAAAATCTGAACATACTCAGTTGATTTCTTTGTGATTTGGAAAAGCTTTCAGCAGGCACATCACTCCAACTTCTCCCCTCCACATTCAAAAGCACGATTTGTAATGTTTTCAACATGTTCCTGCTCTCTCTCTTTTTTTTTTAAAAAAAAGATAAATCCTGCAGTTTAAAATAAAATGAGCTTCTTGCATCACATGGGGGCACAGTGCTGCAGCAGGCGGGGGGGGGGGGGGGGAGGAAAAAATATGATTCTTAGCTGTTATAATTTGAGGGATCCAACCGTCGGCAGCAGTTACGGGGTTTTAATGAAAGCTCCAGAATGTCTGCACCAGTTCAGAAAATGTAATTCATGGCCGCTTCGCAGCAGCTGGATTTGCACTTCCGACCAGTGGATACCCTTACGAAACACCGTGGAGACGCTTGATGGATATCCAGGAGCGAGGGCGCTCACGTTCTCACTCGTGACACACAAACGCAACAAACACAGAAACGCACGCTCTCGACTGAGAGTAACTCATCTTTACTCGGAGATTGTGACAGAAAGATTACCTCGTTATTTTGATGTATGGGCTCTTGTGTTTTCTTCTTCTTACTGTGTGTGTAACAAGGCCAGACATCTACAACACTGATCTGTAATATCACTTTAAATCTATTCAGGGCTTCAATGTGGCAGCGAGGATACTACGCTGTGTGTTTCTGTGCGTGGAAACAAAGGCAAGTCTTCCCCTACTACAGTCTGAATTTGTCTTGGGACACAGGAAAACCATTCTCGACAGCTGAAATTCACTACAGTAAGTAAGGATTTTAAACCCTGCCATGGAAAGTCTAGTCAGCTGTGACCGCAATACGTTCCCCAAGAGCCACAGTTCACTGGCTTGGCGAGGGAATGTAATCTTGCAGCCACCTAAATGGAAAAAAAAAGCCATCGTCTAGCACTTCGAGTAGATCTTTCTCTGGCTGATAATAGGGGTTATCATTCTCAATCATGTCCTGCGTGCCTAAGATTAGAAAAAGGTTTGGCTGGGAAAAGACACTACCCCCCCCCCCCCCCCCGGTCTGGTTTGAAATGTTTTTGCAGGAACTTTACTTGAAACCATTTCAGGATAAAACCAACAAAGCAATATTCTGACAACTCCAACACACTAAACCATCAATTTTTGTTTAATTCAATTTCTTCATCAAGTCTTTCCCTGGTAATTTGTTGGTGTTGCACGCGAACGCGCTGCTCGACGCTCGTTTTGTCGAAGGCTAGATAGTGGAAGTAATCGCAGTCCTGTTGATTTGAAGACCCGACAGTGAACCCGGAAAGAACAGCCTCCCCTCCGGCCTTCGGCCTCCGATATGCAGCGGTAGCCTGGGGACCAATCACCCCGGCTGCCCTCTTCTGTCTCTCCCTTTCCTTTTCTCCTTTCCTTTCACTATCTGTCTCCCTGACCATCTCTCTCTCCAGGCTGTCTTTACCCGGTGCTTTCAAGAGCTCCCTGTGTCACCAGACTGATTAAAACAAACATGGACCCTATTTTGATATCTAATCCAATTGTGTTCTTTTTCTTCTCACCAGCCCTGGAGCACGCAGAGTATTAGGTGTCCTGGGAGCCACGGGGCCCCCCCTCTGTGGCTGAGCTTAGATTTCAAACACTCGGGATCATCACATATGGTGGGCAAAGAGTAAATAAAGATTTATTAAACTCCCCTTTCGTCCTTTAGTCCTCATGCACAAACAGGTTTTAGTGTGCGTCTGGCCTTATTCTTCTAGTTGCATAGATGAAGCAAATGACGCTCTCCCACGTACTTACATGTGTTGTAATTCGATATCAGAGAAGTGAGATAAAAGTGTGAGTTTTAGAAAGCTAACCCTGCAGGTGAGGGTGCTGGCTCAGAGGGTTATTGAGAGAAGACTCCTGTTTGTTGTTTTATTAACAAGGGCATGTTGCCTTCACCAGGTCAGGACTTTACCTTTGACCCCCAGAGAGAGCAGCGGCCTTTATGCGTCGGAAACTGAAGTCATCGTATGTCCACACACTCGGAGAACGTGAGTGTGAATACACTGTTTCATACACAGATTTAAGATTTACAACAGCAATTTGCTCCTTACATTTTTCAAGTAGGGATGCCATACTACGTTTCCTATTTGCACAAGTAATATGAGTTCCAGTGTTTGAGCTCCAGTCCCAGCTAGAAACAGATGTTTGTTTTGTGTAGATCAATGATACCAAATCAGTATCCACCCAGAGTGTAGTTTATGTGTCCATGCACTGAAACACAAACTCTCTCTACATAAGCGGTCAGAGAATCAGTTTGATACCAACGATGAACCTCACAGATACCTTATAGTATCCCATTTGTTCCCATTTTTATCGAACAATGGATGCATGCATTAAGATACTTTTATTGTGTTTTATTCGGTATCTTTTATATGTTTGGTAGGTTCATTTTACTTGTATTTCTTTTTATTCCCCTTCCTATAATTGTGTCTCCCAGCCAGTGTTTCATTCAAATACAGTGATAAAACCAGTGTCCATGGAGGATCTTGAACCTTGAGGTTAGCCGTCATTGTGTTTCTGTACCGTCCTGAGTAAGAACGATCTTTTTGTTGTTTTCTTTAAACCTTATTCTGTGGATGGAAGCTTCCTATGTCCTACTATGAGACTCGATGACAAGAATGACACCATCTAGTGGTGATTGAAGTTAATATCAAATGAATTTTACTCTATTTTGTACCCGTACGGTCATGTGATGGAGGGTAGAAACTAATTTAGTGTACTAGCATAACAGTATAAGCACTGGTGGGCAGAGAAAACAGCTTTTCAGTTTTATCCGATGTCCAACCCCACTTCTGTATCCTGTAGAACAAGGAGTTCATTAAAATCTGCTCACAGATGGTGTCTGGTAAAATAATTTTGTTGAAATCATGCAATTTAAAATAACTTTTCCCTCTTAGCACATTTTATTAAACACTGTGTATATAAGAACTTATGGAGGCAGATAAACGGCCTGTCACACGGGCACCTTGGACGTGTGGAGGCCAGCTTTGATTACAGCCAGAAACGCTTTTTTAGACCTTGTGAATTACGGCCTGTTACCTTTAACATCTTACAATAATCATTTCTTTTCCCTACTGTCATGAGCGAAACCTTGGAGTTGCTCCCGCCTAAAACTTCAGTAGGCGACTACAGGTTGAAATATGGCAATAATCATTCCCGCTAATGGCTGTGGACCTCAGAGCAGAGGCAGTTATTAAAGAACCCAGAACTATACGTCAAACTAAGTAATTTCCCCCTCTACTCTGTTGTTTATGGTTTAACGGGACTTTTAGCAGCATCCATGCATCCATCACCACAGCATTTGATTTTCACTCAATATTCTGCTGATCCATCATCTTTTAAGAAAGAACGCCGCTGTTATTGGAATAATCCCCTATCTTTTTACTTGGTTTTGCTCCTGCAGCGATTCTTTACCGCTGCTGCAACAGAGACGTCCAAACCTCCTCCCCTCAACGTTGTAACTGATAACGAAACAAGGTGTGGGGAAAACAAGGAATTTAAGGAGAGCGAGGGGAAGGTGAGGAGAGAAAGAGACAGTGAGGAGTTGTAACGGATGGCAGCCACAGAGCGATGGCCAGGTCGTTTGTCTTCAGGAGAAGGAGGGAGAGAGACGTGGCGGTATCGAGACAGAGCTGGCAGCCTGCCAGCCTCTATATGAGAGTGTCTGCACAACAGCAGATTCATCAGGAGGGCTGTTGGCCTTGTCACTGATGAAGACATGCAATGAAACAAGCCGAAAGGGTCAGGGAGGGTGTACCGATGCACACTGCTCAGAGACAAGTCCTCAGTATTCGTTTGTGGCGTGTTTGTGCACATATGTACCTTGAGAGAATCTTGCTTTTTTTTCTGATTGACATAACTTTAAAAAAAAAGCTCTTCAGAAATGGAGGCTCCTGGAATCAAGAATTAATCGCGTCATTCTCATTTGGCTTCAAGTGTGTCTGTTTTTTAGCCACGATTTGCATTTGTTTTTATATGATGACAACATTTACACACCCTCAAAAATCTCTCCCTCAATAAAATGGAAGCTCTGCAGACTTTAATGGTTCATGTTCCTTGAGACATCCTGTTGATGACAAACGCTAGTTTGGTGATAAGTGGTTCCTTCAGCTGCATTCAGCCCAGATGGAAGTGAAGCCCTCCGAGGAGAAGGAGCGAGGAGTCCCACAGGAGCTCAGAGAGAGGAAAGCGGCAGCTCAGTATTTGCAGGTTAGAGCTTAAGAGAACAACAATAGCAGGTTCTAGGCCCTCATTATTCACTTCCATGAGATAAAATAAGATAGGATAAGATAAAATGAGATATGCCTTTGTTTTCAGCCATAGGTCAAAAAGGTCATGGGTATTGAGGGCTAAGAAAGTCCTGTATTGCAACTGAATGGAAGGGACCTTCACGAAGGAGGTCGATAGCTCTCAACGCCACCTCTGTAGGAACAAACAGGAGGATTTTAATCTTACGCAAAGTGCTGCTGCTGCTATAGTCTAACCAGTAGAGGGCACAACAATATCACAGTCTCCCAGGATCATAACTGTCATCAGTCTCCCGTGGTTTCAGAGACAGTATTACATCCCCAGCGTGTGGGCAGCGTAGTAGAGTCCATTAGTCACATTTCAGAGGGATCTCTCAACTTCTGGGGCTGTATTTCATGTACAGCGGCAAAGTTAAGAGCTGCGGGAACAATCAAATATACAACCAAACAAGTTTGAAGGCTTGTTGAGGCTATTTGTAAAATATATATTGAACTATAGTAGAATTTTACTCCCTGCAGCTCAGCTTCAGCTATCAGCTGCAGCAGAACGTGAGTCACTCTGGGGTCTGAGAGTGAGCAGTGGCCTTTAAATCGCATAGGTCCATCGGAGGTTCATCCAAGAATAATGAGTCCAACTGCGGTGTCTCTAGGTACACAGACTGAAATATTGTTGCTCAAGGCCAGATCCCTGTGTGGATGAGGCAAATTTGATATTTCGATTTGAAGTTCTCTCTGGTTTCGCCATATAAATCTCCCTTGCAATTGGATTCCAGCATCTGCTGTGGTCGAGGCTGATTAACTAGGAGATAGAAGCTGTAGAGACGGGGAGTTTGCCTGACACAGCAGAACAAAAGCCCCTGCAGAAACGCATATCGCAGCATGGAATTCTGACGGTGCTCACGAACGCAGCTGACAAGGCCACAGCTTTTCTTTTTTTTTTAATGTCTTTACATAAAAGCTGGTGCGTGTTCTGCCTCTTTAAGTGCCATCCTGCCCTCCTGGCACCGGTCGCAGCAGATTCATCATCATGAGGTGGCGGAGAAGTGTTGCTTGCACCGTCTGAGATGGTCTTTCACTGACTGGGTCTGTGGGCTTTGGGTGAATCGCATCACTCTGTTTGGACACGGTTCTCTGCTCACAGTGGTCCACATCGCTGCACATATTTAACTGCTGTTAAAGTCTGCATGAAAGGGTAAATGTCACCTCAGTGTTGAGGGATGACTCAAACCAGTGTACACTATTTACATGAATTATTAGCTCAAGGAAAAACAGCTGAAGTGTTTTTTGTTTCTAACAGAGAGAACCAGCTCATTCCCATTAATGCTGAAAAGGCCTGACGAGTTTCTACATAAACAGGATGACGCGCACATTTGAGTGCACATTAATCTATGAAGTGGAGCTTTGCTACTCACACATTTCTTTTACCGTACAGCCTTGAACAGCAGGGCTCTGAGCAGCCATCTGGTCAACTGCAGGGCAAAGAGAGAGGAGGACCGGCACCAGCAAAATGAGATTTTAACCCTGTGTGAACCTACGTGACCTTGACTTGTCATTGCGCTGTGGGGGAAAAAACAACAACTCACCATTTGTCTGAGCAGCTAGTGGAAGCACTGCACACAGACACGCAAAAAAAAAAAAAACACAAAAAAAAAACCACATGCGACATTTGTTTCATTTCGCACGTTGCTGATTTTCCCTCACCAGAAAAATGAATGTTCAGATTCGCTCCCAACGACGTATCACAATTAAAAATAACTCAGGATGAGATGCACAATGCCACTTCTTAACCAGAGACCAGAGTGACTGGTGATGTGGTAACTCTGCTGACATGATAAACTGTCTGATCTGTTTCCAGCAGCTCCTCACACACCCACCCACCCACCAGAGGTTGTTGTGAGTGACGTTTATGCTCCAATTGCATCAGTAAACCAATTCATTAACCCTCAAAACGGGGTTAATAGTTTTGAATATCTCAACCGATATGAAATCATCATCATCATCATCATCATACTGGAGCCACAAACACGAGCAATTAGAAGTGAGGGACAAAAGATTCGTCAGTGTACCTTCAGTTTCTGCTTGCTTTTGAGATACTGAGTAATAAAATGATTTTTTTTTTAAAAAAAAAGGTTCTATTTTTGTTTCTGCTGTTAAAAGACAAAACATCGCCTTTGAATTCCAAATACTCCAAGCTTTGCCCTCATCGTGGAAGTTGTTTGTTTTTTTTTTTTTTTTTTCATAAATCAGATTTTTAATTCATTTTTCTGGGAGGAGGCCAGACTTCTTGGTATTAATCGCATTAATCCCAGCCTGTTCTCACGCACGTCTGTGCCGTTCAGATGGTGTTTGAGCAAATGTTGTCTCGTCGCAGATGAAGCTCTTGATGATGTCTCGGTTTGAACTATCATGAATCATTTCGTGTTTATTCGATGTCTCAGAGCCAAATCTCTTGCATCGATTTTACCACGGCGCATTCATCACAGCTGTCAATACTCATGCTTGTCCTTTAGTGGTCATGACTTTGGGGTTTGTTTCTTTGTCAAGTGAAGAGGAAGAAACCTTTGTCAGAGTACAAAATGAGCCTCCCGCCACAGCAGCAGGGTCGGGCGATTAACTGGGCAAAGGGTTAGGAGAAGAGCTGAGCCTTCACTCCTGGGACGCTGCATGCTAACACCAGATGACACGAAGAATATAGACAAGTGGACGGAGCTGTTGCATCGGCAGCATTTCTGCACGGAGGACAGTTGGAGCTTCAGCTTGTCTAGATAGCAACAGCTGCTGTGTAGCTGTTGCTATTTCTCTTTGTCGCTGACGAAAAAGCTGCAGGAAGTCAGTTTGGGGGGAACGGCCAAAGTACATCTCTCCCTCCTCATTTGCCCATTTCTTTCCAACTGCTGCACTATCACACCCAGAGGGGTGTAGGGAGGTGTCAGTGCATTGACAGAGTTGGGACCACACCATTAATAGAAGACGGGGGGGGGGGGGGGGCTGGAAGCAGAGTCCACAGTGCCAGCGAGGCTCAGCTG
This sequence comes from Aulostomus chinensis, assembly GCF_037954235.1. Lineage (NCBI taxonomy): Eukaryota > Metazoa > Chordata > Actinopteri > Syngnathiformes > Aulostomidae > Aulostomus > Aulostomus chinensis. The sequence continues at coordinate 26,367,167 of NC_141328.1, read as the reverse complement.
CAAACAAACACCCTCGAGACTCGGATCAGGTTTTGCCTGCCGGTGTTCGTCAGCATGTTTAATTTGCCACCTGGCAACCTGACTCTCCTGAGGGTGGAGATAAGGGCCGGTGCTCCATTGATGCAGAATCAGAGTCTCTACAATACTATCGAATATATAAACATCCCTGCCTTTTTATGATTTTGTTCTCAAGCATCCCACATTGTGGTTGGGAAAGGGTCTTATCCATCACCTGTTTCAGTGCTGGTTTTCACATCTACATTAAAGTCAATATTAGACAGTCCAGTCTTGTTTTATAGCAGATAGGATGGATTCCAATCAGTCACAGGATGCTTCTCTCTCTCTCTCTCTCTCTCTCTCTCTCTCTCTCTCTCTCTCTCTCTCTCTCTCTCTCTCTCTCACTGTTCAGGTCCTCTACAGAGAGAGTCTTAAACTCAGTAAATGACAGACCAGGCTGGTGGCTCCTTGCCCCTCAATTCTGTGCTCTAACACAGTTGAAATATTAAAGCTGCTTAGCACAGCTTCTCCCTGAAGTACCATAGCTGCTGAACGCAAATAAAAATAAAATCAGCCAAGCTCAAGGTCAAGATATTTCAGGTCGCAGCTCTGCTGATGGTGAGCCGTGTTGATGCAGTGATGGGAGGCAAATTTCTCCCACGGCGCCATTTTTCAACTATGAAATGTGATCCCCCCCCCCCCCCCCCGTAAAATGCTGTTTCCATCTACGCGATGCTCCATGCCGTCACTCCAGGAATTATGACCTGTGGCAATTCATGATAAGATGACTAACACGTACCTGTGACTAGAGGCAGGGGACATTGTGTCTGCTGTTGCATTATTCAAAGGTGTGATAAACTGTGTTTACAAGTCAGGTCACACATAAAATATGAGGAGGCATCAGCGCGCCATGTTGGCATCAGGGTGATGTTGCGCTAATCTAAAGTGGCCCATTCACAGCCGTGCTGCAGAATGCCTGTAGGTGCTGGAGATGGTGGGGTGGGGGTGGGGGTGGGGGCGGTGGTGGGGGGTGGAGATGAACAAAAGCAAAATGCTCACAGGGTGAGTAACCATCATATGATCAGTGGTTGCCATGGCAACTGATCCCAGCAGTCAGCCTTTGGAAAGTGAGTCACATGAGTGAATTAAAGGAGACAGGAAGCATACTGTGAGGGAGAGGAGGTGTGTGTGTATGTGTGTGTGTGTGCGTGTGTGTGTGTGTGTATCGAAGGTGTATTGACAGCAGAGAAGCGCCCAGGGTGACCCCCTACCCAGTAGCGTTAGCCCGACCTCTACCTTTACTATTCTGATTTCTGAATCGTGGACTCCCAGGTTGAGCAGTTTTTCGCTGAGGGTGTGAAAAACTGTTTGGAATCAGCTCAAAGTCATCTGACAAACTCACAGACTTTGGTCTGATATTCTGTGCAGTAACAGCTACAATATTAATCACTTGTTAGTCTGTCACTCCTGGATGTTAGCTAGCGTCTGATGCGCTCGTAGCACATTGTGTCCTTCTTTGACACACAGCTCCAGGCAGCCTCAGCATCACGCTGAACGTTCTGTTGACGGAAGGATGTTGTCGTGAGCTGCCCTCTGAAACACACCTCTGTCCTGGGTGTAATATTTCACCTGTAGGGGGGGAGACTGGGCTGCACCCCCTCAGACCATTATGATACCTCACATCCCACCGAAGACATTAAAGGCCAATTAGCTGTGTAACTTGACAAGCCATGTTACTTGTCATCCAGGTGAGCAATTCCATGCAAACTAGCTAAACGATCATCCAAACTTGTTGTCTGTGCTGTGAAAATTGAGAAGCCATGCAAGCCAGGAGAAAAAAAAAAGAAAAACAGAAGGTGGAGCGGGGCCAGGCAGAGCCAAGGGCAGAATAAATTGCCAGTGTCAGGGAGAAAAACGGCTCTGAAACAAATGATCTGCGCTCGAGATGCAGCCTGCACAGGCTTGTCTTTACTATTTCAGTCAATACCACTCTGGACGCGAGACATATCTATTAGGCGTGAATGTCCAGCACCATTTTGATACACTGCTTTTGTAAAGGCGGGTATGCTAACATATTAAGTAGAACTGCTATTACTATGAAAACTATTAATACAAGTAAAGGGATAATGGGAAACATTTTGTGTATTAACTCTGTATTTGGTTTTGTCCTCGTTATCCTCCACTGACCGGGGTCCAGATCGCGGGGGCAGCAGCCTCGGCAAGGAAGCCCAGACTGTCCTCTCCCCAGCCACATCCACCAGCTCTTCTGGGGAAATCCCGAGGCGCTCCCAGGCCAGCCGAGAGATATAATCCCTCCAGCGTGTCCTGGGTTGGCCCTGAGACCTCCTCCCTGTTGGACATACCCGGAAAACCTCCCGAGGGAGGCGTCCAGGAGGCATCCTTCCCAGATGCCCGAACCACCTCAACTGACTCCTCTCGACATGGAGGAGCAGCGACTCAGAGACTCTGAGTCCCTCCTGAATGACTGAGCTTCTCACCCTGTCTCTCAGGGACAGTCCATGTCCCAAAAGCCAGCTTCCATGTTTTGAGCATCAGACTGCCAAGACCCTGGCTTTGGTCTCCTGCCCAAACCACATTGCTCCTGTTCCTCCTGCAGGTTGCGAGCCCACAGGGGGACAAATCCACGTAACCTATTAGGGCTGAGCCCAGCCCCATGGGCAAAAGGCCTGGCCACCAGGCGCTCGCCCACGGGGCCTACACCAGGCTTGGCTCCAGGGCAGGGCCTCGATAACCCCCCAGGCTGGGTACACAATATCTTGTTTGTTGGTTTTTTCTTTTGCTTCCCATGAAGGGTCTTTGGAACTGTTCTTTGTCTGGCCCTTCGCCTAGGACCAGTCTGCCTTGGGTGACCCTACCAGGGGCAAAATGCCCCTGACAGCATAGCTCCAAGGGTCCTTAAGGCACTCAAACTCCTCTGCCACCGTAAGGGGACGGCTGTTACCTCAACCATTTCTTAGATGTGACTGGGATTTATGTCATCTTATTTTATTGGTAGTTGTTGGTGAACCAAAAAGTGTTGTAATGCTAATAGCATAGATGCTATGTAGCTTCATTTCATTATTATTGTGCTCTAAACCCACCAAGTCTTATTTTCAGTCCTGTCACATAAATGATTTCTCAGACGTTTATTGTGATTTTTCTCTGGTAATTTCTTTGGTAAAACAACAACAACAACAACAACAACAACAACAACAACAACAACTTGCTGGTGCTAAATGTTACCATATTGCACTGATGCTTTATAGCTGACCTAAATTTCAACTTTGCACAAGCTGGACTAAAAACACCACCTTGTTCCTTTCACTCCTGTTGCCTGACTATTTCTGAAATGTTTCTTGTGATTGTTTAGCCAGTTTTTGCACTTGAAAGTCATCAGGATGGTGAAACTATGAGCATTCATGCTATGCGGCTACATTTCACAGCTACACAAATACTGAACTAAAAACTGACCCCTTACTCCACCTTTATTAAGTCTTCCAGTGTGATAAAATATAAATTATAAATCAAATGGATCATTGCACATTTTGAGTAGTAAATATATATATATATTTTTAAGCGAATCAAGTATTGAAAAGAGATTTTGAAGAAAAAAAAGTTCTAGTCACTACTGGAATCTATTTGGTGGAATGGAACCAAGTAACAACACAATAATTCGTTTATTTTTTAATTCAGTTTTATTCAAGGACAGTAGTTTGACTCATGCAGGAGTTCCACCCCGGTCTGCAGCAGCTCTCAAAGCTAGGAGGAGGCTACCTGCTGATGATGCTCAGGTGCTTATTATCTTTTTTGGGAACACTGCAGCTGCCCCCCCCCCCCCCCCCCCCCACACACACACACACACAACACACTTTTTTAATGTTTCTACTGCTGACGTCAGCACGAGCGGGTGAGTCAAACCTGCGTCAGACCTCGTCGTGATTTCCATAGTAATGTCTCTCCATCCTATAGGGGAGCCGATTTATTCCACAACACAGCCGTTAACGGTCACGTGGAAACCCAGAGGTGCACAGCTGGTTTTAACGGAGCCGAGGGCGCGAGATAAACGGTGGCGATAGAGCTTCTGTACCTGCAGAAGTTTAACGTGACTAGCGCGGCAACACTCGCGGCAGGCGTCGAGCTCCTGCGTCAGACTTTACGCACCATGCGCCTGGTGTGACTGCGAGCTGAGATATGCGGGCTGGGATGCAGCACACGGAGACGGCTCCCTGAATGAAGATCCGCTCTGGGCTGCCACGCTGACCGAGACGTAACAACACGCCCTGCACACCGAGGAAAGGTAGGGAGCGGATTTCATCTACTTTCCAGATCATGAGGACGATTTCCTCTGCGACAAAATAAGTGTGCGTGTGTGTGTGTGTGTTCTGCGGTGCTGCTGATCACCTGCTACCGTCACACTGTTCACATATTTACGTTCTCAGGTGATTCATTTGACCTTGACAAGCCACCAGAGGTTGCACCCACGTAGACAGACGCTCCCCGGCACAGGGGGGGCTGCGTGCACCATCGTTTCGTGCGCGATGCTGCTGAACGAGGTTGTGCATGTGTGTGTGTGTGTGTGTTTTTCTTGTACTACCTGTCAGTAACATCGCCATGTTGTTATCACATCTCAGTGGGAGGGAGAGTAATCATGTGCTGCTGAGTGGATTCTGTCCATACCTTAAAATTTGTACCTTGAAGACGAGACACACACACACACACACACACAAAAAGGCTGTTTGATTAGTTGCTGCCATATCCTCAAGTTGATGTCAGGTCTGTCTTGAGATGGCGAGGGGAGGAATCGGCCACCAGTGATGCTGCAGGGATGGGATTTCAGTTTTAGCAGGAAGAGCCATTGCTTAGCAACCAGACCAGATTAAATTGGAGGATCATATCGTTGGGGAAGGGGAGACGGAGAACCTCTGCTGTTCAGGTCTGTAAAACCAAGCTGTCTGTGGAGGATCAGGAATATAAAGTTCCAAGAACACACATCTGTCCGGGGGGGTATGTTGGTCTCAGGGGGTCCTCCACTCTTTTTTTTCTTCAAGCAAAATAACACCTCACTCCCCGCAGCTCCTTGTGTTTTGTGCCTAATGCTTCTTCTGCCATCGTGCACGTGTTCTCCTCGGGTTCTGGCTCCTCACCGAGCTTCTCCCCGATGAAGGCTGAGTCATAATCTCTAGTGTTTCTGCATGTGCGTGAAGTCTGGTTCTCTCTCTCACACCTGGCAGCATCCTCGTCAAAAACGAAAACTTTAACTGCTTACGGTCAGAAATCCAGAGCTATACTGGCTACTTGGGACGGGGGGGGGGGGGGGGGGTCAGTGTCTGTAACTGTTTTTGAAGGATTGGGCAGAATCAGAGCTTAAACTCCAGTTTTGAACTGAAAATGGCTTCAGTCCCAGGAGTGTGTGGTGACGTCCGGGTGTTGTGTAGTTGTAGGCCATAGTGGGAAAGGTCACGCAGTCTTGGGATCTGTGTCGAGCTCTCAGCCTGGAAGCTGCTGTGTGTCGTGACTGCAGGGGCTCATCGCCACTGTTGAGGAATGTGATGTGCGTGCTGCTGGTGCGGCCCCTGGGTGGGCTTAAGACTCCGGTCGGCTGGCACCGGGTTCCCGAGGAGTCACTGAGAATGAAGAAGCCAGCTCTTATTTCAGTGCATCTGCATCTGTTTTCAGATTAGAGGCCTCCAGATCAAACACCGCTGGCTTCCACTCTCGTCCCTCGAGCTGCCCGAGTGTGAAGTGGGAGCTTGTTCAGTCTGCAGCTGAACCAGAAATCAGCGTCTGCTGTCTGTCAGGGAGGGGGTTAGTCCTCATTATTCAGTGTTATGCTGACCTTTAGTTAATTATTTATTGTACAGCGAAGGCTAACCCTGTCACAATGTTTTCATGTAATGTTCAGAATGTTACGAAGGTGCCATTTTGCCTTTTTTGAGGGGGGGGGGGGTTCGTGCTTGGGGCAACTAATTTCCAGTTTGATTTAAAAGGATTAAGGGTCTCTCATTTGTCTTCAGGATTTCAGCTCAGGTCCCCCCCCCCCCCCAAAAAAAAAAAAACAAAGGCACCATAGAGACCTGCGACCTCCACAGTGCCTGCAGCTAGAAGCATACAAATATTGCACAGATGAAGTAAAAATTCAGTTGTGATTTTAATGGTAGTTAAAGTGTTATTTTCATCTTAGCTTATAAAATTAAGGCCCTTTTAAAAACGTGAAAGCGGGTTTTTTTTTTTTTTTTTACTATTATTTGAGGGAATTACACAGCAACCCCCTCAATTGTTTCCTTGCCATCCCTTAGGGGGGTCTGGACCCTCACTTTAGGAACCCTGCTTTGGCAGGCGGACAGGGTTTAGGACCCGTCAAAAGCCAGGTGTTCCTCAGTTACTGTGTTTATTATTACACCCCTGCATGTGTCACCAGAGGGCTGGATAACTACTTTACACATCTCAAATGTCAGCTACGTTACTGCAGGACAGCAGTGTTATGATGAGTACACACTCAGAGCATCAGTTGCGTCATCTCCCGTTTGTAGTCAGACTCTCTGCAGCGGGACAGCATTGAGGAAACCATCCAGTCCAACAGGAGGTGTACGACCAGGGAAGGCCACCTCTGTTCACAATACCGTTTTGCAAAGAAATAAAATGTTGAAATTCAGCGGGAAGAGAGCAAACAAGCGCTGCTTAAACTGAACGTTCGCTCGGTTTAAGTAAGATGCTGTGTTGTTACTGGGTTTTTCCGAAGGCGTCTGTGGGGGAAAAAAGACGCTTCAGAGAATTCCTCCGACTTCTCAGACGTTTCAGAAAACACTGTGTGTTTCCGTGACAGCGCATAAAATGTTAACACACCCTGCAGGCAAGAAGCAAAGCTGTGATTCGTAGAAAACGCGGACGATGTCTGCGCGCAAAGGCTGCAGCACAGTCTCCTGCAAGCAGTCGTCGACAGCCTGCTCGCTGCCGATCATGCAACTCACATGACTCCACTTTAGTATAATGGGGTCTCTTGTGAAATGAGCTGTAATTCAGTAGTCATGGTCTCATTCATTACAATAAAGTGGATTAGTAAAATACCTCTCTCTCTCTCTCTCTCTCTCTCTCTCTCTCTCATGGCCTTTAAGTGCTGCAGATATGCTACCATTTGAAAATACTTGCACACATTTGATTTTAGGGTTTTTCTTCCAATTATTTTAGCCGATGTGCTCCATTAAAGGCATCAGCTTCCAGCTTTACGAGCAAGAAACAGAGGCAGGTCATGGCACAAGGTCAGAGTTTGCCTCCGGTCTGTCTGACGGAAAGCAGTTGTGAAAGTTTCTATTTTAACCAAAATGTGAAGGCTCGCTGAACTTAAACAAGGAGTTCTGGTTCCTAAATGAAGCCAAACAGCAACAGAACATTCAAAAAAAAAAGCCCATGTCTGCTTTTAAGCTTTGTTGACAGAGGCATCCTTCAGTCAGGAAGCCTCTGAGGCAGACCTGTGCAGCTCTTACTGGGAGATGATGTCATGGAAGGCAGGGTTATCAAAATCTGATGGCGGGCCCCCCCTGAGAAAGCTCATAATAAGGCCCTTACCTCAACTTAAACTCCTCGATTTTGAATGCCTGCTGGGTTTGGGATCGTTATTGTGTTATTTGATCCCATAGACGGCAGGTTCACAAAATCCATGACATAAGAGTTGGAAAGGTCAAATTCCCCCAACGCCACTGTATCTCCTGCATAACTGGCTGCCTGTAGGCTGCTCTCCATGAGGTCCATCGGTAACTACTATTCTTTCACGACCCTCTGGGGGAGGCCCGCCTCACACTTTAAAAACCTCCTCTTCAACTCTGAGTCTGTTTTCATGCCAAATGAGACAGAGGGTGACAACATCTTCATCTATTTTGCATGTTGGTTTCTCCTAAGGCAGAAGGTGAAGAGATTGAGGGGGGAAAAGTCACAACAGTGCTGACAGCCTGATATCCCGTGAGGAGTTACGACAGCACATCTACATTTCCTGACTCTCCGATCATTTCTCTTCACAGACAAAAAAAAAACTCCCAACATTCTCTACCCGACACGTCCCACCTGCCTCCTGATCGCCCTCCTGTCAGACGCCTCCAGCTCTTCTCTCTTTGCCTCCCTCACCTCCAACCCTCGGAAGGACATCCCGTGTTGCAGCCATGCCAAAGAACACCAAGGTGACCCAGCGGGAGCACAGCAATGAGCCGGTCACCGAGTCTGTGGCCGACCTGCTGTCTCTGGAGCATCCCATGGACTACAAGAGCAGTCAGATGAGTATGGGTCTGAGTCCTGGCTCCACCGCTCCTGTCAAGGCCCTGCTACCCTCCCCTGACCCTGATGCCGAGGATGGCCGACCGGCCTGGAACAACAAGCTGGAGTACATCCTGGCCCAGGTGGGCTTCTCTGTGGGCTTGGGTAACGTCTGGAGGTTCCCTTATCTGTGCCAGAAGAATGGTGGAGGTAGGTGAACGGACGTCTGGGCTTGATTTCAACTATTACAGAGTGCGTTTAAAGCCTTTGACACTTGCAGGTTTTATGTTGACTTGGAGTGCAGTAATACTTCCCACATTTTGAAGTCAGCTCTTAATTGGGCCACCCATGGTGAGCAGGTGTCCCCTCAGGGTGCTGAGCAACTGTTTGCTAGTAATATTTTGCTGAGTCATGTCTGATAATAGAAACAAGTATACTGTAAAATCCTCACATGGGGAGAGTTAACTTCATTGCATGGGGCCGTTTAGATTTGATGCCTCTGGGATCTGTCCAGAATGCTGTTGATCAAGGATCCGCTTGATCGAGCGCTCCCACTGCTCTTGATGTTTATAGAGACAAATAACGCTGCTCCTCTCTCCCTCATGAACCCTCATTTGCATTGCAATAAAAAATAAATTCTTGAGCAGTTTAAAAGATTTAGATCTTGTTATGTTTAAAGCAGATCAAGTCAGTGTGTGTTCTGTCCTGCAAGACAAACCAGCGATGATGCCTTCGACCTCCTGGCAGATGCTCATCACCTCATTTGGTGTGATTTACCGTCGTGAATTGAGTCAAAAACGCTATTCCAACAGTGGACAGGGTTTTTGCCTGACTTAGATGTGAAGCTCAAGACACAGCATGACTCAGGGCGGCCATAGGAATCGGAAGAGTCTTGGTTCAATCCTCTGCTCAGTTCTTCTTGCACAAGTCGCTGAAATTCCAACTGCTGCTAATAAGCTGCTTGGCAGGCCACGGTAGTGCAGTGGTCAGCACTGTGGCCCCCTCAGCAAGAAGGTTCCGGGTTCGAGTCCTGGCTTGGGCACGGGGTCTTTCTGGGTGAGTCTCCATGTTCTCCCTGTTCCTGCTGGGTTCTCTTTGGTACTCCGGCTTCCTTCCACAATCCAAAGACATCAAGAGGGGACCAGGTTAATCCAGACTCTAAATTGACCGTAGGCGTGGCTGGGAGAGCCAATGGTTGTCTGTCTCTATGTGTTGGGTGTTGCCATGGGTGACCCATCCAGGGTGAACCCCGCCTCTCACCTGAAGGCTGCTGGGATAGGCTCCACCTTCCCGTGACCCTTAACAGGATAAGAGGTTGAAAATGGCTGGATGGATGGAGCTGGTTGGCACCTTGCACAGCAGCCTCCACCGTCACTGTGCGAGAGAGGACAGGGGGAACACGTTGTGGCGCTAAGCTAGAGGTGGTGTTATGGGTCAGGGTTTATCATCTAAAACAGACGAAAGCTAACGTAGCTAAAGCTGGAGCTGAAAGAGTAGCAGTGTGCGTTCTCTATGTTTGGATGGTGAAGTCACCCAGCAACCTAGCCATCGTTCTCTCATCAGGCTCGTCTTAAAAGCAGGGCAGTAACTTGATAATGAATTTGAGTGGAATTGTGGTGATGATATGATACTTTCACACGATTCCTTGGACCAAGTGGGTCACGTGCCTGTCTGTTTGCAGAATAACTAAAAAACGAATCATGCATGAGTCCATTTTTCTAGTTGGTGACTCTGCATCCTGAGGACAGGACATAACTATTAGTGATATTTGTGTATATAGTGAGTGCTTTCTGTGCTGTTTTTTTCTTAAAGAATCTCTTGTCAAAATAATTACAAGCAAAATCATAACAATGAAAATAAAGAAATTACAGATTTTTTCTGATATCAAAAAAAAATTGTTAGCAGATCTTTAGTTGAATAATTATTTTGCATCATCATATCATTTTGAATACATTTGTCATCCTGTACCTGCATGTCTGAGCCCTAATGTGGACGTCTGAATATCTGGATATAAATGTCCTAATCTGCTTTGTGCTGCTGCCACCATTCTTTTATGTATTGTGTGTCGATGCGTCTGCAGCCTCCTAGATAAATGGGGTCCTGTCAACCAATTAGTGAACTAATCGAGCAACACCGAGGGTCACTCTCCTCTGCATTTCCCAGCCCTGGAAAACCTGTGCTGACAGAGGCACTTTCTCTTCTGCTGGATAAGAGACGTGAGGAGCCTCCAGCTCCTTGTCTTTGGTTTCCATCTCTGTGATTTAAGGATATTTATGAATACGATCAGGTGGGATGCCGCTAATGACTAAGATGGAGGAAGTGGAAGAGTAAACACTGATTTCCTGGGCTTTGAGACAATCCTTTGTTCTATGGTGTGTGGGAGGTGAATGTGTGTATGCATGTGTGTATTTGTGTAGAGGGGGTTTGAAATGCATGATATAACAAAGCCAAATAATTGTGTGTTTGCACATTTTAATAGGTGTGTGTGTGTGTGTGTGTGTGTGTTGAAGGTTGACTGCAGGCTTGTCTTGTCCAGGCTTATCCCGGTGATGAGAGCGGTCTGTCTCCTGTCCTTCCTCGTGTGTTATTTCCTCTCTGTGTCTCCAACACAGTTTTATTTTATTACGTGTCATCCCTGAGGCGCATCTCAAAGACAACAAATCAACTGATGTGTCATAAAGCTGAGCTGTGCAATGAAGTCTGTAACAAAAGAAGGAAATCACCAAATCCTAGGACACAAAAGAGCAAACTCACACAGTAAAGTGTTAAACTACTCTCCAAATGATCTATGTTACATTTCACAAACAAGTAATTCAAGGAATATATTTGCTCTCAACCTATGGCTTCTTGGGGGATATTGTAGAAAATTAAATTTATGTGGGTTTCCCCTGACAGGATCAAGTCCTGCTGCTAGTCGATGTAGGTCACTAGATGACCTGAATTACTCTAAAGGAGGCAGAAACAGTCCTGAGGAAGCGGTGATGAGCGTGGAGTCTCTCAGACGTGTCTAAGAACGCTGCAGGCTGTATGTTTGTAGGCTAATCCCGAAGTTAGCATCACTCTGGGTTCCCTCAACCCAACGCCGGTGGGATTTCTACATTGGATTCCTGCTAAAAAAAAAAAAAAATAAGCCCAGTGTCAAACAGAGGATTACGAGAATATCAAATATTGTCCACAATGATAATCTGCAAGGATTCTCACCACCACATGAAATCATGAGAAGTACAAAACTGTCACTATGCTATGAAGAAAATACGCCGTGAATGCATGACATCACCATCACCACAACTAGCTTCACGTTTGTGGCGTTGCTCAGACGGTTGTTTGACTGACGTGTTTTACTGCGTGGAATGAGAAAGCTTTAAACTCATGTTAGCCATTCATTAATAAGAATTTTGAACTGAGACGAGGGCAGCGGATGTCCCGTAATGCTACCGCACCCTCTGGTTTCAGGATTCATTGCTAACCAACTCTATTGTTGAGTAAAGAATCATGTACGTTCTCTCCAGTTTCAGACTGGCTGAAATAAATGAGAGTCCTGATGAAAAGTCGGTATTCCTGCTAAGAGTTAAAAGGCGCGACGTCCTCCGGGGCAGCCAAGGTCACCGAGGACACTTGGAGTTGGCGTCCGGGCCCCAGGAATGACCACGTGAAACGATTTAATCAGAATACATCCATTAATATTGAGATGAGAAGGGTTGGAGAGGGAGGCTCACGCTGTCATTTGAATCTCTATGACTGATAATGAGGACGATGCTGGACCAACTGATGCTGCGCCATCCTGCTCTCTGACATGTTTGCTTATGTTGTGCGTGGCTCAGGATAGACATCAAAAGATCCTTGAGAGTAGGCAGCGACACAGCCGTCCCCTCCGACGGCCAGGATAATTATATCGCTGTGTAACATGACACTGTCTTTGTTTCCTTTGTCTGCTGCTCGCTCTGATAGCCACTCACGACATTATCAGTATTTTTGACGTCAAAAGTAGCTGCTCCCTCCAGCTGTCTGTCTGATTGAGCCCTTCCTCTCAGTCTGTGGATGCTTTTGTCACCATGGTGTCCCTTCATGTCTTGACGGAAGCAGAACCGGACGTGACTCGTCGTGTCTGAGTGCCGGCTCCTCGCTCGGCTGTGCCTGATGCAGTCCAGGAGATATCGTTACATCACAATTTGTTCAATGTGAGGATGAAGAGAGGCTAGCAGAGAGAAAAGAAAGGCAGAGAAAATAGATTGATAGTGAATAGACTCCAAAAATAGAACCTGACAGGGACAATTTGACAATCTAGCTTCTGCTGCTGTTAAACCACCAGCTTCTCTCCTTCGCCAACATGATTTCAACAAGACACACAAAGTAATCTGCAGTGATTCTTCTCCCTTCTGTCCTTCCTGTGTCTCAGGTGCTTATCTGGTGCCCTACTTCATTCTCCTCCTCCTCATCGGCATCCCCCTGTTCTTCCTGGAGCTGGCGGTGGGTCAGAGAATCAGGCGTGGCAGCATCGGGGTGTGGAACTACGTCTATCCACACCTGGGAGGCATCGGGGTCTCCAGTCTGATGGTACACGCAGACATGAGCTCCTAAACTGAACCTCCACAAAACGGCTCATCATACCAGACCATGAAGAGTCGTAACAATTCAAATATTTTTGACAATCGTTTACGTTTTGATGGCCAGATTATGACCTGACACCCAAAATCAAAACAGCTCACACAATACCACACTGCAACAACTGATCTCTTACAATACCTATCAACTCTTAAAGGTCAATAAACTACAATTAATAGAACTTAAAACCCCCTAACCCGATATGAAGAGGGCTGGATCGCTCCCTCCACACCCGACCTACTCAGTTCTTGTGTAATTTAAAACAGTTTTAACACCTTCACAATTTACTACTTCCTGCATTCATAAACCCGAAATCCCATAAAGAATTTGCATGAAAAGCTTGTTGCTCAGTGACTTAATTTACAGTCTGAGCTCATGTCAGCTGCAGTGTGGTCCGGTGATGATGTGTCACTTCTCAGGCAGTGGAGTAGATTTTGTATGTAACTGTGCATTAATGATTCGCCAACATTTTACACTTGATTACTGGCAGGAAAAAGCCACTGCGCATTTATTTTTCCCCTTTACGGTAAAGCAATTCATCTGTCTGATACATTTTTATGGTGCACTACTGATTTATCAAGCATTCATGAATTATTGATTAACTACGAACAAATATTGTTGACTTTTTAAAGGCGGTTTATAGTCGTCAGAGTGGCAGGACGCCCTCTGCCCGCTCAAATTAGTTTTACAGTGAGCGACAAGCAAAGACCTGATCTTTGTCTGTCCGTCCATCATCAGCATCACTGGCCTGAACGCTGGTCTGTCAGCCGCTGAGTGGGTCAGTCAGATGTGTTCAGTTTCCATCTACTGTACAACAGGGGGACGGAGAGACCTGCCTTGGGCAGTGAGGCGTGAGGCAGCTCAGATGTGGCAGAGGGGGATTCAGCAGCTATAAATACCTCTTGGCGGTACCCAGCCTCGGCCGCTGAGAGCACACAGCTCAATAATTCATACGCACTCCGACTTAAGCTGTGTGCTCTGAATCAAGACGTGACATTCACTTCAATAAGGGTTGTTGGTCGCCTGTGCTGTTTGTGTGGTGACATTTTTTTAAAAAAGTGACGCTCTTGTTGTCTCTCTCTCTGTCCAGGTTTGTGGTTTTGTGGGCCTCTATTATAACGTGATTATTGGATGGAGCATCTTCTACTTCTTCAAGTCTTTCCAGTATCCACTGCCTTGGGCTGAATGCCCTATCCAGATAAATGGAACGCAAGCCAGTGAGTCCACACAACAATACAGTAGATAACACTGCGGAAATGATAATAGAGATGTATTGAATAAATGTAAAGAGCTTTTTATTGTGACTCCCCTGATACCAAAGAGGGAGGAAATGAATACTGCAGAGTGCTGCAAGACAATCCCATGTGCAGCCGAGTAGCTGAGCAGATGCAGACGACACTTGCTCGACACTTAGAGCTGCAGGACGGGTCTTTACCTCGACTCAATGTGGGATGCAGGATCTCTGCAGGATTACAGGAAGGAGGGATGACCTGGGTCCTACAGAGAAGGGCCGTCAGATGCTGCTCACACACACACACACACACACACACACACACACACACACACACACACACACACACACACACACTCTCAAGTTGGGTAAAGTGTGTCAACTTATGTTAACAATGGCAGATGTCAACTTGTTGGACCAGAATAGGTGGAAAATCTGCCACTGAGATGGACGGTTTTGATGGCGGTGATTTTTTTTTCAGAGCAATTTCACTTTATTTGATATGAGTGAAAACAACTTGTAATAATCTCACTGCGACGGCAGATTCATTCTGAGTGAATAATTTATTACATTTGTTTGTTAACATGGTGCTTTCCCTTTTATTTCATTTAAATTTGTGAATTCTATTCACCATGCAGTATTTCAATGTCATGCGACCACGTCATTTACTTCAGTAAAGGTTCTGATTACTGACATATCCTGCAGTATCATGTACGTAGAACCACATGTGTAGCGATTTAACTGTCCTCAGTATTCATGACATTTCCATCCTTCCCCCCGTAGTTGTGGTGCCGGAGTGTGACAAGAGCTCGGCCACCACTTACTTCTGGTACCGTCAGGCTCTCAATATCACCAGCACCATCGATGACACCGGCGGGCTGAACTGGAAGATGACCCTCTCCCTACTGGTGGCCTGGATCATGGTGTGCCTGGCTGTCATCAAGGGAATCCAGTCCTCTGGGAAGGTACAAGGCCTCCACTGATCCACAGATGGGGATGAACACGATCTCCAACCCAGATAACACAGACTCGAACAGAGATCCAGCACAACACATCACTTCAACAAATGCTCTCTATCATTAATCAGTGTTTCATCCTAATAAGTTTTGTGTTAGCGAATGCTTCCCATTCAAAGGTAGGACGCCCGTCATCAGCATTCGTCTAATTTTGGATCTCATCTGTATTATAGAAGAGAGAGACATGCAACATTTATATGCTTAAAATGAACCCAGCAAATACGAGTTCAGGATGCAGATGGAAAAAAGGCTCAGTTTGGCAAGAACTGCAACAACATCCTATCATCTCGATCCAGAGAGTGAGTCATGGACCACAGCGCCACATCCAGCCCACAGCTACAACAGGGAGACACACAACTGAGAGGCCAACACCACGACACGGTTTTTTAAACACTAAACATAGTAAATTAATTAGCATTGCCGGTAGCATAGCGATTCCCTGAAAAGCTGTAGGAAGGATTCGTTTCCCCTAAACTCAAGGTTTTTTTCACATTTGATAAGCTGCGGAGTTGGATCGAGGCATCCTGAAAAGCGTATCCATGGCAACACTGTCTAATGTACTTGACATTCTCTCACTCTCTTAGGTGATGTACTTCAGCTCTCTCTTCCCGTATGTGGTGCTTTTGTGTTTCCTGATAAGAGGTTTGCTGCTGAAAGGAGCAGTGGACGGCATCGCTCACATGTTCACCCCCAAGGTGAGAAAAACACTCTTGATTTGGAGCAAAAAAATAAATAAAATAAAATAAAACTGAGTTCCATTACAAGCATCGTCAGGATTGCTGGAAATTCTTAGTGCAAAATTAAAGGTTGCAGCCTGATCTGATCCTCCAGAATCAAACTGTTAGAGGAGGAGGATGTAGTCTGAAGCTCTGGGCTGTCTTGTTGCTGATCACTCCTTCACAGTTGGCCAAACATGTAACACGAACGACACTTTCACTCTGCAAGCTGTTCAGACAAGCTTTCCCAACAAGGCCGCTCGCATCACTCACTGTCACATCCGTTACAGTCACGTTCTGTCATGAGTGTGTCTCCCTCTAGTGGCCAACAGGTGTAGTTACATATAGCGAGGACACGTTTCAGATCTGAAATAAGAAGACAAATCCTCAGTTTATTCCCCAGTTTCCATGCCAAATATGCTCAATGACAGAGAGATCAAATTGAAAATTACAATATTAAGTCAGCCATAATTCAGTTTGAATATTCAACGCAGCATGGGAAAGAAAATGTGTCTTAGTGAATACTGTGGAATAATTTAGGGATTTAAAGAGAATAAATAACAGCAAATATCACATAAATTGTCACTGCTGTTTACCATGTGTCGCCTTGATTCGGCCCCCAGCTTGAGAAGATGTTGGAGCCTCAGGTGTGGAGAGAGGCAGCCACCCAGGTCTTCTTCGCCCTCGGTCTGGGCTTTGGAGGAGTCATCGCTTTCTCGAGTTATAACAAGCGAGACAACAACTGCCATTTTGACGCGGCGCTGGTCTCCATCATTAATTTTGTTACCTCCATTCTGGCCACCTTAGTGGTGTTTGCTGTGCTGGGGTTCAAGGCCAACATCATGAATGAGAAGTGTGTTGTGGAGTGAGTATGTCTTGTTGTCATCTACCCATCCAGCTGTGACTGATATAATCTCTCATAATCCCACTCGTGTCTCACTCTTCTCAATGTCTGAAATCTTACAGGAATGCTGAGAAGATCCTGGGGTACCTGAACACCGGCGTGCTGAGCAAAGAGCTCATCCCTCCCCACATCAACTTCTCCCATCTGACCGCCCAGGACTACGCCGAGATGTACGCCGTCATCAAGACGGTGAAGGAGGACAGCTTCAGCCAGCTGGGCCTGGATCCCTGTGTGCTGGAGGATGAGCTCAACAAGGTCAGTCAGAGACAGGAGGGAACGTTTATTATGCAGATGTGATAAGACGAGGCAACTTTTTCTCAATATATAAATGACAGGAGGCTAAAAATGCACGATTCTACTGTGGAGTTATGAAGAGTGCGACATTTCCTAATTATCTGATTAAATACCAGAGGCTGCTGGATTATTTATAGGATGATTAACATGATATTACCAATCAAACTTTGAGGGCCAAGACATAGAAACACAGAAAGAGAAGGTATTTAGATACAGCAACTGTTTGAACAGTCATACCAAAGTATCAAGATTAGTGATTCAACACAGGAACTCGCTAAATTGTTGCAGTCACAGTAATTCTCTGGGTTGTTATGCTAGCTGTGGCTTGTTGAAGTGAACAAAGATGGAGTCTCAGTACGTGAGTGCGTGAAACTCAAGTATCGCTCTGTAGCGTGCAGTACTTCTTCACTGATTTGGAAGAATGATTACACGGCTGACCAGGGATCAGTTGCGGCTCTTTGAGGACGGGTCCATCTATGGGGAACTGCGGGAGGGGGAATCAGACTGGAGCTCATTCCCCACTTCCACAGTGTTTGAGATCCATCAACAGCTTCTGTGGTAAATCAGAATTCGTTCACTGTATCACGCTCTGCTGCTTTGACGTAACCCTAAAGTCTACGCGGCGTTTCTTGATTATTCAACACGGCCGTTGTCCTCGTGTCCCTCACGGGGGGGACGGGGGGTCGTGCTGACCTCCTTTTTCCTGGACGGCTCAAACAGCACCAAATAAGGGAGTCAGAGGGAGGGAGTTGCTGACTGGGTCTTTGATGGGAGTTGCGCCAACCATGGTTCCTGTTCAGTGTCACCAGGACCAATCTTCATCATGTCATTAACATGTGTTTCATATTCATGATTGGAAAACTAAATGTTGTCAAGTTCCCATGCAGACGTTATATTATTTTAATATTTAACTCTGGGATCCACCACCTGCCCCAGTCTCTCTTTTCAACACTGGACACAATGGACTTTTAATCCATTGTGCTCTGTACCCGTGGGTTCGAATCCCATCCTGGTCACCAGTTACGTTGCGTCGAAGAGAGGGACTGGACTGTGTTATGAGGACATCTTGGTTTTATGGGAACATTTCTTCTCCCTCCCCAAGAGCCACTTGGACTCAGTCACTTTGAGATCCAGCGTTGAGCTCCTTCCTTTGTCGTTTGATGGCGTACGTTGATTTTTAAGCTTTCAGGGTTCGATGTCTCTGAATTCTGATTCTGGGCTCGTTAGAGGGACGGAGGTCAGTCTCCTCAACTTTCTCTGCTGATTCAGACTCAGAAATATTATTTGACCACAGAAGCAACAGAATTTATCCAATAACATCTCTGTCAGTGCAAATTAATTATTACTTATTTGGATTTTTGACAACTGACAGCTATGTAGGGTTGAAAAGAGAGACTGGACTGCCTGCATGGGGACTTGACAATATATAGTTTTGTAATCATGAAGATGCAAGACATATTGATGACATGATGATAATTAGTTATGGCATCAGAGAGCAAGAACCAAGGTTGATGCGACTCCCATCAAAGCAAGTAACTCCCTCCCTCTGACTCTCCCTTTTTTTGGTGTTGTTTAATCCGTCCAGGAAAAGAGAGGTCAGCGCGACCCCCCTGAGGGACACGAGGACAACGACCGCGCCAATTAATGATAAAGTAAAATATAGACTATAATAAAAAACAAGTGTAATAAAAGTGTTTATCATAAAGTGAACTAATTCAGAATCACCACACATCCACTCAGAACTCTGTGTTTTGTGGTCTCGGTCCTTCTCGCACCACCGTAGATCAAATGAGAGATACCGACAGGATGGAACTTACTCGTCGTAGTGAAAACAAGGCTCAGTGTTAACTTTGGTGGCCGTAGTCTCGGTACACGTTTAACAAGGATAAGTCAGTAAAACGCTCCTCCGTGTCACTGTCAGCTCTGATATTCGCTGTAATTTTGTTGTCAGGGTGATTCGCCATGAATGTGTTTTCCTTTGATGCTGCTGATCCCAGATCTTCTTCCAGGCTCATTTCGAGTGTGCCTGGATGAGCTCAGTTCCTGAAATAGCTCAGCTGTAATGAATGAAAGAATGAATGAATGAGTCCAGAAATAGAACTTCCTTGTGGGATCATTCATCTCCTTGTCAGGGGAAGAAGTGGCACATTATCCTCCAGTTTCAGCAGCTCCTCACCTCCTTCTCTCCTCCATCCAGGCAGTTCAGGGCACCGGTCTGGCATTCATCGCCTTCACCGAGGCCATGACTCACTTCCCCGCCAGTCCCTTCTGGTCGGTCATGTTCTTCTTCATGCTGATTAATTTGGGTCTGGGGAGCATGATTGGCACGATGACTGGCATCACCACACCCATACTTGATGCTTTCAAGATACGCAAAGAGATCCTTTGTGGTGAGATAACTGCTTTAATACTTACTCACCAAGTGAACCAAATTCAATTAAAGCATTTCTGACTCTGTCTGGATGTTTCCTTGTCTGTCTCTCAGTGGTTTGCTGCATCATAGCCTTTCTGCTGGGTCTGCTGTTCGTGCAGCGCTCAGGGAACTACTTTGTCACCATGTTTGATGATTACTCAGCTGGTTTGCCTCTCACTGTGGTGGTGATCCTAGAGAACATCTCTGTGGCCTGGATATACGGCACCAAGAGGTAACTCAACGCTGCAGTGAGTCAGATAAAGAGTTAGAAAGTAAACTTGGCCAGAGTATTGGGCAGAACGGCAGGAACTTGAAACAAGCACAGCCATCCTTTATTTTATGATCCATCCCTGGTTTTCCTCCTGTGACTTTGATGCTATGGTAGTTGCAGCTCATTAAGGTGCATATTTGTTCATTGTATTTGCTCAACAGGTTCATGCAGGACCTGGAGGACATGCTCGGCTTCAGGCCGTACACATTCTATTACTACATGTGGCGGTACGTTTCGCCAGCCGTGCTGGTGGTGCTCATCATCGCCACCGTCATCGAGATGGCGGTCAGTCCTGCAGGGTACAACGCCTGGGTGGAGTCTGAGGTCAGCGTTCACTGCCTCTTACAGCAAGCGTGTTATTTAAGCTGCAAAAAGGAAGAAAACAAACTTATTATAATAGAGAGGAATATATCTCTGCTTAGGGTTGAATAAAAGGTTTTGTGTTTCGTCTTAAGAAGTAACCATGCAAAGGTTATAGGGCCTCATGAACAAATGAATAATCAAGTATGCTGAAGTTAAACGTATTCAGTATTCATCCAATCATCAGCTTGCTCTCTCTCCCTCCTCTAGGGCTCAGAGAGTTTCCATAGTTACCCTCCCTGGGCTCTAGCCATGGCCTACTCCCTCATTGTGCTGGCCATGTTGCCTTTACCCCTCGTCTTCATCGCCCGCCACTTTAACCTGGTCTCGGACGGCTCCAACAAGCTGTCCGTCTCCTACCGTAAAGGCATGATGAAGGACATCTCCAACCTGGAGGAGCAAGACGAGCAGCGCTTCATCCTCAATAAGAACCCCAGTGAAGCTCCTTCCCCAATGCCGGCCCACCGCGCCTACCTTGGCCCCGGCGGCACCCAGGAAATGACCAACACCAACTATGGCACCAGCACCAAGACGGGCTACCAGAACATCGGCTCGCCCGAGTCTGAGTTATGATGCACTGAGCTAATGGACCCTCCTGTTCCGTAAACCCCAGCCCTGCTTGGAGAGAGGAAGACAGGAGGTGAAAGGGAAGAATGGAGGGAAAGAAGACCAACAATCCACTGCAGCGTTCATCACACCTTAACCCTCCGAGATAAACCCCTCTATCCCCCCTTTGCGGCTCCATCGCTCCTCGCTTCTTCAACCTCCCCGCCGACCATTTGCCTGCCAATCCGGGCTGTGATGAGGAGCTCACAGCAGACGTGACGACCTTTCACATCAGTCAAGGTATAAAACAAAGAACAGAGAGAGGAAGGAGGCTTAGAGTCCACCGAGAGCCGGTTTGCAGTTAAGAGGTTAAGGTGTGTACAACGCTAAAAGGCTTTACTGGACTGTAATCCCATGTGTGCACCGGTTTGGCAAAGGTCATTTTCAAGACAGTGGGATGTTCCCAGCTGGAGAGGATGGCGATCTGATGGTTCTGTGTGATTGGTACAGGTGGGGATACACAGGATGGAAGGAAAATTCAGAAAAAAAACCCACAACACACTCACCTTGTTCAAATCATCCCATGAGAACGTGATCACAAAAGCATCTCTAACAGTATATAAGAAGTGGCTTTGATAGAGTAAACAGTGTTACAAGCACATGATATATTTAGGTTTACTGTGCCTATCATGCATCAGCAATAATAGACAGTCAGAGTACAACTGTGGATCTCCTTCTATCCCCATCCTCCCCATGATGTAGAATACTGTACATACATGTTGTTCAACAGTTTGTCAGCGTCAGTTGTGTGTGTTTATACGGCGAGGGATGTTTCCTCCCCGTGAAGACAGAAGGTCAGACGGCGGCTACTGTTCTCTGAGCCTCAAAACAGAGCAGCACTTTTCTTTGAAGCAATGTTCTGGAGTTGTTGTGAACAGCACCGAGGTTGTTTCCGTGCTGTTCCAGTCCCAGCTGGTCTAGACAAAGCTTTTCCATTTTAATCAAGCTTTTCCATTTCAATGATTGCCTTCAACGGGCAGAGGTGGCGGCGCACGAGCAGAGACAAGCAGAGAGGCTTGTATTTGATCCACGGGCATTTCCTCTGTGTTACAGAGAGAGACAGGAGGAAATGTGAGTTTTGTCTTTGTGTCCGTGCAGATGTGCATGTGTGTGACAGCGTGTGTGTGTGTTTGTGTGCGCGCGCCCCTGTTGTCTGCTGCTGAATGAGAGCTCCCCGTGACCCTGCCTGTTTAAAAATAGCGCTGCGTTACCCAGGGGAAGCCGTGATAGCGCACCATAGATACAGATCCTCTCTGATGTGGAGGAGGAAGAGGAGAGCGGACACCTTGCTTTGTCTGCTGCACCTGCATGGCTGTTCGCTCAGCGATACAGAGGCAAGACAGTCCTACTAGAATATCTGGCTATAGGTTCACTGCCAGGCTGTGCTTTGGAGAAACCATCACATCCCTCTACGGACATCATTTCATACAGACTTCCGTAAGGTGTGAAACAAAAGCCTTTGTAATTTTTAATGTGTAATCTTGTATGATTAGGGGTATTATGTGGAATATGTACCGTGATATAAATGTTTTTTGAAGTGGTAATACACCGTTTTCACCACTGGGTGTCTCTGCTGGACAGCAGGGGGAGGACGTGGTGCTCTCTCCCTGTCTCTCCTGTGGCCCCTCCCTGAGACTACACCAAGACTTGAGACTGAACAGATGTAGTGTGAGGCACAGTCGGTGACATTGTGTGGTGCCTGAACAGCATCTCTGTCGTCTGTTGGCCTTACGCTTCTGTCCTTTTATCGTTCTTGGTTCTACACAGTGCTTTTTTTTTTTTTTTTTAATTTCGGACCAACGTTTTGTCTCGTTCACTTGAGCACTTTAATTAGATAGAGACCCTGGAGTTGTTTGTTAACCATACATTTAAAAAAAAGTATTATAGAGCTGAAATCATCGATAAGCAATATATATATATATATATATATATATATATATATATATATATATATATATAGTGTGTGTGTGTGTGTGTGTGTGGGTGCACGTAACAGCACGAGCAGGATATCTGGGATGTATTGCTGCCTTTTAAACAGGTGATTAATCTGCTGCCTGCTATTTTCATTAACAAGATGAAGTACCTAATTTGACTTTTGATTTTGGCTGTTTTTTGTGTTCTTAGCTGTAAAAACAGCCGATGTTCCTATTAGAACAGAGATGAGGATGTGAACAAGAACAATTAAAGCACTGGTTCTCCACTCAGATCTGGAGGAAGGTGGTTGTTCTCCGTGGAAACAGGCGATTAACCGTTTAAAACACCAGATTATTATCATCGCCGTCTAGAAGATGGTGGTTTGCGAGGCATAATCTCAGGTGAAGGGTGCTCACCTGGAGGAAAGCTGCAGTTTGAAAGCACATCTGGAGAAGCACAGCAAAGCGAGCACAAAGGAGCTACAGTGAGCGATGGGTTTCAACAGCTGGCTAAAAATACAGAGAGCCAGTGTGGATCCGGTGAAGAAACTCATAGATGATGTCTTCCTCGCCGGGGAGGAAAGGCGGCACAATGACAAGCACTGCCACAGTCACCAGAAGCTCAACTGGTTCTGATGTCTGACCTGCTCAACAAACACAGCTAGACGAGAGAGAGAAGGCTCAGAGAGCACAATCCCAACCCTCTCATGCTCAAACTCCATGACACTGATGGACAGATGCTCCTCTGTCTTCAGACAAGTTTAGCATGCGTTGCACTGTTCTATTACTCTGCACACTGGGAGCACTGGTGTTCTTTTACTGGTCTGAAACGTCTCAGTGATAGGGTGACATCGATATAATATGAAACAGTCCAACTCCAGGGTCTCTTTGTGTTGTCCTGTGTTTCATATGTTCTACAAAGCAGCTGAACTCAGATCAGCGACTGAGATTAAATCATCCAAGGTAAAATAACAGTGCATTTATTTAACTGTGCAAATAGTCTGAAATATGTGACCAAACCATAGTTATATTTATAGTATTTAAGAGTGTATTTATTCTGTACATATCGATGTACATTCACAATGAGTATCTATAGTGAGAGTGACAGGGTGTATACTTCAGCTGTAAATAATAATTGTATATTTTGAGATATTTTTTGATTTTTTGTACTGTAGGTATTGTTACGTTGCTGTCCTGATGGTTTCTGGCGTTCGTGTGTGGTTCTCAATCAAAATAGGTGAACGACAGTGTGTGTGTGTGTGTGTGCGTGCGCGCGTACTGTTCGAGTTTGTGTAAATTAAAAGTCAGTGTAGGTTTTGGTGTTTAACTGTGTTTTTTCCCCCTCCTCTCAGTGTTGCGTGCTGCTAGACTAACTGCTGTTGTTACACTGAACCGGGACCACTAATGTAACCAGTCCTCCTCTGTGTCCGTCACTACAACTTCAGTGACTTCCAGCACAAAACTGGCAACACAATCCAAAACAAATGTTCGACTGGATCTCTTTTACTTTTTTTTTGTTTTTCCAGAGTGATAATCTGTATAAACATGATTTTAGTGAACAGGAAATTAAAATAACCACTTTTATCAAAAAGATGATGGTGTTCGTCTCATTTCTTCTGATGATTTTTCAAAGTTTTGTTTGAATTGAATTGAAGTTTGTGATCGATAAGATGTCACAGCGATAGGATTCCTCTCTTGAAGCCGCGTTACATTTGTATTTAAGTGTCTTTTAGTTCAAATTTTTTTTATAAAATCTAACCCTTTGAGGACTCTATGCATGCTTTAAATTTAAAATTTAACTTAAGTTAAATCTGTGACATCTGGCTATTCTGTGACCTTTCTTAAGACAAAGGATCAACTTTAGTTAACAGTGAGAAGGATGTTAATGAAACTTACTTTACAAGCATTTATGAGCAATGTTGCCTTTTATTTTATGACAGTAGACAAAAACACTTCCACATAACTCGCTCACTTGAGTTGATCCCTGCCTGCCAGTACATTTTTTTCCACAGTTAAACGCTTCAAGCTCCTTAACGGCTGCTGAATAAATTATTTAACGGTCTTTAGAAAGCGATTCTGGAAAGTATTTAGGAAGCAGCTGGATAGACGGTGCCAGTCCGAGCGCAGGAATGTGCAACACTGAAAACTTCAGACAAGAATAAAACATCCCTCCAGACCAGCTCTCCCTCTTCCCTTGAGACCGAACAGTATACATTTATTTTTAGCAACATTGTTACTGGTTGTAGTTTTTAATATTCAAATGGCACAAATGCTGAAATCTGGCTCTTACCAATCAGCACGGAAGGTTTTCATCGTGGGACTTTGGTTGTCAATCAAAGTTATTACACTTTGGTCCAGGCAGTAAAAGGTAACCTTACCCTGCGCTAAGCAAGTCTACAGAGTTTGAAGGAGGCTACCACAAAGACCAGGGAATTACTTCCAACTGAGGGAAGACAATCGATGCTTTTATGGAACTTTTTTACTTTTACCTCCTCATAGCGGTGGATACATGAGTAGAAATGTGGTTGTTGTTTTTTTAATATAAAGCAAAAAGAAAAGACACACATGATGCTGTGTCATGTCACTGTCTGCTTATGTGAAGAGATTTAATCAGACACTGATACTCCTCTTAGGATGTGATGCAGCTCTGTTTACTCTCATTCACTGGATGATGCGATGCTCACTTGTTCTGTTGTCATTCACCAACAACAGAAATTGTATTAAATGCATTAGTCAACCCCCACAGCTCCTTCTGACTCTCTGCAGCACTTTACTCGTGGTTTCTTTTCAGCCTCTTCCCACTACTAAACTGAATTGGCTCTTGTCCTGCTGAAGCAGCCACTTGGTCAGATATGGAGGCAGCAGTTTGGTCTGGTAGCCCACCTCAGCACCAGGAGCTGAGCTGCTGCTGCTGCTTCAGAGATGCAGCCACAGGCAGCTCTTATATTCCAGCGCTGACACAAACCTGGCCTGCTGCCAGAGTGAAGGCGAGACACACTCATACATCCATCGCAACGCAGACTTATTATGGACTGTCGACAGGGACACATCATCCACCCTTTGAGCTGCGAAGTCCATCACCTGCTGTCTCTCTACAGCTGCTCATGGGGGCTCCTTGTGGAGTGCAGTCAGACGGTAGAGATTTACATGGGGGTCGTGCAGGAGGCATGTTTGCAGAGCATCAGCGGTCACACTGGTGTGAAAATACTGCAAATATCCTTGTTCTCGTTTCACCTGCCGGTGCCAGTCGTTGAGCGAGAAAAATGACAGAAAAGAGGATCCCAGTCTAATTATTGCCTCACTTCTGCTGAGCAGTAGATTTAATAAAATGCTTCTCCACTCCCACAGGCCATCTCGCAGTCTACAGAGCAATGTTACTTTAATTGATATTGGACTTCAAGCACTTAAGAGTTCCAATAAAGCAAAGACTGATGCCGCAGCTCTGTTGGTTTTGGCCACACATGTTTTGTGCGTAAACGTGAAGCTATTTTTTTCTCAGGCTGCATCACACTTCCTGTCTCAACTCTGAGAATGTCAAGAACATCTCACTATTGTCTGTCCTGTAAACAAACATTTCCCACCACAGTGTGTCACATGAACTACACACATGGCCTGACTTGACCTGACACACACCAAGTGTGTGTGCACGCGTGTTAATGGGAATCCCACCTGCAGAAGCTCCTCATGGATGTTTATCTAAAAACAGTACATGGAGCCAAAAGGCTACTTCCCATTTTCCCACTGCCCCGCCACCAAATCCAGGAAAAGACTGTGTCTGCGGACATTTTTCACACATTGAGCGGCATTTTCCTGGCAAAGAGATTGCGTGGGCTGAGATCCATCAGTCATATTCTCACATGGCTCTTTCAGCTGCTGTCAGCCTCCACAGCCGAGTCCAGATGGTCCTCGGAGAGGCCTGCTCACAGGACTGACCCACAGCCACCACAGCTCGTTACTCTCTGACCGGCAAGTTTCACTGCAAACACAACAGAGCTTAAGCAGTGTTCCTGGGGAAGCCGAGTGATGTCCTGCAGCAACACAAAGCGTTTGTGCCTTTGTGGAGGATCGTTTGTCACCTGACTTGAACGTAATGGAATATATTTTAGAGACAATAACACTATCACAGAGTGACAAGCAGAGAAGTATGTCACAGTATATTTAGAGGAAGCTGCTAGCGTCTGCATGTGACCATCTATGTGGATGCACGTCCAACAGAGAAAAGAACCCAGAATTAAGTTTTTAGAAGCTGCCAAACTGGAAAAAAAAAGCCTTCAGAGAGACAAAAGTGATGGATCCAGATATTAATGTGATCCTGACATGGCTTCATGATTTCTGCTTCATTCAAAAGATTGAAAGAGGTAAGTCTGAGTCACGCGAGGCCCTGACATCCAGTTTGCAACTGTGTAGAACACTGTAAATTACTGCAAATGTATGATTTGGTCACTCTTCCAAATAATGTTTGATATCTTGGTTTTACCCTCCTGCACACTTCTCATTCTTTATAACATCTTGCAGGGCTGCAATTTTGTCCACGTTGCATCTCAGTCAAACAGCAGGATATATTTAAACTTGTAAATGTAATTCCATCACACTCAGGTACAGTTCTGGAGCCACCATAAGGCACATTAGGACATGTCATGGTGTTGATAGATGGTGTTCTTGAGGCATTAATACGAAGCAGAAATAGAGCCGTGCTTCCTGAGCACTCCTGCAGAAAACCTTCAGTGGAAGGACTGATTTCCTTGATGTAATAATCAGAGAACTGCAGAACCTTGACAGAGATTTCACTTGCAAATCACTTCAACAGAGATCTGGAATTGGTGTTTAAATCAATATTTTTTTAAACACTTTATCAAATGGAGATGTTGGAGGTGGGTCAAAGTGATGAAACTGTAATCTGTCTGAACAGGGAGGCGTCTGAGTGAACCCAGCCAGATGAATGACCTCGGAGATTAGGGCTGGACCAAGTAATCATGAGTGCGAGGCTGATACCTGGTGACGGTACATTAGTCAGTGGCTTTTTTCTTTTTCTTTTTTCTTTTTTTTTTAAATGGGGCAGAGTTGCTGAGCAGGATAGAACCTGTTCTCACCTGGGCTCTACAGGAGGATGAGGTCTGGGAGGAGAGACAGCCGAGACTGCTCTCGTTCCGTCTGAATGACAGCTGATTTAAGTACACGATTCCCTCCTGAGCTGAGAAGTAAACTGAGGCCCCCCAACTTGACTCCCTTGAAAATTGCCCTAGAATTATATCAACTCCTTCTTTGAGAGAAGGTAGCAGTACAGAGCTCACAGACTTGAACAATCCATCCCCAGCACTCAATGCGGTGGTTGTTACTGTCAGATGATGGCAAAGAGGAGACGGGCAGCGATAAAACCTCAGGAAGACGGAGGAGTAACTGCTTGGAAAGTGGGAGCGCAGAATATGAACAACAGGAGAGGTAAATGGGAGAGAAATGCTCATTGTTAGCGAGCCTAGCGTCGCTCTGCATCTTCACTTCGGTGGTTCCCTCTCTCAGGAGTCTCTTATGGGCCCAACAGGCAGCAAAGAAACAACTCCCTCCACGGCACCCGCAAACAGCAAACAAACAGTGAAGCGCCAGATATTTCCCCCCGGACGGGAAACAAAAGCGTTCAAGTAGAGTACATATTGGATTCACATTCATCAGGTGAACACAGTGTTGCTTTATAACTGCTGGATGTTTAAATATACATCTTTAAAAAAAAAAAAAAAAAAAAGTAGGTTCAGATCTCCAGGATTTAATTTATGACGCTATAAGGCAGTAAAGTGCGTGCGTGTGGTTGCAGTGGTGGGGGACTGGTTAGTTTGGGAGACAAATCAAACAGGTTGTGCAGGTCATGAGAGCCTGCTGTTTCCGCTCCTTCTGTTTTTTCCTGTTGGATGAGCAACAAGTTGTGTGTGAAGAGGTCAATCATCTGACGTAGAGCAAAGGGAAGCAGGAAGGATTTCAAGCAACGCCCTCATCTATCTGACGCCATTATCCATCTTAAATAGAGAAACTAAACTGATAAATAAGCGTGATGCACCTGGACGAGCCTCGACGAAGCTTCAGCAACTGCAGGAGGAGTGGCTCTCACTCTGGAGCCTGCGCTGTGTTACAGAAGAGCCAGAAATACCTCTGAATAATGAATTATTAAACATTTTATCAGACTGGCTTGTATAGCTGCAGAGAAAAAATAGATGTTTCCTTTTAAACCACACATGAAGACTGTGAAACACTGTCACAATCAGGCTCAAGCGTTTCCATTCATCTCGTACTCATCATGTATCTGTAAGGTTCGGCAAACAAGGAGGATGTTTAAAAACGTCAGGATGAGAAAGGGGCGCTGAGGTCACAGCATCCACCGTAATAGAGTCTAAACAAACAAGCCCAGACAAATGCTGACATCTGACCTCATCCCACATCTCTCAGTAGGCTGGGAAACATCTGCCGAGCCACTCAGACGATAATAAAAAAGGTGAAAAACAAAACCCCACACATTTGAGTTAAATCAAACAAATGCACCCCCCCCCCCCACGTGAAAAGGCAAATTCTTCCTGCTACATGTGATTTTCATTATAACATGAGAAATATAACCTGTGTGAGCTGCTCATGTTTATTTAATCCTTTATATCACCAATAAGTCATGTGTTGCTCTCTGGGGGCTGCAGCAACATCTTCACAACACAACAATGACGTATTATCTCATTATATTTGGACTTGTTGGCACTAACGCAACAACATTATTGTGTTTCTGTCCGGTGGGTGAGCTAAGTCCAACACATATACGTCTTTGCCTCTGTTTTCTTGGGTCTCTGACAACTCCTGGGGGAAATATCTGGCTCTTTAGCGACTAAGTACCTCACTCTGTGGACGCAACGGTCGCCTGACCGACGGGTCTCTGGGCTCAGTGCTCCCATCCAGCTGAAATATTAGCTATGTATTTACATTACAGAAAGCCTCCTGTTGCCCTGTAGAAACTGTTTTCTGTTTCTAAATTCAGAAAATGTGTTGCCAGACTCAAAATGGAGGGAAAAAGAAGAAACAGCTTTCCACCAAAAAAAAACAAAAAAAACAACCGATCCCTCACTGAGAATGCGAGCCAGAGTCATGAGCAGATGGAAATATCGACAGGGCTTCCTGTGATGAGCGCTGGGAGACAATTGGCAGCAGGATCTCTGGAAGTATTTGGAATCAGTTAATTCTGTCTGATTCTGCTCCTGCGGAGCTTGGCAGGAATCTTGTAGCTCCATATTGTGATCTTGGGCTCACTAATCAGGCGTCTTAGCTGGAAATCAACATTCTGTCACCCAGCTAAAGAGGACAGCTCACACCAGTGATGCACCGCTGATATTTTTTTTTTTGTAACCTTAAAAGAAATGTGACAAAATCCCATTTGGCTGTGGCAAACTGGTTTAAGGAGACATTTTGCAGCACTGATACACACTCAGATAGATAACTGCTGCGGCTGAATACCAACTTGTCATCCATGGAACAAATATTTCCTTCATTACAAACAGTCACCAGCGCGTGAAGGCTATTGTCCAGTCGCGGTGGGCGGGGGCAGCGAGATGGTCTTTTGTGAGTCTTCAGGTGGTTGAGTAGGCCAATTTGTAGTATTGATTACTGCATGGATTGACTCCAGAGACAACAGAGATCTTCATTGGTTGCCATGGTTTCATCTCTACACTGAATCAGTCGTATTTGATGCTGCCTGCCAGACGTTTACACCAGGCAGGATGGTGTGAATGAGGGAGGGAAATCACCACCTATGACTGATGGGATGTTGCAGGAACATTTCTTTACAGTTTTAGTGTCCCCAGACACATTCAGGAGCAACAGCAACCTCCTCCTTTAACCTTCAACTGACGTTTTTAAGACATTTCTGATTCAAGCATCAAGATCTGCACGTTCTAATGTTTGATTCATTTATTTATTCATTTATATTAGTCGTGGATAGACCATTACAAGGTCACGACAAGAAACAAGTTCTGCTAAAAGTCTGAAAACAATCTTGAACTATCCATCCATCTAATTTCTATACCGCTCATCTGTATAGGGTCGTGGGGGGGGCGCGCGAGTCTGTCGCAGGGCCATCTTGAACTGACTAATCAGAATAAAATATATTTTCACAACAAAATTGACCAAACACAGTATAAAATTTGCCTGTGTCACACTCGCTCTCGCAGGTTGTTGTTTTTGTTGTTGTTATTTATTTCAGGGGGTGGCACGGTGGTGCAGTGGTCAGCACTGTGGCCTAACAGCAAGAAGGTTCCGGGCTCGAGTCCCAGCTCGGGCACAGGATCTTTCTGTGTGGAGTCTCCATGTTCTCCCCATGCCTGCATGGGTTCTCTCTGGTACTCCGGCTTCTTCCCACCGTCCAAAGACATCAAGAGGAGATGAGGCTGATTGGATACTTGAATGTGAATGTGAGTGTGAATGGTTGTTTGTCTCTGTGTGTTGGCCCTGCGATGGACTGGCGACCTGTCCAGGGTGAACCCCGCCTCTCACCCGTAGCCACTGGGATAGGCTCCAGCCCCCCCACCCCCCCCCCACCCTTAACAGGAATAAACGGAAGACAATGGATGGATGGATTTATTTCAGGAAAGAAGAATAATTGGTTGGAAAAAAAGACGAATTCATACACGCCACCTTGGGCTCAGGGAAGTCGTATCGTCTTGACGTCTGTAACCTGAACATCTAACTGCTTTATCACTAACATGAGCTGATGATTGAGCACTGACGGAAAGGATGATTAGAGCCCTGAGACAGGGTCCACCTTGTTGCTTCAGGCCTTCTTAGCCTCAGAGTTGGTGGCGAATGTGTCAGGATACCAACAAATATAATAAATATAGTATTTTTATATATTTACTTATTTCTGACTGTACGGTGTCACAGTTAAATGATGTCATCAGCGTACGTCCATCATAATGAAGCTACATACTCTGGTTAATTGAAGATGCCACAATGAAGACATTGTTTTTCAACGGCTTGAAAGCAAGAGATGGGGAAAAAAATAGCATTTGTTTTATCTTATGTTGACCAAAAGTTCACGTTATATCACTTTGAATCTCATTACGCACCACAGCGTTGAGAGAGAGATTGCTGTGACATATCACACGCTCGCATTCGTTTTCTTTTCATCCCACAGCAGCCAGATGTGCTTTCACAAAAAGTGGAAACCATCATGTTTATGATTATTAAAAAAATGATAATTCATTCATGTTTTCTTGCCGGTTTTTGCACACATGAACCCAGATCAAGCGCTGGTCTGGTCACATGATGGCATTGGGTGTTTTACTGCCTCCACAAATCTAAGGTGCGTTCAACTGCATGTGGAAAAACTCACTCAGTTTACCTCTGATTTCATTTATAGCTACAAAACGGGATGCAGACGATATGAAGCTGTACTTATCAATGCATCCACATGAAACAAATCAGCTGGCTAAACTGGAGGCCTGTCTGAAGGAAATAATAACATGGATGATCCATAATTTCCTTTTATTAAACTCTGGCCAACCTGAAGTTATTGTGCTGGGCCAAACACACCTTAGAGACACCCTATCTGATGAGACAGGTACCCTGGATGCCATCACCCTGGCCCCCAGCACTACTGTAAGGAACCTAGGAGTTCTCTTTGAGCAGGATCTGTCCTTTAACTCTCACATTAAACAAATCTTTAGGACTGCTTTCTTCATCTACGTAACATCGCTAAGATCAGACACATCCTGTCTCAAAAAGATGCAGAAAAGCTGGTCCATGCTTTTGTCACTTCCAGGCTGGAATTACTGCAACTCCCTCCTATCAGGCTGCACCAATGAGTCCCTAACAGTGCTTAATTTGTAAATCATAAGGTGCCGGAAAGCAAAGTACATGTGACAGCTCAGGGATGAGAGAGGGGTCCCGGAACGTATACAGAAAACAACATACAAGTGCCCACTTGCCATGCTGTGGGACTTACAAGCCTCAATTTCAAATAATATCCATGGTATAAATGTTATGACGGTAATTTACAGTTATTTTAGGCTCCTCTGCGCAGCACAGGCGAATGCCCACATCACCACAGGTGGGACGTACAGTCTACAGTTCATTTCTCTACAGGTCCAACTTGTAAAACAAAAAACAAAAAAACAACAAAAAAAGAGCTCACAATAAATCACACAAATCTTGCATTACTATTACGGTATTTAAAGACAGGCCAATGATTAGACAGTATGCTTACCCTTTCGTTGTCCAAAACACCCCACGTCACGTTAGACCCGACTTGGCTCGCTGTAGGTGAACCTGGCTAGCTGTACATGAACCTGGCTAGCTGTAGGCTAACTGTAGGTGAACCTGGCCAGCTGTAGTTGAACCTGGCTAGCTGTAGGCTAACTGTAGGTGAACCTGGCTAGCTGTAGGCTAACTGTAGGTGAACCTGGCCTGCTGTAGGTGAACCTGGCCAGCTGTAGGTGAACCTGGCTAGCTGTGGAGGCTAGCGCCGCCATCGTCGACGTGACCGCTGCAGCTGCCGTCGTCGCCGCTTGTGGGGGCTTTTCTGACCCGTTTTGAAGCGTCACTCAATTTTCCCTTCTTCTTGAGAAAGAGACAGCAAATTTAACTGTCTTTTTGACATGTTGGCGTGGAAATAGTAACTGTTTTTTCCTCTCTGCTTGCTCCTCAGACGCGGCGAATTTCAAAAGTTTTTTTGGTTTGTTTGTTTTTTCGGTGTCAGGGGCGTGGTTTGTTGGCATGAGTGCGTCAACAGATCTCCGACTCTTTCAAATGACGTTAAATCTTAATAAACAACATGAAATTCTTAGAATTTGTCCTGTAAGTTAATATATTCACATTATTGTTCTATTTTAAACATTTTTAAAACGTTTTATATATGTTTTTGTTTGTTTCTTTGTTTGTTTGATTGTTTTTTAATAAGAGAGGTACCGGATCTGCCCAAATAAGTACCGGAACACAGGGAGGCCAAATTCAGAGGTGCCGGATCTTGTTCCGCCAGGATCAAATTAACTCCTGGTCCCTAAGACTCTCCAGCTGGTCCAGAACGCTGTTGCATGCCTGTTGACTGGTACTGGTGGAAGAGACCACTTCTCTCCTGTATTGGCTTCTCTGCATTGGCTCCCTGTTAAATTCAGAATAGAATTTAAAATTCTTCTAACATACAAAGTCCTCAACAATCAGGCTCCTTCATATCTGACAGAGCTCATAGTCCCCTATTATCCAGCTAGACCCCTTTGGTCCCAGGATGCAGGGTTACTAGAGTCTCTAACAGCAGAATGGGAACCAGAACCTTCAACTATCAGGTTCCCCTCCTGTGGAACCGTCTCCCAGTTTCGGTCTGGGATGCAGACACCCTCTCTACCTTTAAGAGCAGACTTAAGACCTTCCTTTTTGATCAGGCTTATAGTTGGGGTTGCTTAGGCTGGCCCTTAGATATGCTGCCTTAGGCTTAGACTGCCAGGGGATCTCCCATGATGCACTGGGCTTCTCTCCTCTCTTTCCTCTCTGTCCTCCTATATGTGTCATATATGAATCTTACTCATACATATTACTAACTCATCTTCTTCTCTGGAGGCTTTGGGCTCCCCTCATCCCAGATCCCAGGTGCTGCTGGAGGAGGCTGCAGACCTGAAGAGGCTCAAGCTGCCACCCGTAGAACCACCTGCTCACGTCCCCGTCTGTCCATCAGTCTCTTCCCTTTCTCTCTCTCTTTATCTCTGTCCCTCTCTTTCCTTCTGTATATCTGTCTTCCTCCATTATCTATCTTTGTCTCTGCCCCACCTCTGCTCTCTTTCCCCCCTTACCAGTCAAAGCAGAAGGCCGTCCCCACTGATCCTGGATCTGCGCGACATTTCTGCCTGTTAGAAGGAAGGTTTTCGTCGCTGCTGTTGCAGGATGTGCTTGCTGATGGAGAATTGTTGGGTGTAAATTCATAGGAGTGTGGTACTGGACCTGCTCTCCTTGTAAAGTGTCATGAGATAACTTCTGTTGTGATTTGGTGCCGTACAAATAAAACTGACTTGACTTGACTTCCCCAGAATATTTGCTATCATTCGATCAAATAACTATGTTTAAATGTCTTAACATGTAGATATTTGTCTGAGATGGGACGGTGGTGCAGCGGTTAGCACTGTTGCCTCACAGCAAGAAGGAAACCTGAAACCTAAGGCAAGCTTCCCAATGTGTAGCATCATGCTAAGCCAAAAGAACACGCTGCAGACTGAGCGGAGACACAGAGTCTTATTTTGAGGGACAGAGAGATTACCTTCCCTCACAGGACAAGCGTGAGGTTTGTTACCTCCAGACCCTTAGCAGGAATGCAGCTGCTCATTGTGACAGAATCACAGCCAGTCCTGGCAACCCTGAGTCCGACCCGGGTATCACACAACACCAGAAATTTCCCTTTCACACTCACACATCCTGCATGTGCAGTCTTCTGTAGCAGACACAAACCCTGAGCTCTCTGCACATCCATACGGTGATGCCTTATGACAACCGCTCACTTCTGGCCCGATGTGACACTCTAACGGCTTCCGAGGCCACGAATGAACCAAGCGTTGTCAGGGACCTTGATGAGGGCCACACAGAGGCTGAGGGCTAGAGAGGAAGCCCTTCAGACCAGAGGCAAGACAACCACAACCCACCATGGAGAAATGTATGTTTAGTGGACGTGAACAGACCTCATTAACATACTGCAGTCCATCCTCCCTCATGCAATCAAAGCAGGATCGGGCTGTAATTAGAAAATAGGAAGGAATAATAAATATTGAACAGCTTCACATTGTATGTTATTCCTTGATGAGCCACACTGGCGCCTGAGCGTTTTCCCACCTGGGGGAGGCCTCATTACTAATGCATTAGCCATTTAGTGAGTACTGGCCCCAGTCAGAGGGGATGATTGCACCCAGTCAGCCATTGTGCTGGAGTGCAGCCGCGTCTGTGATGACAGCTGAAGAGCGGTGGGCGCTGATTAGAGCGCCGCTGAGAAAAAGAAGCCCTGCTCACCCTCTAACTCCTCCTCATCAATTTCAGACTGATGTAACAACATCATTATGCGTGGCGCTCGGTAAGTTTGCGCTACTGTTTGGAGAAGAAAAGGCCTGTGATGCTTTTACACAGATCTTTACGGTAGCTGTTTTCAAGGGAAGCCATCAGAGTGATGAATATTCATGAACCGCCCATCCATTTTTTAAAAATTATTTCCTTTCCTTAAAGTGTCAGGAGGGGAATACATGAGAAGTTATCTAAATGGATCCAGTATTTCAGAGTGAGGAGGTAAATGCACATGCTAATGGCTGTGTTGTTTCCCTCCAGTCTTTGACATAATGGCTGAGCTCAAGACGTCTGAGAGGAAGCTCAGCCCTCGAGCGCAGGATGACTTCACTAAATGGTGGTAAAGAGCTTCAGGCAAGATGCTGGGTGCAAAGTTTTACGAGCTTTCCTGCTGCTTGGTTGACTTCAGAGGAATGGCGGATAAAGGCGAGTCTACAGTTGGGTGGTGATGAACAAAATTACTCAGGATAAATAAATATTTCTTGGAAATGCAGGATGTGATGTTCTACCTAATCACCTGCACAATCCACCTGGGAGATGTGAGGTGTTGTTATTTTGTTTGTCTTTTTGAATGTTGCATACATCCAGTCAGGCAGGTCACCCGATGAAGGCTGATTGGAAACCTGGGAAGTAAAAAAAAAGTTCCCATTTTAAATTTGCAGGTAACACCATTAGATACAGTATCTGTTTGATAATGCTGATGTCACAAAAATGCTTCATTAAATGTATCAAGCCTGTTTTTAAGCTGATA
Organism: Aulostomus chinensis; assembly: GCF_037954235.1. Classification (NCBI taxonomy): domain Eukaryota; kingdom Metazoa; phylum Chordata; class Actinopteri; order Syngnathiformes; family Aulostomidae; genus Aulostomus; species Aulostomus chinensis. The sequence goes on along the minus strand of NC_141328.1, from coordinate 26,330,805 downwards.
GTGAATTCCGAATAATGCGTGCCAGTAAATATCTGCTAAACTGTCGTGATCTGATTTTGGCATTTTTTTTTCCAGGAAAAGAACATAAATCTTTTTTTGAATAAGATTTGAATTACATCTTAAATTTAAAAATTCAATCTTATGTTTTATTGCATTTTTCAGCAAGAATTATGCTAATGAAAAGAATTAAGAATTACTCTCATGTTTCTATAATAAATATCAAATTAACCTGTGAGGGGTTTGATTAGCTGAAACCTGATTAGCTGTGGGGTTGCTAGGCAACCAGGTAGTATCCAGGATGTGACTGACCAGTCTGCTATATTACACCCCCATGAAAATACACCTTTCCACCTCTTTTGTTGGAAGTAAGAACACGTCGGCTGTTAATCAGTGAGCTGCAGAGGGGCTGGAAGGTGGATGTTATTGTTTCTGGGCAGAACCAGACCAGTTTTCCTCCCAGGCTTTATGCTAAGCTATGCTAACTGGTCACATGCTCCAGCTTGATATTAACCCCACGGAGGTGAAAGTGCTGTTGAGGTCGATTTGTTCTTGTTGTTGTTTTTTTGATGTACTAAAGCAAGAAAGTGATAAGTAAATCTCCCTTTCACTTAAATGAGGCCATCTTTTTGGTAGAGAACTGCTTTTGGAGCTCAGGTGTGTGAGGTAGATTCCTCATCACACATCCAGACTCGGCTTCCTCATATTTTCCTCCCTGCGTCCAGGCCAAAGAAGCCCATAATGAAGTGCTTCTGCTGCCTGGCCTTTCCATTGGCTCGCAGGCTGCGCCTCCCTCACAACATCTGGGTCTGTACATCCGATGGAAACAGCCAATTATTCCCAACAGCAGGCTTAGATATTCAATCCTGGGATTAAAAAGGAAAACCCACGGTGAATTTCTGACTGACGTTCACACACGCAGTTTATTATTTACATGATATCTGACCTTTGAGTTGAGTAGAAAACAACAGCGATTCCTTTTCCTTAGTCAATCTGACGCTTCTACATAATAGAGTATATTTCAGTGGATGCTGAGATGTGTTGCCGCTGCATGAAAAAGAGTATTTATACCTGAATCGATATTTTATATATAATCAGTTTGTTGTGTATGCAGTTGTACTAGATGAGCTGATCCAACTGTATCGTGTATTGAAATAAGCGATCAATTGGGCCATTTTGCAGAAAAATATGGGCCAACATACTGACATTTGAATTTATTGTTGCCAAATATCAGTACCAGCATTGGCTCAACAGCGGCCGGCGTGCACTGTGGCGGCCTGCTCTCTGGAGCTGACGACTGTTGTTGTCCATCTTGACGTAGGACATGTCCAGGTGTCACCAGTGTTCACCCATCATACATCACCTCCCCTGTCAATCAGACAAATTCAAAATGTGCTAAGGTTTGTAAGGGGAGGGTTCCTGGTGTGTTCGCTCTGGTCGTTCATGTGATCATCACGGGAAGGTTGTGGAGAAAAAGCCCAGTGGGGGAGTTGGCGTGACGAATTTTCCATCACGGTCGAGGCTGATGGAGCCGTAGATTCAAAGGGCAATATCAATGTTCTTCCGCTCCTGGACATTTGGTTTCCCACATAGACACACACCACACCACCACCACCCCCATACAAAGACCCCCCCCCCCCCCCCACACACACACACACACACCCACACACATGTTCATAAAAGCACACAAACAGGGGTGCACCAGAGAGGAGCAAGCGCTGTCCATTAGTGGTGCACGGGAGACGGGCCTCTACTGAAGACATAATGCCTCTGTGGTGGGAAAACTCCCTTTAGGATCCTCGGCTGAAAAATAATTCTTCTCTTCACAGATCATTACGTCTCCATCCTACAGTCCTTCCCTGCTTCTCTCCTCACAGGGCTGGACTGAATTCCTCCATTAGTTAAATTGTTGTGGTCACTTTAAGACATTCGTGTTGCGTATCAGCCACAACGAGCACAGATTTTTTTCTGACCATAGAAACAAAGTCACGTGATCCAGGGGCTCCACATTACTGGGCTGCAACTGAGGGACACGCCTCTTTTTTTTTGGTTGCATTTCACAAGCTACCGTCTATTAAGTGAATATTTTACTGTAAAGTTCAGGTTTTTAATCAGAGACTCCAAATATCATCATTTTGTTTTGTCAAAAATATCAGAGTCCTGTCACCCACAGACTCCATCTACTAGTACATCTATAGTATATACAGAAGTACATATATTGTATGCATTCGTGCTCCGACAGTCTTCAACTGATCATCGATGATCCTTCAGTCAGTCATTTTACTGTTTGTCAGCTCGTCTAATTGCTTGGGTTTATTTTTGATTATCGAATTATGCTTCTGTCACCGCACTTAGTGTGTAAAATGTAGCCAGTGTCCATAAGAATCGTGACGAAAAGACAAAAAGAAATAATAAGCAAGAAATCAAATGGTTGAATAAACATCTCATCCAGTAAATCTCAGGGACAAAAGCAATGAATCAGCCAACAAGGAAAGGTAAAGATCTGATGGGGGGAAACTCAATTACAGAGCAAAAAGGCTTCTTCAGCCGTTTGCTCTCCAAACTGAGATGAACTTTGAAACCGCGAGAGGAAAGAGGAGGAACTCCATCTGCGCAGCAGCCGTGTTGTCGTTCTCTTTTCTTTTACAAAAACCGAAGAAAGCCTGGGACATGTGACTGCAAGCGTGGGAATCACTGAAGATTTGGACTTGTTTGACGCAGCGTTACCTTCATTCACTCTCCCCAGACATTCAGCGCTACTGGATCCTGTTTCATCCTTAAAAGTTCAATTTGGCAACTCAAAAGTATCCAGACAATAACTGAAACTTCCTTTTAAAACAGTCTCATCAATAATAGAATAACAACCGTTTGTACAAGCAGATTCGTGTGGAGGTTGTTGTTTTTTTCAATCTAAAAGTAATGACTTATGTGAAGTGTGTTCAAGAAATTGATCCAGATCTCATTTGGTATGAGCATCTTCATCATCTGAGCACTTTGAGTATTTGCAGGCCACAACAAACCAATAATGATACATAATTGAGATATATTACATGGAAGCTATAGTCCAGGCTGCATGTTACTGGACACTTTCTTGGAGAACGTCCCGAGTCTATAAATAAGTACAACCATTTCCACCCAGCAAGATAAGAAGTCAAGATGGCCCCTTCTCCAATGTCACACCGATGAATGAATTGTGAAATGGCTCTGGCTGAGCCCTTCTCCATGGAAACTGTGTTCCATATTGTCATGACAACCTTCAACTGAAGGGAGAAAAAAAAATAAAGCAAGAAATGGAGGAGAAACAATAAAAAGGGAGTAATCACGGATGACGGGACAAGTGCTGACAGATTCTCTCTTTCAGCTTCCAGCTCCGAGCTCATCTTTTCATGAATCACAGCTGCGCAGACCTGTCAATCATCTTTCCTCCAGGAGATGCTGGCTCTCTAATGGAGATGTTTGGGTTGGGAGAACTATCAGCTGCTCCCCCCCGATGACCGCTTTGTGAAGATAGAGTTGTCAAAATACGACATTAGAGCAAATCAAAAGGAGCTGCAGCTGAGTAATTATCACCTGTGAGACGGTTAATGAGGGCTGTTAGGGCGGCTCTTCCCTCTCCATGTATCGGATCATTTCTGGCTGCGGCGGAGGTGAGCTTGTTCAAACCAGGTGATTACGACGAAACCTGTGATTTACCACTGTGACATTCAAAAAGCGTCCAGACTACAAAAACAGGACATTAAAGGACCGCTGGATGTACCGAGATGAAAAAGACGTAGAATGAATTCATCTATCAACACTAAACTGCGTGAGAATAATTAAGTTTACAGCAGATGTGATGAGACAGGTGTCCAACCTGAACCTCTTAATGACTAAATTTATCCAGCTCAGATGACCCTCACGTTATGTGAACATGGACATTCTTTTTTAATGTCAAGTTGTCTTAAATTTGGATTTGGAACAGCAACATTACATTTTTTTTTGTTGCAATTAGGCTAAGCGGAATCATTTTAAGCTGCAAGATTTTTATTTATTTATTTTTTTAACACCAAGCACAACTGTGAGACCATCAGGTCTCTAAATGTCAGGAGATGCAACATCATCAGCATGCACAAGACGCTGCCGCATGACTCACGCAGATGTGACTGCAACCATCCCAGCGTGTGAAGCAGAACACGGAGACACAAAGGATAAATGGCTATCATGACCTCATTTCAGTGCCTGAAATTTGTGCTGCAGGTTGGTGCTGAGGGATTCTGATCATCTGCACCCTGCTGCTGTCGGACTGTTGCTCCCAGTCCAAAACCTGAATGAATTTAGTGGACTGAGAACTCATGGCGGTCAAAAACACACAGCAGCAACAACAAAAATCCAGGTGTTGAGTTGAAATAAATGAGGAGACTTCGCTTGGGTGAGGTGTCGCTCTTCTTGCTGGTTATTTATTGATTTTTATACTCTTTCGCAGAGCCTGTTGGCAACAAATTTCGTTATTGTTCCATTTGAGTGTGTAAAATTACTTCTCACCTTGTAGTTTTAGTGAAGTGGAAACATTCTAGAGCTCTGAAAATGTCATTAACGCCCAATCCCTCTATTGAAGTTATTTAAGTGCAGCTGAGAACTGTTTGGAAGATATTTTGGGGGCTCAACTGATCAACTAGCTACCACATTTAGCTCCCGTACGAGTGTGCACCCGTGGGTGCTTGGACTCACCAATAACCCCCCCCCCACACACACACACACACAGACACATACACACACACTCGTTTTGCTGCACAATACATCCCTGAACATCAAAACATTTCTCATGGGAAACAGTAATGACTATCATACTCAGCTGAGGTGAGTGTGTGTAAGGGAGTGATGGCTCTGCGTGTGTGAGAGAGGGGGGGGGGGGGAGAGAGATGGAGGTAGCCGAGCAGTAATTAGTGTTGCCTGCGATCCCAAATCTCCATGGAGATGTGTTCTGTATGCCATCTACACCTTCAGTACACAATCGTGGAGGCACAGGAGAGCAGGAGGCTCGGCTGTGGCTGCCGTTTCACCACTCAGAGACATTTGTGTCGCCACTATAAATAGCAGAACAGTGGATAACGCAGCATCGCTGCTGCACAGCTCCAAAATGTGCAGTTAATTGAAGAAAAAAAAAGCGGATTCCTGAAAAGAAGCTGTGAATGGAAAAAAAAAAGAGGAGTCACACAGTTTTCATCTTCAACATGGGGTAGGGGGGGCGTGTCTTTTATTTGTACTTCTGATAGAAACACATGCCTACGTGATACAACACCACACATATGCACACACACAGACAGACACACACTGTCTCTCTCCCTCGCTCTCTCTCACACACACACACACACACACACACACACACACACACACACACACACACACACCATAAAACATCTGACAGTCCAACTTGGTTAAAATCCATCACAGCCACCTAGACAGTCGATAACGAGAGAACCGATATGTATGAAACTGATGTACTGTGTGCTTCTCAATCGCATTCGATTACATATATATTCATATGTTTATAGATATATAACAGGAAATGAGCCTAAAAAGGAGGATTATCAAAATAATAATCTTTCATTATTGGTTTAACAGCTATTTCACGGTGCATAAGCATGTCATATACACAGGAGAGGTAAAGGGAATATTGTGCTACATACGTACGACTGTGCTGATACACAACCACAGAGCTGTGGGTAAGAAGAGAAATGGGGCTAATGAGGATGAAATGAGTTCTCCTTTTGTTTAATAAACATAAGGCCACGATGGTAGACCACGAGGAATAGAAAGAAACCACACTCCTGCTCTTCCTTCCTCTCAACGTGGGAACAGCTGCGATTCTACAGATCCGAAGTGCTTAGGAACAACTCAGATGAGGCTACAGCACAGAGTTCAACTGCATCACTCGACATGAGGCACAAGTGGAACTGGCGGTTTTCTACTGCAAGTGTTTCTACTGAAGATGGCGGCGGAAGTCTAATCGTTTGGTCCTGACTCAACCAGTATGTTCGGTTTTACGCGTCTAAACTCACTGACAGACAATACTGCTCCATAGATTTATTTTGTTTTCTCTTCTGTTAAATTTTCTTATTGTACAAGGATTTACAAACGTCTTACAAACGAGCAGCGCTGACTGTCTGCTCGTCCTCCCTGTGCGCGGTGTTCACGAGGGGCGGGATGAACATGATGAAGAACTCAGGTTTTGGTTTTTTTTTTGTGTAGATTTTTTTTTTTTTTTAAAGGATAAAACAACTATTTCAAGTTTTCTAATCCTAGTTCACAGTTAACAGTTAAAACTGCACAATCCCGAATTCACAAGTGTCTGGGAGGTCTTACTTGACAACATTTATGGACAATAATCCAAAAGACGTCTCTGAGTCAAAAGATAGATCGACTGTTCCTGTACAAGCATGAAAATAGAAATAGAAGCACACTAACAAATGTAATATTTGATGAGAAGAAATGTTGTTACATGGTTAAAAGGTCATACTGAGACAAGCTATGGCATGTACACTAAATGATGTTATGGAGGTACATCGTACAATGCTAGATCATGCAATACATGCAAAATGCTTCGCAACGTGTAAATGAGTGTACAAATGTTAATGTAACTTATATTCATCACAGGGTTTGGGATGTGTGACAGACAAAGACAAACAACTCTGTCCAGAGTAGAAAGGATTCCGGTGTGCAGTCCATTCAGAGAGGACAGGCAGGGACCGGCGAGCCAGGCAGCTTCGCGACGACATGTCCTCCACCGTGAGTTCATGCTCTTTCTTCTTTTCCAAGCCAATCAGTGTCAGGTCAGCGTGGTGACCTCCGGCTGAGAGTAACTTGCAGTGGCAGCCAGGATGTCCTTACAGCTCTCTGTGAGGAAACACAAAGGTCACAAGTACAGGTTCACACGCTGACTTACGACAAGAGCTAGGAAAGTGGAGTAGCGCGTCCGGATGTGGCGCAACGACGGTCTGCAACCTGGGCCGTCATCATTATCACGTCGCGATGCACCGATGTGAGATTTAGGGCCGATTTCATCTCTGCATCTCTGTTATTCATTTCAGTTAGTTTCATCTTCTCAGGATGTTTATGAAATGAATTCTGATTCTGGAGGCTTGTTCTCTCCACCTGCTCCAAACCCAAATCAACAGCAAGAAGAAGAACCGCAAAACATCAAAAACAGAACCAGATAATATTTGACATCTTTGCTCACTAAAATGATTTATTGATGATTTCTTTCTTCTTCTTTTTTTTCCCCAACAACCAATATTTCAGCTTTGCTCCACAAACAAATCTGAGCCCCAGTGGCCAGCGGGAGGCTCCCACCTTGACCGCCCAGGCTGATAATGGAAACCTATTAGAGGCGATCATGGCGAGGAGCCACTCAGGAACATGGACGCTCATCTGAGCTTAGAAGCCTTCCTCTCCACTCGTCATCCGCCTGCTGCTTTCTCTCAGCAGCACTCAAACGCTTCGCCACACCATTATGCACTCGTTGTAAGGAAACGAGCTGGCGGCTGTCACATCACGACGGTACTGAGCTTTCAACCAGCAGCACGGTGTTCGCTTTTGTGCATGTAAACTCAGACAGCGAGTGCTCCCTCTGTCGCACACTCCCCCTGACAGCCGAAATCACTTCTGAAGCATCAGTGTTTTGTTCTGACTGCAGGGCGCATGACCATTTCCTGTCCCTGATATCCATCTGAGCATCTTCAGACCTGCTGCATCCATCTGCTTCCTGCCATACTGCGCCGCTGACGATCGCCTGTACCTTATACAATGTGACTATGGAATTAACCCTGTGCCGTCCCTTACGGGCAGGGACCTGAAGAGCTGTAATCTATCTCCATCCAGCCGACCCCTAATGGCTGCGATCATGAATGCAGCCCCCTTTGAACGCTGGACAAAAAAAGCTTCTTTAACGCTGAATCCCGGCAAATTTTTTTTAATAATGTTAGAAAACACTTGAACCCTTTTTGTAGGTAATGTGCACTCAAACGTGTCGTGTATGTGTGACTTTTCCCCCGTAATACACTGGGATGTCATTATCCACATATTCACCAGACACAGGGCTCAGGATTGAATTACCCCCCCGGCTCTCCCTCTCTCTCTCAGATTCGTTTTGAGGTAATCTGGCTTTGCTCAGCTTTCTATTGTTTTTGCGTTTGCAGTCAGAGGAAAGCCTGAATGATGTTTTAAGAAATCTACAAGGAGGCAAATCATCCACTGGTAATTTATTTGCTCCTGGAAACATCCTGTAAACCTGACAGTCTCATTTATCAGGCAGATAAAAAAACAAGTTGAAGACTTATTTTTGATCACTGCACTACAAATGTTGACATCCGTCATTTATCGCTTGCGGCGGCTTCGGTGCTTAAGGTTTTCCCCACCAGTGGGAAACACAACACTGGCTAACGTGGCTAAATTCTAAAGGTGTTGTATTCTTTAAAAAAATTTAATCATTCACTGATGTTTATATTTTCAAATAATAATCTGAAATTGTCTGCAATATTCTGAAGTCTTTTGGGGCCGACGGCGATGGTGGATGTTGAAATGTTTGAGATTTTCCCATTCATATTTTATTTTAGTTGACATTAAACACCCTAAAAAACATGATTTAAAATGACTAAAACGTTCTTTAAACTTTGAATAGATTTTTTCTTCTTCTTACATCATCAGAACCTGCAGGAACTTCGGGCATCTCAGCTGACAGCGTTGAGTCGGAGAGTAACAGGTAGGCTGAGTCATCATTTTCTAGTAGAATTAAAAAACTTTTTTGGATAAAGTATTGCCACAAAACATTTGTATAATGTGATTAAATTATGCTATGTTGTTTTAACACAGGAGCGCTGGTGCTAATAATGAGTTGCTAGTTTGATTCCTGCCTGGCCGGTCCACCTCTCTGTCTGCTAGCTACTCCAGATTCCCTCCTACAAACTGTTAGAGAAGGTTCCCGCTGAAAACATTAGTGTAACGTTGCAGGGTGACATCCCTCCAACCAACACAACTGGAGTGGGATGTTGTTTTCATTTGCGTGCAACAACATACAATTATCCTGCATGAGTTGAACAATTAACACGTTGGGGATTGACGAGGCTTTCAGGAAGCACAGCAATCCTTGTAATTGCCTGTCAACAGAACATGCGTATGTACTCTCATCGGAGCCAAAGTGCATCCATGTGTTGTTTTTTCCTTGACAGTGATGCTTTAATGAGCTTTGCTAGGAAAATGCATTTTGGAGGAGAGAGCAGTTGTACAGGAAAACACCTCCAGTGTGGCTGGGGATGAGAACCAGGATGTTGACGGGGTGGATGTGTGCTCAGGATGTCAGGAATGGATCCATGGCTGCCAAATATAGAGCCTCTTCTCACAAGGGGCTTTTGGATAGTTTGGAAAGCTCAGATGTGAGATCCAGCCGCCGCCGCGCCGCCACCGTAGCAGCAGATGTCAGTTCAGAGAATAAACGAAACTTCTCTCGCTACTTTGTACGTTGTGGAAGTTCGTGGAAATTACAGACAATGGTGATGAAATGTGCGGCGCGTTCGCGATCAGGGACGCTTCCTCCTGTGTGGGGAAAGGTGTTTCTTTCAATCTGAGGTTCTAGACAAATTCTTGCACATGAACCTGAACACATTAGGCCCCTTTCATGACTAATGCACACGTGTCTTCATACAAAGTTATCACTCATTTCTGTTGTGTTTTGTAGTCTCGCAGGCTTGCAAAACCTCAAACTGTCATTTCAGCTCGTGTTCTTCTAAGAAGGAACCATTTGGGGATCTTTTTACGTTGCTGGTGAAAGAAGAAAATTCGAAGACATGCCGTTAAACTGCAGGAGCTTGTAAGTGACATTTTTCTTTCAACTGTGAAATAATTCAAACATATGACAACTAATCGATGATTAAAATAAGTGTTAGTTGCAGCTTTGAATTACACACTTTGGACGCTGCTCTATTTGCTGGTAGTGCTCTGTGGAGGCGATTATTTCTTTCACTGAACACACACAGACAGATAGATGATGCAATTAGCACAACAAAACTCTTCTATTGATTTTGTTTTGAAATCTCTGGTGACTAATGACTAAAAACGGCCTTTAGCCAGTTTGATGCTGCAAGAAAGAGGACTGTATTTTTATGAATAGACGTGTGTTCATACACTTTCAGTGAGCAGACAATGATATATTGAGTCTGCGGGCATTTGCACGCCACCACACTGCGTTGTGACCGTCCTTTCACTGTAATAATACCCAAATGACACAAACACAGAGAGACGAGGAGACTGTCCACTGATTCTCTCTGGGAATACTTCATCTTTTGTTGAAATTTGGAAGCTGAAGTTGGATGCTGCGCAGTTACAGTTAGAGGTATTAGCTGCGTGATTGTCCATGTTTCTTGTATCTGCCCCCCCTTATGTAAAGATCATGGTTTCGCTAATGGGATGGATGCTGGTTTGGAGGTAGCCTACCCGTGTGCACATTGGGCTCTCCAGAGGTTAGGAGGAAGCAGGTGGCCTCTTTCTTCGTCCTCTCTCGCCCTCGGGAGCACCGCAGCGACCACTTTTCACTGGGGGATAGCGGCTGCGTTAGGCTGCAGCCTTCCTCCTCTGAAAGGGCTACATTAGCATCTCCGTTCTGTTTGGAGTCTGACAGGAGGACACAAACACACAGCAACATAAATGCCAAAGCTTTTACTGAGACTCCCCCGAGGGCCCAGACAAAGGCAGAGGTATATTGCATAAAATCTGTGTATTTCTCTAATGAAATCTAATTTGACTGCAGTGCTATAAGAAATAATCTGATCCCGTGTGTTGCTGTCTTTATGACTGAGTACAGTTTGTCTTTCTAGCAAACTCTTAAAAGCCTCAGGAAATCCATAGAAGACTAGAAAAGCAGGAGCTGTTGCTATTAAAATATTATAATAGATGAAATGAACAGACGAAACCTGCTCTGAATAATCTCCATGAATTAAGTAAAGCAAAATAAAGAGTCCAACCAAATTACAGAAAGAAGCTTTTTCTTGGGAGGAGACATGCCTCATGTCATGTGGGTTAAGTGGCCCTGCAGGAGTCTGACCTGAGCGGTTCCTGCTGACGTTCTCCTCTGCAGCCAGTGGACACGTGTCACTCTGAGTGCTGTCTCGGTGCGAATTTGTGTCCGACTTCCCAAACGAGGCTGAGTCCGTCTGAGTGTCCGGGTTTGGGTTGTGCTTCTTTTTCTTTTTGGGCAGCTTCTGCTTGGCCATCGCTAGCGAGTAGTACATCCCAAAGTTATTGACGATGACGGGGACAGGCATGGCGATGGTCAGGACTCCGGCCAGTGCACACAGTGCCCCCACCATCATGCCCAGCCACGTCTGTGGGTACATGTCTCCGTAGCCTAGCGTTGTCATGGTGACAACTGCCCACCAAAAGCTGATGGGGATGTTCTTGAAGTGTGTGTGGTTGGAGCCCGAGGGGTCGTCCGGCTTTGCACCGATACGCTCGGCGTAGTATATCATGGTGGCGAATATGAGAACACCCAGAGCCAAGAAGATGATGAGCAAGAGGAATTCATTGACGCTGGCCTTCAGAGTGTGTCCCAGCACGCGCAGCCCGACAAAGTGTCGCGTCAGCTTGAAGATCCGGAGGATCCGAACAAACCGCACCACACGGAGGAAACCTAGAACATCACTGGCAGCTTTGGAGGACAGGCCCCGCAGGCCCATTTCCAGGTAGAAGGGCAGAATGGCCACGAAGTCAATGATGTTGAGCGTGTTCTTGATGAAGACCACCTTGTTTGGGCAGCAGATGATCCGCACCAGGAACTCAAACGTGAACCAGACCACACAGACGCCCTCCACCATTGTTAGCACGGGCTTCGTCACCATCTCCCGCCTCTCCTCCGCACGTGTCACGTTGCCCACAAAAACCAGCTCTGTCCGGTTCTGCAGCTCATTGAAGGCTTCGTGGGTCTCCAGGCAGAAGGTGGTGATGGACACCAGGATGAAGAAGAGGGAGGCGAGCGCGACGCCCTGGACGAGACAGAACGAACAGTTAATCGTCACAACTGAACGACTTCCTACAATTAATAACCGGTCAGTGCTGGTTTTAATCAAGAGCCTGACCGCACCAAAGGAACAGCCAGCATGTGAGCTTCTAGTGAACAATGTATCAATCAATAATGTCAAAATTAAGCGGCAAATTAAAAGAAATACACGTGCCAATCAAGCCCTGTTGCACAAGAGAATCTGAGAGATTCTTTTCAGGCAGTCGATGGTTTGATTGACAGTTAAACGAGACTAACGTGATAAACTCGCAGATACAAGAACATTTAACTCGGACACAAAGTAACAGGAAACGATATCTGCAAACAATGTCCAAATCAATGATTTAACCCTTCTGTCAGGTTTTGCATGAATGGCAGCAAAAGGCACGGAGGAGAAAACCTCCATGCATCACCGCTCTGCAGAATTAACCCTCAGACCACAGCGACAAAACCAATACAACCAGTAATTTTAATTAAAATGGAGCAGCAAGTGACCTCTGCACATATAAATGGAGCTGTAGCTCTTGAAAAGTTTTGTTTATGACATGCATAAGATACTGGCTATTCACAAATAAAGGTTCAAATATGCAGGACAGTAAAAAACAACAACTGTTTACCCAGTAATGCAGGCCTAGCGGAATCCAAAACAACATCCAAATATGTGTGTTTTTGTCTCTTCGGACTGCCGCTGTGCCTCCTCGTGAGATCTCATTTCCTGCTAGAAAATAACTTATTGCTATAACTGTCAAATCGAATCCAATCAAATATCATTTATACAGCACAAAATCCCGAATCAGAACTTGCCTCAGGGGGCTTCACAATCCATCCATTGCTACCCTCGACTGAAGTCTCCTGTTTATGAAACTGTGTTGACATGAGATCAGGACGATTCTCAGTGAGAAACGGCACATTTTCAAATTCAAATTAATACTCCCATGGACACATGGGGCGCACAGGCAGGGGGCCGCTCACGTGGAGCTGAGACCATGTGAACAAACTACATAATCAACTCTGGAGCTTCTTTAGGAATTTAATGCTCACATTACATGAGGAAATAACAGTCTAATTGGTCCAGAAGGGAGAGTTTTGGTTAATCTGGTGGCAGCAGATGTCATCAGGGGTCCCAAAGTGGGAGGGAAGGATACAACCGTCTCATCTGTCCGGTTACGGGGTTCAGTAGAGAAACAAAAACGTCTGACATGAGAAAATGATCCGGATTAAAAAACACAAACAGAGTGGCGAGTGACTCCATCCACTTTTTTGTTTCATGGAAGGCGATTTGAAACAGCGTGGCAGGTAGTCACCTGATCCAGTACAATGGCTACATCTGTCTGTGTTTGTCTGAACAGTGTGAGCTACCTGTCGTCATTGTTTACAAAAGCCAGGACAAATTATAATGCGTCTCCAACCTTTCTAATCTTCCAGCTGGATAAATATGTACCTGCGCCTGGCAGGACTGCTCTCCTGCTGGGGATTCTCACATGTCAATCTGCTCTGCAGTGCAAAAAGAAAGAAAGAAATTAAATAAATAAAAACGAACCAAGCACACGGCTTCCAACTGGGACTCAAATTTACTTCATAACAAATGGTGTAAATAAGTTTAGTGAGTAGATTCATGTTGATTTGTATGCACAAGACATGCGCGTTCACTTCTGTGAGATTTCTACCATGACAACCTCCGTGGGCTTTGTCCCTGTGGAGCTGTTACGTGTTCCCATGATCCCCTGAGACAACGAGGAGGCCAAGCTGCGGGACAACAGGGGAGAAGCCTCGTCTCTGCCCCAGGAGGAGCAGCAAGTCCCCTCTGTCGCACGGGCACGTGCTCCCTGAACATCATCAAGGCCAACTCTACAGTACGCATGCGTGTGTGTGTGACACAATCAGATATGTTACAACAAGCCAAACCAAGAAAGTAAACAATAACTTCAGGTGTAATACGGAGCCCAGAACTATCACCTCACGATTGTCTGCTTCCACCAACCAGACCAGAGCAGGCAACACTGGGGTGTCGCACTGCAGACGACCTTGGACTTTTTAGATTCAAAATGTCACCATTTCATACTATAATTCATTTACGTTTGAATAGTTATCATAAATATTAGCTTGTGAGTTCAAGAGGCACGACCCATCGGCCGCCACTTGCTGACTTTACAAATTGTACCTTTATACACGATATTGTCACATTTCAGAGACAAATCAAACAACTGTAGCCACACAAATGTTATTCTATGACTCGTTTTCTGAGATTTTTTTTTTGTACGAGATGATAACCTGTATTATACAAAAATCAGAAGAAATAGTTTAGTTCAAAACACACACACACACACACTATATACATTCTAGTCTCCCCTCACTCTTGTTTTTGTATTGGAACGCCAGTCAGACAAAAGAGGCAGATAAACAAGAAGCTCCAGATGTAATGAAGGTGGTCTTGGCCAGAACCAGAGGGGCCAGCTGACGCCACACCTCATCACAACACTCCTCAGAGTCAATTAATTAAAAATGGCACAGGCGTTTCATCAACCCTCTCTAGACTTCCAAGTCCCACTGTGGGTTCTTCACTTGTTGCTCCATGGACGTGGACGGTCACGAGAGCGGCGGAGTGTAAACATCAGGTGTGCCGCTCAGACGTAAGCCCATCAATAATCTACGCAACTGTCGATACGACCGGCGCTGATATGCCATTCCACTCATTGATACCTCCTCGGCTGGAGAGAGACCCACCAAAAAAGCAGCCACGTTCTTTCATGGACTGCTTGATCAAGTGTGCCGGCTCGTCAAGCTGTTACTCCGCAACACTTCTCACCTGCCACGAGTGACTCAAGACCAAACCCACCTGCCAACCTGAGCTACGAGTGTGTGTGTGTTAGTGTATATGTAAGTATATTCTAGTGGATGAAGTCATGGACTGAATATATTCATCATCATCATCATTGTTAGCATGAACACCTTCTAGTCACTCATCTAGATGAGGTGAGAGAATAAACCATCAGCTCTCCTATGTGTCACACTCTGGCGAGACTACGGCGTGCGGCACTCTGGTATGAAAAGAAACCAGCGGCGACCAAATAAAAGCAGTGAATCTCGCCGCTCCTTGGATGTTTACGATGAGCCCGACAGACCTTGACAGCGTTCCGTTTACTCAAATGTCAAACGGTTTTGTTCCAGAGCTAAACAGAGCCGGGTATCTGCAGTCGGGGGCACCTCTGCAGCGAAGACACCCAGCACAGGAAGAGACTTGGCTCATGAAAGACTCAACCCCAGCAGTCTAACAATACCCTGACCTCTAACCTCTGACCTGTGCGCACATGCTTGCAAGAAGCCATACGTCTTTCTTTGGGTTTGTCATCACGCATTCGTCTCTCTGGTTGGTTGTGAATCTTCCTGCTCGATGAATACGACAGCGTCTAAATGTCTGTGTGGTCTATCAACCCTCATATTTCCCCGTTCAGACGGCGAGGTGATACTATCGCCGCAGGGCGACGCCATCTTAAACACGGGAATCTTTATGTGGCACTGTGAACGTTTAACTGAGGTGTCTCACGCTCCGCTTCCTGTAAATGAACCTGCTGAAATGCTGCCGAGCTTTTAAACTGATTCAAATTTATCATTCAGATTCAGGCCTGTAGATGCAAATCTTCCCACTGATAACGAACGCTCCCACTGTCAACATCACGCCTCAGGTATTCATCATTATTTGCTCTTTTACTGTAGTTTTGTTCATCCTGGGTCTCATTGTGAATCCTTCCAGCTTTTGCATCTCTTTCTGACATTTTAGCTTTGGGACTAAGTGTTACTTTTGTGACTTTTGCCCAAATACACGGCCTTTTATTTTACAATTCCTCCATTAAAAGAAGAGGAAAGGCCAGCAATTTGTGTGTTCACAGCAAAAAATGCCATTCGTTTTAAACCTACATCACCCTCCTAATGTGTCCCTGCCTTGCTCTCACCCGCTTCTTTGGTCTGTTTCTTACGCTGCCGCCATCTTGTGAAGTCAAACAGTATCTTAAAACTTTGTGCATTTAAATCTTAACTCTAAATCATTTGTGTTAATTTAGTTTTTTCTTCTTTTTTTTTTTTGAACGTTGTCAAACATCCGGTGCATTAATCTGTGGTTGAGCAGGTCTCATATCAGAGACTCGCTGGTTCGGACCTCGGCTCATCGGCGGCGTCCCTTAGGAAGGCGTGTCCGACTCTGAGGGACGCTGATGAAGAGAGCGAGGTACGTCTTAGAGCTCCAGGAAAGCTTACGAGATAAATCGTCACTCCTGCTCTGTCTGCGACTTACACCTGAATGCATCAATAATAAAAGTACAACCAAGAATAATGAGTACTACCAATCTTAGTACTTTCCCTGATACTACTTATCAAGCTGATGTAAAGCTACTATAGTATATAGGTGGGAATAATTTATGATGCCTGAATTTAGTTCCATTTCCTATCTTGTTATTGCCTGATCTTTTGATGTGACCCCCGATGAAAGAAAGCATTAATATCACCGATAAAAAATGAACGTTTTATGAATGATAATTCTGTGGGGGAGGGAATCCTTTGCGGGTATGAAATGCCAAACACTGTGTACCAAAAGAAAACCCGAAACCAAGGTCATGTTCCAGTGCCAGAGGCCTCCCGAGGGGACGTCCAGCGAGCCCCAGCTGAAAATACCAGAGCTGGAAGGAGCGAGGCGGCGTGCGTGACAGGCAGCGGGCTGTGCATCAGGTGGGGAGAGCCATTACAGCCGTCACCTCCAGCAGCTCAGCATCACGCTCCGCCACACACTACCCAACAGCACAACAATGAGCCGTGTGAGCAGTCAGCAGCTGCAGGACCAACCGGAACACTCGCCGCTGATGTCACAGAGGCTCACGTCTGTGACGTCCATTCCCCTGAGGACGGAGGACATTACCTGTCCGCTACAGAGCCTGTCAGCTGTGTTCCTCCAGGAATCTCCTGTGTTCTGGGACGTCTACGCTGTCATACGAAACCAGAAAAATACAGGAGACAGAAGTTTTAACATTCCTTTTACTGAAGGGAGTGAAGACATTTTCAGTTTTAAACTCTTGAAAGGAGAGCAAAGCATCCTGGGAAGGCGTACTGGATGAGGAGAATCCTCAGGTTTAGGTCACTGAGTTTACCACTGCCAACAAATAACTGAACACCTTTTCTGTTGCTTCAGCTTGAAGACAGGAAGAGGCTGGCTGGAGCGGTGCAGTGACATCATCATGACATCACTTGTGAATAAACACCGAATCAGAACACACAACCATAGTCAGCAGGAAGAGGTCAAAGGTCAGGAACACACACACACACACACACAAGTTATTAAGTTTAGACAGAAACATAAAGCTTTTTGCTGTCCGTCCTCTCAGATTAAAAGAGATTTTCAGCTTTGAAACTTAACAAAACACTACAGTCTCCATTCTCTCATTTTGATATCGTTTTTTTTTAAACCATAATTATATTTGGTTAATCAGGAACTTAGTTTTCAAACACTTCCATACAAAAAAAATTCTTCTATTCATCTTTTCACATGACAGGTGTGGAAATCATGATATCCCATAAACAAATGCTGTTGATGCTCTGCAATGCTAATAATTTCTCTTAAGATTGTTTATTGAAATATATTTTCAGTCGTGCCAGTTTTTTTTCTTCCTCCCCTCATAAAAAAGTTTGCAACTTTGTGCAGACTTGCTGATGTACCCGCTGATCTCACAGCCGCTCTATTTTCAGCACGCGGCTTAGAAGTGAGCCGAGTAAACAAGCAACATAATCAGACAGGATTACGCGGCTCCTTCGCAGGGAAGTCAGTGTTAGAAGAGTCTCCTTAACAAGGCTAAGCCGCTTTGATGATGTGAGAATAAAATCAAAACCTGCTTTCCATTTAGAGAGGAGCCGGGAAAGGTGGCAGCGGCGTGAACGCCGGGCCCACAGGAACACCCTCCCCACACTTATTTATTATCTATCACCTGGGTGGCACGCCGAGACAAAGGTGTGACAATCAGCTCCATTCTTACAAACGAACAAAGCACTTTATTTAAGGTTATCGAACAGAATACTTTCCATCTCAAGCCTCCCACACAGTGCACTTGTTACGATTCCCCCAAGATGAAATGTTTTAGCTCTTAAACTGGATATTAATATTCCAGGACATCAGTACAATCTTGGCTCATAAGACTCACGTTAAATCTGTGGTAATACCAATAAAAGCAGGCATGTAATTTGACCATAACAATTTTGAAAGCGTGCTGTTGTATCCAGCCTTCCTAAAGTACTGAAAACAGCGTTCAAGAGGCTAAAGAGCTCATTTATTGGTTGTATTAGACTCCTAGTAATGCGTATTAGACCTCAAGATTCCCCCTCATTCTCATAACAAAGACAAATTGATTTGTTCCTCTACGTGGGAGCAAATACGGAGCCCCTTTTCTGTGGGAGAGGCAGTTTTAATTGCTCATCCCAGTTAACAAGTTGGAGCCCATTACCACGGCGCTGATTAATTACAGGCAGCGGGGTGGGCCATTAATGCAATACTGCCTCAGAGAAGCTCCAAAGTTATCGGGTCTGAGTCTGGAATACAATTAAAACCATGAAGTTCAATCATACTGCAGGTATTCATTTGAATTATTACAGGTTTCTTGGCATTAAATGGCGTGAACAGATTGGTTAAAGGTAAAATGAGGTTAAAGTTCTGACATGTAGAGCTTGGATTTTTTTAGTTATTTATTTTTGGGTGATGCAACAGGTCTGTGACACTAAATCCTGAACCCAGATTCAGAGGGTGAAGAGTTGAAGGAGAACAGCCGCAGGACCAGCGGCGCGTCCACGAGGCTGCTGATGTCACGAAATGTGACTATAAAGACTAATTTCAACATCAAAGATGCGTTCCACACATTTATTAGATTATTTCAAAACATATCATGTCTGACATGGTTATTCTGAGTAATTATGTCATTAAACCCCTTCAAAAGTCTGACTACTGGACACGCCGCGTCTCCTTTACTTCAACGTCCTGCATTTTTCAGTTCGTACCCTGGAGGTTTTTTTTTTTTTTGTCCCACATCAAACTTGTGTTTGCTGAATAGTGAAAGAAGAGGCTTCAAAAATAATCTCTTATATAACCACCTTAAAATCTGATTTTTTTGTGAGTACATGAAGAAAAAGACGTCTTCATCAGTGAATGTTCAAACCGATGGCGAGCGTTGAACTCTGAGCATAAACTGTAAAAGCAACATGAAAACATAACAAAGAAGAAAAACAAACAAGCCAATGACTGAGGGGAGATGCTGAGGTTGCCCGAGCCCCCCATCCAGCCAAGATGGCCGCCCTGTCAGGTGGTGCTTTGAGCTAAATGCTAACGTCAAGCTGCTCTAAATGACAGCGCTACAGAAGCAGAAGTGAATCTTCTGCCAAAACTCGACCCACGTTTGTGCGTTGATACCAGCGTTGACTCAGAGTGAGCGTGGACGCCTAAAGTCAGCCAAAGGTTGGACGACCCACGTCTGACCCGACTCGCGTGCTCGCTTCAGCGCCATAAGTGGCTGAAACTAACCAGAGCTACGCCTCCACGCCGGCAGCAGTTTTGTTCTGGAGTCATCCGTATCATAAAACTAGCAAAAACATCTTATTGTGACTTCAAAACAGAAGGAAATGTTTTCAGATTGACCGGTTTAATCGGCTTGAAAAATGTGCTAGCTTGTAAATATCTGTTAATTAGCACCCCCCCCCAAAAAAAAAAAATTCTGACCAAAAAAAAGAAAAAAAGATGGTGTTTGAGGAAAAAGCAGTGTCTCTGTATCGTTAGAAAATAACCAAACGCAGCCGAAACCTGCAGAAAGTTCCTCAGATGTGAAGGAAAACTCTGGAGTAGAAGCTTGAGAGTCAGAACTATTTGGTTTCAGACAGAACCAGAATCGTGAACGGAGCCGTTATGAGGTCTTCAGAGCTGCAACTCCGGGCCTTTACTTTTTACACTGATGTGGCGTTAATGACGGACAGATTAAAGTCCCTTTGGCTTCTAGAATCACGTTACCTGAGAGGAGCTCAGAGGCTCTTTGGCCATAAAGGTAACATGAGGCCTTCAGAAAGCACTTGGCATCCTTTCAGAACACACACACACACACACACACACACAAACACACAAACATGCGTGAATCACAGGAAATGGATCGAGAACATTAAGACATAGAGAGAGAGAGAGAGAGAGAGAGAATATAGATCCATCCTCCACCCGTTCTCATCACATACTTCCACACAGAATCTAATCAGCTCCACCCCCCAAACTTTGCAAATCTTTATCGATCCGCTACAAATGTTCAGCAGCGAGAGACAGACGTGACTGACTCAACCGCCCGACTCTTCAGATGGCAGCTGTGACTCAGTGACGTCGGCGGTTCCGCGCCAACAGCCCGCAGATGCCACCTGGACCAGAAAATGAAATAAAGGCTATTTGTAGTGTGACTGGCTGGTGTGACTGTGCCTTACACCACAACACCGCCGGAGTCTCTGAATAGACCGATGCAAGCCTCAAACAGGCGGACGCAGGGCCGAGTGGCCATCGGCCTCTGATACTTTGGGCTCAATGTGCTTTTCTTTTTGACGAGGCCACTAATGGAAGCTGCAGTGACACCTGACGCTGGCGTCCATGTTTGTTCATCCAGCACTCTGTTGCTTTTGTTGCCACTGATCCATTAGACAGCAGCAAACGTTCAAACGCTTACAGCAGGCGGAACCCCTGAAAGCAATGGTGGCAAATTGGTTTTAGTTTTTAATCCAGCACAGCAGCATTGGAGCGAATGGCTGAATCTGCTTTTCACAGCTCCAACAATCATTCTTTAAGACTTCTGCCTGTTGCTGAAAATAAAAAAAAGTTCATGAGACCTGCATTTCTTGTTCAGCGTGACGATCTTCACGAGTACGAAGCCTGAAAGCCATCGTTCGAGGCACAAAGCTCACGTTCTTCCATGAACGAGCTGCAAAATCACAACAAATGAGCTTCAAATTTGCGACCCCTGTCTGCTGCCAGCAGCTGCCATTTCTAAGATGCATCAAATCTTCCAAAAAAACAAAAAAAAAAAACACTTCCAGAGTTGGTGATGATTCCTGTGAAACCAAAAATAAGAAATGACAAACTAACATAAGCAGATGCCAACCAAAGACCTTGTAGCAGACTTTTAAACAAAAAACCCATCAAGAACCCCACGACTCAGAGACGAGGGTTCAGCTACTGGGTGTCAGGACGATGAGAAGGTCACTAGAAGGGTGCGGGCGGCTGCGTCGACCCGCTGGACGAGCGACACGCAATCATCACGCTTTTCAGCTGTGGTTCCTCTGTGTAACGGGAGCTGCTGCCGGCAGCCCTGCAGCCTTTCCAACACTCCTGTTTGGAGCACCTTAAAGTGCAAACCCTGAACAGGATGTGTGGGAACACTTCAACGGCACTTACATTCCTGGTACAGTTTTAGATTTGTACTGAGAACTGAACTGTTCTACACCAGATTGATGTGTTTGGAGAGAGTCTTGACTTTGAAATGAAGGAGCTCAGTGAGGGAATGTGTCAGTGGAACCTGGACGCCACTCTTCTGGGGAGGTTTTCTACAAGATGTGGGCACCTGAAGGGATCTGCCTCCACTCAGACACTCTGGCCTGTGCAGATCATCTCAAACCTGAGGCACGGCATCCTCAAACAGAAATGTAACCTTCTGAAAACATTCGCCACAAAATTGGATTAATTGAAATTACTACTGGGTCCTGGTGCAGGAAGTTTACCATGAAAAAAACCTCCTCCAGAATAGAAGTACACACACACACACACACACACACACACACACACACACACTCTTAACCCGCGGCTTGTAGTGATAAACTCAACAAGATCCAGACCTGACCTGGAATGTGAATTTCCAGTTTCTGAGTATCAATGTTCCCAAGAACAGAAGCTGCAGACGTCAACAGGAGCAGGACTCCCAGGGCTGGAGATTACAGGTTTGTTCGGTTTTTGTCCTGGCAGATTTTACTCCTAAACAACAAAATATCACAATTCTTAAGTTGCTGGGGAGGAAACCGGACAGGAATACAGCGGACAGACTTGCAGTTGTAGTTGCTGACTCTCCAGGTTAGTTCATCCACAAGCTTCCTATCACAGGTGAAAGCAGGAACACACACTTGCAGGTTGAAGAGCTGCAGCCTTGCTGTACCTCGAGGGACACCTGTTGATGACGACATGTTTTTTTCCAACGTGGGAGCTTCTCGCGCGGGCTTCACGGTCCAGCACCGAGGGCCATGAAGACACCCCCCCCCCAAAAAACAAACAAACAAACAAACAAACAAAAACAAAAAACCAGAGGAAAACCAACTCACCCTCGCTGCCCTGGAGGAGTAGGGGTCGTCGAACAGGGCCCAGACCTTCGGCTGCCAAACCTCGCAGCATCCCCTCGACCGGCCCGGACAGTCCTCGATGCCGAAGCGCCGCGGCATCTCTCTGTCGTCATCGGTGTCGTCCGGATCAGGGGGTTCGAATATCTCCAGGGCCTCCTCTGCGTCCCGGTGCTGCCGGTAGGTCATCCAGCAGCATGGCTCCACGTCGGTTTCGTCAATCCCCCAAAACGCCAGCTCCTCCTCGAAGAGCGGCCCGCAGACGTCGGCGGGGCAGTGCAGCTTCCCGGTCCGGTAGTAGTTGAGCACGTAGGCGAAGATGCCCGGGTGTCTGTCGAAGAAGAACTCGTTCCCACTCGGGGGCGCAGCGTTCGAGTCGGAGCTGACCTGCGT
Organism: Aulostomus chinensis; assembly: GCF_037954235.1. Classification (NCBI taxonomy): domain Eukaryota; kingdom Metazoa; phylum Chordata; class Actinopteri; order Syngnathiformes; family Aulostomidae; genus Aulostomus; species Aulostomus chinensis. The sequence goes on along the minus strand of NC_141328.1, from coordinate 26,308,025 downwards.
GTCCGGGCTGGCCAGCCACGCCAGGCGGGTCCCCGGCAGGGTCCTGAGGGTGCTCTTGTAGGTCTCGTGTCGTGTGCCTCCCACGTTGATGACAATTTTGTCCGAGTCTTCCCCTCTGGCCATCTCCTCCTTCAGACATGATTTAGACGGAGGCTTGTTCCCAGACTTGCGCCCCCGGTAAGACGAAACACACACCGAGCTGATCATCGGGAAGCAACTGTTGTCCGCCGGCACGGAAATCAGAACGTCAAGGCAAAGTGCGCCCTCATGTCAGAGCGGAGTGGCTCCAGTTAGACGCTCAGTAAAAAACACCTGTTACTAAACTCAGGTGGCGCAACAAGCGGCAGGTGGTGCAGGTGGTTGGCCGAGTGCGCGTTGGGAATGTCGCCGCACGCACGGCAGACGACCGCAGATGTTGCGCTTTCTTTCCAAACCGGTTGAGCACAGCGGCGCGGATTCAAGGTATATTACGCACGGTAGCGCAGGCCCGCGGGATGCCAGGATCCTCCGGTCTCTCCTGGACCCCCCGCGTCTGTGTCCAAAAGTCTGTGACGTGAAAATCCAAAACAACTCCGGACAACTTTCCTGCTCACCCGTAGCTGAGATCGATGCAGCCGCGCCGCTGCTGAAATATTCAACCGCCTCTTCTTCTTCTTCTTCTACTTCTTCTTCTTCTTCTCCTCCTTCTTCTTCTTCTCCTCCTCCCTCCCGGCTCAGCTCGCGCGTGCCAGATGTGCTTGAGCTTATTTTGTTTTTTTGTTGTTGTTGTTGTTTTTCTTTATTTGCAGCTGGGGATCTGTTGCTCCTCCACGAGTGAGTCGCGCCTGTCTTCCCTTAGCGACACAACCCGGTTGGATGGTGAGTTCAACAACAGGCTTTAACTCTTCGGCTGCTGGTGGAGGTTTGGTGCATTATTGAACCACTCCCTCTAATTAGAGGATGGGCTGAGGATGAAGTGTGTGTGTGTGTGTGTGTGTGTGTGTGTGTGTGTGTGTGTGTGTGTGTGTGTGTGTGTGTGTGTGTGTGTGTGTGTGTGTGTGTCACCCAGCCTCAGTTTATCTTCCATGTCTTGTCTGGCTCACACTGGTGAAAACCCTTGGAGGATGCATGGCAGCAGAGAACCGAGCAGGACACGCGCATTGTAACACACCTCGAGCTCAGGCGCGTGAACCAAACAACCAGAAACACCGTGGTGATGATTTGCAGGTCGTTGCTCTCATCGCGACGCGCAAAGAGAACCCGCCGCCCAGTCAGCAGCTGCGTGCAGGGGCTCGGTGTCACTGCCCGCGCTGTTATTGTAAAGTCTGATCCAACAGGTAGCTGAGAGCAATGACGTGTGCGTGGAGAACCCGCCGTCGCATTAGCTTACACCGCCATCTAGTGGATCATCTGGGGAACTACGCCTGTGACCAGCCTCCTCCAAAGAGCGGTGACGCCTCATTGACGTGTGATTATTTTTTTCTCAATAAAACCAGCAGGGGTGATGACCCGGCGTGCGTTGAGCAAAGTGGCACAGTGTGAGACAGCCTTAGACGATGTTGGGGTTATTTAGAGAGAGCTGGTAGAAATATTTTAGGGGGGAAAAAAATACATTTTTGCTGAGGTCGTGTTGGTAGGGACTGAAAAAAGTTCAAGATTAGTTATATGTGTGTGTGTGTGTGTGATGCATATTATTAATTATTTAAGATAAAGGGGAAGTTTCATGTTGGAGTTCTTCAGTTTGTAAATGAGTGTTTGATCGATGAATTAAAAATAAATACAAGACAGAGTCTTTTATTTTTCAAGTGTTTTTATTATGACAAATGCAGAAAAAACATCCACCAACAGTAATACATGGATGAAACAGTTACTACAGTAAGAGTTGACTGTTTCAGTCCACTTCCTCGATGGTGGGGCCCTGAGAACTGCCTCCTGATTGGCTCCCGCAGCCTCCGGGTGGCGCGGCTCCCTGGTACAGCTTGGTTACAATCGGCTTGCACACTTTCTCTAGTTCCTTCTGATGATGCTCATACTCGTCTTTCTCAGCCAGCTGGTTGCTCTCCAGCCACGAGATCGTCTGGTTGCACTTGTCAATGACCATCTTTTTATCCTCTTCACTAATCTTTCCTTTCACGTTGTCATCCTCCACGCTGCTCTTCATGTTGTAGGCGTACGACTCCAGCGCGTTCTTTGCTGCCACCTTATCCCGCTGCTGGTCATCCTCAGCCTTGTACTTCTCTGCGTCCTGCACCATCCGCTCTATGTCCTCTTTGCTGAGGCGGCCCTTGTCGTTGGTGATGGTGATTTTGTTTTCTTTGCCGGTGCTTTTATCCACAGCAGACACGTTCAGAATGCCATTGGCGTCGATGTCGAAGGTTACCTCCACCTGCGGAACCCCTCTGGGTGCAGGAGGGATGCCTGTGAGCTCAAACTTGCCCAGGAGGTTGTTGTCCTTGGTCATGGCTCTCTCACCCTCATAGACTTGAATCAGGACGCCTGGCTGGTTGTCTGAGTAGGTGGAGAAGATCTGAGTCTGCTTGGTGGGGATGGTTGTGTTACGCTTGATGAGAGGTGTCATAACTCCACCTGCAGTCTCAATACCCAGAGACAGAGGTGCCACGTCCAGCAGCAGCAGATCTTGGACGTTCTCAGAAGTGTCCCCCATGAGGATAGCGGCCTGCACTGCTGCCCCGTAGGCCACAGCTTCATCTGGGTTGATGCTCTTGTTCAGTTCTCTACCATTAAAGAAATCCTGTAGGAGCTTTTGGATTTTGGGGATTCTCGTGGAACCACCTACCAGAACGATATCGTGAACCTTGGACTTATCCAGTTTGGCGTCTTGAAGGGCCTTTTCGACTGGCTCCAGGGTTCCTCTGAAGAGTTCAGAGTTGAGCTCCTCAAAACGCGCCCTGGTGATGGAGGTGTAGAAGTCGATGCCTTCGAACAGAGAGTCAATCTCGATGCTGGCCTGGGTACTGGAGGACAGGGTTCTCTTTGCTCTCTCACAAGCTGTGCGCAGTCTCCTCACTGCTCTCTTATTGTGGCTGATGTCCTTCTTGTGTTTTCTTTTAAATTCCTCGACAAAGTGGTTGACCATCCTGTTGTCAAAGTCTTCCCCGCCAAGGTGCGTGTCCCCTGCGGTGGATTTCACCTCAAAGATGCCATCCTCTATGGTCAAGATGGACACGTCAAAGGTGCCTCCGCCCAGATCGAAGATGAGGACATTGCGCTCTCCCCTTTTACCTTTATCTAGACCGTAAGCGATGGCTGCTGCCGTGGGCTCGTTGATGATCCTCAGAACATTCAGTCCAGAGATCACCCCGGCGTCCTTGGTGGCCTGCCGCTGGGAGTCGTTAAAATAAGCTGGAACTGTGATGACTGCATTGGACACTCTTTGTCCCAGGTAGGCCTCGGCAATCTCCTTCATCTTAACCAAGACCATGGAGGAGATTTCCTCTGGGTAAAAGGACTTGAGCTCCCCTTTATACTCCACCTCGACTTTGGGCTTTCCGTTATCACTGATCACTTTGAAAGGCCAGAGTTTCATATCAGACTGGACAACCGACTCGTTAAATTTTCTCCCAATGAGACGTTTGGCATCAAAGATTGTGTTGGTGGGGTTCATAGCCACCTGGTTCTTGGCGGCATCCCCAATGAGCCTTTCTGTGTCAGTGAAGGCCACATAGCTGGGAGTGGTTCTGTTGCCCTGATCATTGGCAATAATCTCCACTTTGCCATGCTGGAAAACTCCAACACAGGAGTAGGTGGTGCCCAGATCAATGCCGATAGAGATTCCCTTTGCTGAGGACATCTTGTTTGTTGCTGTAGGTCCTGTAAAAATAGGAAAACACAAGAGTTGTGGTCGTTAATATTGGGTGAAAGGACTGATTAGATGCATGTCATTGCTGTCGGCAGATATCGGCCCAGCAAATAGTTTTTGCTCATTGTTTCTTTTCATATAGATAATGTGTGTTTATTCAGTGTGAATAAAATCTTTGCACAAATATCAGCATCTGCTAATATCGGCCCGATCAACTGCAAAACACTGACGTGTCAGATACCGGCGACAAAACCCAACATTGTGCATCCCTTCAACTCATCCCTGCGCTTGAAATACTTCAAAATAATTTCTGGTTAATTTTTACAGTAAAATACAGAACAAATTGTCAGGCAGTCTTGAGCAGTGGTGCGATTGTTGACAAAATGTTGTATTTCAGATTAAAAACGGTTTCCCTAAATGAGGACCTTTTTTTCTCCACATACAAAAAAGGCTCTGACAATAAACTAAACTACTCCTAAACTAAACTAAAATGGTAAAGGGACTCAATTTTATATGGCGCTTTTCTACCTTAGCCGTACTCAAAGCGCTTTACAGTGTCATCTCATTCACACACTGATGGTGGAGGCTGCCCTGCAAGGCGCCAACCGACTCATCAGGAGCAATTATGGGTTCAGTATCTTGCTCAAGGACACTTTGACATGGTCACCGGGGTCGAGGCTCGAACCAGCGACCCTTTGGTTGCTAGACGGCCACTCTACCCCTGAGCCATGCCGGCTGCTAAGCAGTTAAAAGTTGAACGATCAAATCCAACAGTTTAACGAGCAGTTAAACTGACTTAGTGGCACATACATGCAGGTAGAAGTACAGGTAGGATTGAAAGTCCAGGAGGACGCGTCCTCCTCCATCAGGTATACTGATCAGAGAATCAGCTGCTAACATCAAAGCCCTGATCAGAGAATCAGCTGTTAACATCAAAGATCAGCTGCTACTTACTTTCTGTTTTAAGTTGCTCAAAGATGCTGAAGGATCTCAGTCGTCTCCTTGCCTCTTCTCCTTCGCCGGCGTGTGCTTCCTGTGATTCTCATGCCTGGACGGTCTCACGCTGCATGCTTATATAGTTACAACCAGTTTTCCAGAATGATCCCAACTCCCCCACCCACACCCCTCCACCGCCGCCGCCGCCGCCAAGCTCAGTGACTCAACTGTTAATATTAGCAACTAATGCAGCTGGCCTGGTGCGCCAGGGAATATTCCAGAGAGGGACAGCCGTTTGACGCTCCGCCAGGCCGAGTGAGAGGGAACACAATGCAGCAGGAAGGCACATTCAGGGGAGGTGTTTGACCTCGTGAATGTGAGCTTTATCCCCCAAAATAATGGAAAACAAGCAATGGCCTAAAAAGGCCCCTCTCTTTCATTCTGCTTTCATTTTTCTTGGTATAAACACACTTTGACTTGTTTAAAGTCCGTGAGCTTGTTGCTTTATTGCTGATTTAATGCATTCTTTTACATGGTATACATTTATGCGTTTTGACAACATGAACATTTATTTTAGGTGACCCCGTCGGATCAAATTAAGACAATCATATGGCATAAACATAAAAGTCTAATGTTATTTCTGGATATATATCTCATACATTAGTCACAATTAATAGACGTGGAATGAAGACAGTAAATGTACTACTGACAGATGTTGTTTTACAGGAAGGAATGTGAATTTAATCAAAAGACAGTGCTGATACTGTAGTAAATTGTTTAAAAGGCACATTCATACCATGGCCTTAAAGGTATTATCCAGTCTAAACATTTCATAGCCGACCACTTTTGGTGAGCAAATGGAAACTTGTTACCCGAGGGAAGTTGTTGTAGTTTAAAAATGCTCTACTGGCTCATTCTCTTCCATTTTTTTCATATGCTTCCTTTTTTTTCTCTCTTTTTTTTCTTTCCAGGAATGCATAAACTGGCACAATCAAACACTTTCATTTTCATCTCCTCATTGTTCAGGAGAAGATGTGAAGATCATTCTCTGGGGTGAGTCTTGAATACCAACACCACACACTCCCGTCTTGGCAAACGTCTTCTGAGTCATCCTTTCAAAATGCACGCTGGTTCATACTGTTTATACAACAAGTGTCACATATCGTGGCTAAAATTAAAGGCTGACTGGATGGTACCTTTAAGGGCAGGTATGCAGATACCATTCAATTTAATTATAAACACATATAAAAGAAAACATTTCTTAAATAATGTACATACAGTTTGTGTTGGCTCAGTCCAAACCGAGGCGCGTGGAATGTACTCTCGTGGTATTTTGTGTTCGATTCTTACAGCCGACATTTGGCACATTTCAATAGGGTAAACAAACAAATCAAATGTCTGATCTAGTGATATAATCAGTTGCAACTAAAACACTTGGAAGCATGCAAGCAGGCTTTTGTTTAAATACGTAACGAGACATGTAATATGCTAGTTGGTTATACAGCATGTGTTTCCTACACATCTAGTTTTTATATTTAACACTATGTCAGGAGTGCTATAAATAAGTTACATCCAGCATAAGTAAAATAATTCCTCCTTTTGTAGCAATTTAGAAAATAAAATAGATATCTCTGTTTGTCCCAGGGCACCTGTGTGTGGTAGTTCACATCAGTCGCTCTCATTAATACCTGTGGACAAAATACAACGAAAGCATGAACATGGATGTTAAATACAGGCAGGTGGTGAAAAGACGAACGCCGGGATGGTGAGACCGACCTGTAATAGTTCGGCTTGAAGGGGCCGTTCTTGTTGAGGCCCATGTACTTGGCCTGCTCGTCGGACAGCTCCGTCAGGTGGGCATCAAAGTTTGGTAGGTGCAAACTGGCCACATACTCATCTGGAGGAAAAACACAGATTGCAAATCAAATATTTTTGATGGCTGGATGATGCGGTTTTTAGGTCACACGGCGGCAACACCGAGCAACACAAGGAGCACGTCTGCAGCGTTCTTCAAGTAGTAATCCTCTTGTCATCACTCCTTAAGTGATATGTCACCTATTAATTATAATTTTGACTTCTTTGTGAATCCAGAATTCAGAAAAAGACGGTCAATTCTGGTGCCCTACCACTGGCAGGCAGATATAAAGACTCTCCTGAGGAGCTGTGTCTCTGGTTTTGTGGAAGGTACATTTCATTTTTATGTTTAATTGTCTGTAAAGATAGAGCCTCAAGGAATTTAATTGAAAAAAAGAAGTCTGCTCTGGGGGGGGGCTGTCCCAGCTGACATTAGGTGAGAGGCGGGTTCACCCTGGACGGGTTGCCAGTCCATCGCAGGGCTGTCGGGAGGGGCTCAGTATCTTGCTCGGAGGTACTTCAACATGGTCACACGGGGAAGTGAGGATCGGGAGAAGCAGCGACTTCGGTTGCCAGACGACCACTCTGCCTCTGAGCCATGCTGCACCAAGTTGGATTATTGAGGAGGAAATCTTTGTTGCAGCAAGATTTATAGAAATGCATGAAACAATGGCAGAAAACACTCAATCCAATATAGCTGGGCAGTAATTTAAATTTGTAGAAGTTTATCTTACATTCTGTCATGTGGACATCTTTACTACTGTTATTCTCCAGAGTCTTGTAAACTCATAGGGGCTGGACAGTATAATGCTGTATTGTACGTCATGTATTATATATTAGTCAGTCAGTCTTACTGGAGATTAACAAGATTAACAACAGCAAAACTATATAAACCGTCTGTTAATAAACGCTCACAGGCATCATCCAATATGATTCAAGTGTTCTCAGTCTGGTCATTTCCATTTTCTACTACTTATCCTGTTAAGGGTCGCGGGGGGCTGGAGCCGACCCTGCTGCCTTCGGGCAAGAGGCAGGGTTCACCCTGGACCACACTCACAGCCACACCTACGGTCAATTTAGAGTCTGGATTAACCTGGTCCCCTCTTGATGTCTTAGGACTGTGGGAGGAAGCTGGAGTACCAGAGAGAACCCACGCAGGAGAACATGCAGACTAACACAGAAAGATCCCGTGCTCCAGCTGGGGCTCGAACCCAGAACCTTCTTGCTGTGAGGTTGTGAGGCGACAGTGCTGACCACTGCACCGTCCCTGAGCCGGTTGTATCCTCAACAATCCAAAGGCACTTACAGTATGACATCATAAGTGTGACTACACATTAGTGTTTGACCTCAGCCGATATTCTCATTCACTGGCCCAGACGTCATGATGCTGCACACCATGGAAACATCTGGCAGCAAAGTCAAGCCAATGAAAGAGTTGGGAGGCGGGATTTCAACAAGAGGACGCCAGCTGACACGCTTTCGCAATGATTTGTAGAACCAGAAATTTAAATCAGGTCATTTGTAGCTCAAATTAATCAGTAAAATGTTGAGAACAGAACTGGAGGAAGACTTGGATTGTATGATGTTGCTGAGAGTTTTGTGTAGTTGTGCTGTTTTTATCCTGATAGTCAAGATATCAAACGGTGAGTACTTGATCAAATTGTACTTTTAACTTGAAATACCACTCAGTCAAGGAATGCTCCAGCTCCTGTGTGTTGAGGTTGGCTCTTACCCATCTTCTTGGGCAGCAGATACACATCCTGTTTGTAACGTCCCTCTGGAGCATTGAACAACTCAATAAGGGCCAGAGCCTGCAGACAACATGTACACAACACAATGGCTGTAAGACAGACAGAGACACCAGGGGACTACATATTACTGCAGAGGAACAGCGTGGAGCTATCGGCCCTTCAGAAGCCTCCAGCCTCCGAGCATCTGTCCTGGAGTGTCAGCAGAGGGGTGCCTGGACCCTGCACGTCCTCTCACGGAGAGGACACAACTACTGACCTGAGTTGTAGCAGTGATGGACAACACAAACGTAGGCACAGTGGAGCAGCTCAGATTTAGGAGGCGACCCTGAGAAACAACAGAGGATTGGGTTGATTGACAGAGACTAAGTTTCACTGTGATAACGTGGAGCTTCAGTAGGAGCCGCAGCAGCTGAGGGGTCACACAGACCAGCTGACACAGAGGTATCATGCTAGTTTCCCACATTCGTTTGCGCGAATGCCTGAAGTAAAGTCTGATTTCCCAGGTTGAGAGGTTTGTGTAGCGCGGCGTGGGTGGAGGGACGCTGCTGTACCTCTGCCAGTAGGACGACTCTCTTCCCATCAGGCCAGATGATGTGGTCCACTTGAGAGCGCACCCTCTCCCAGGTCAGCTCGGGGCTGCGCAGACTCGCCTGAGGAGGAGAACAGACGGGTCAGTGCTGCAAGTGAAGGACACACAGAAATCTTTACAGCGGTGAAAATGCATTACCACATCGATCTCCGTGTTGGAGTGTCCCATATTACAGACCACACAGCCGTTCTTCATCCGGTCGAGCTGCTCTCGGGTGACGACGTTCTTGTTGCCTGTGAAAAACAAGGGTGGTAAGAAGTGACAAGAACTTCCAGCACATGTAAGCAAATAAACATTTAAACACTAGGATGAAAAATCCAGTTTATCTGGGTATTTCAAAGATGCGTATTTGCATGCTGGAAACACTGATTATCAAAGCAGAAGTAATGGATGCGACTGTGTGAGGCACAGTACCAGTGCAAGTTATCACCACGTCCATCTGCCGGATGACCTCACTCAGCTTGACCACTCGGAAGCCGTCCATGCTGTGGGATTATGCAAACCCATATTTTTATTAGTTGAAACGGAAGCGAGAGAAAATATTGTTCCTTCTTGCGTCGCAGCCATGAACAGGATGCAAAGCAAAGAGACAAAAGCACAGCCAGGAGAGTTGATTTACTGATGTAACAGCACTGAATTAGTTAGCCACTCACCAGGCCTGCAGGGCACAGATGGGGTCAATCTCTGTGATGCACACAATGGCTCCCAGGGCTTTAAGAGCAGTACAGCAGCCTTTCCCCACCTACAGACCCATGAAACACCTCATCAAACAAAAGGCTTCAATACACGAGTCGAAGAGTGAGTCATGCTGTCAAAAATGAGACCTTTTTAAGATGAAAAAAAAAAAGATTCACCTCTCCATAACCACACACCACAACTTGCTTGCCTCCAAACATGATATCAGTGGTCCTCTTCAAGCTGGCAGAGACACAATAACACACAACTTCAGGAATCAAATCTCAGCTGCAGTGTGTTTCCAGAGAAGCGCTGGATTTGTGCGTTATACACACCCGTCCAGGATGGATTCACGGCAGCAGTAAAGGTTGTCAAATTTCTGCTTGGTGACAGAGTCGTTCACATTCATCGCAGGGACGCACAGTTTTCCAGCCTTGGACAGCTGGTACAATCTGAGGAGACGTTAGGAGACATGTTGAGAGTCCACGCGCTGGAATGAGCTGTTGTGCTGCGTGACCTCGGGCTAATTGATCCCATTGAGAGTTGAGCATGTTCAACTGCTGTCCAGCTCTTGTCATGTTTCTCAAATAGACTCCAGACAAATCAGGCAAGTGACCTTTTCCAGCCACAGTGTCTGTGTGTATTTATACCAAAATGACTTCTACAACTGAGAATCTTTGTGTCGACACAGAATCTCAAACGTTGGGGAAGTTTGGTTTGTTTGCAGTCACAGCACACAAAATAATGTACATGCAAAAAAAAGAGTCTGACCAACATTATTAGGTTACATAATGTGTATTCATAAGCTCTTGATATCATCTGGAATACAGTATCCCTTAATAGATGAAAGAGCAGCAGCGTCATCAAGAGAAAAAAATTGTACAATACAATAAGTCTCTCATAAAGACTTGAGAAAGGGTTGTGTGTGTTGTTAGCGGCAGTTTAAACACACCGTGCTAATTAAAGGTTTATGAAGTGTTTACAACGCACTAACAACACTGACAACCATTTATCAATCTTTGTTAAAGGGAGGCTCACTATAAAGTGGTCCTGGAGATAGTATTATGTTACAAAAAGAGCTTTTTAAAAAAAGAAATCATGAAAATGTGACTAAACTGTCCAGCAGAATTAAGTGAATATGCCACAACTGAAAGGATCAATGAGTAATACAATCTATGATGAGCTGCCTGGGCCTGTCAGCTCACGGTGGCTAAAACTCTGACAGCTGGGTCCAATTTTCATAATCACGGTTTCACAGTATCCGACAATGAAAGAGTGAGTAATCGGTATTTGGCTCTCCATTCCACACTGAACCCTCCAGTCTCACCTGTGCACCCCGGTAACACTCTCCTCTACGATGCCCCGGGCCTTCTTGAACACACTGGGATATTTCTTGTAAACCCAGTGAGTTAAATCTCCTCCATCATCCAGGATCTACCAGGAGCAAATCAGAGGTGACAACAGGGAAGATCAAAGCCCTGAGATAACAGACACGGAGCCGCAGACGCTAAGAGTTTATCGTGGATTTGTCAGGGTGATACCATATTGGCCTGCCAGCTATCGGTGCAGACACAGCGATCGATGCACCACCAGAAGTCATCCTCTGACTCACCCTTCCATGCAAACACGGGGACTCCTGGAAGAGACAGAACAAACACAGCTAATGGGAAAGAGGGGAAGAAAAAGGACAAGAGGACCAGCTGGCTGCATGAACAACAAATCCATTACTGGGCATTAGTGATGTGCTATCGGTTGCTGCTGAGTTACACAATGATAAGATTGTTCAAACTGCATTTTACTGATTGTGGGCACCCACGAGTTAAGAAAACCTGTTGACAAGTCATCTACATCCAAAGCCAGACTATGTACGTTCTGTACCTCACGTCCCACCCTACATACTTTTCATTTTCTGTCCCCTTTGAGGATAATTATAATAATAATATGAAATAATTATGCCAGTCTGAGTCCACTCCTTTTTTTGACGCTGCAGGTGTTTGTGCTCGCAGTGATCAACGGTTGTCTGCAGTCTCTGCGGCAGAGACGACGACAGCGTGTCAAGGATCAATGTCATGTGATTTCCTGTGGTCATGCACGTCTCATGTACAACACATCAGCGTAATGCAGAATACACATGAATCAAGCCACACACACACATACACACACAAACACACACACCAAGGTACCCTGAGCTATACTACAATAATATTGTCAAAATATTTATACATAAATACGTCGCATGCGGTCTGAATGTACACTAGAAACACAATCCGTCCACCTGCCGTCCGCAGTGTGGGAGATTTGCTGTATCCCGCCGCTCTAAATTCTCATCACTGTCCCACAGTGCACAGACGCGGTACGGAGAGTTTCTGGAGTCCCTAAAACCACTATTGTACTTGACTTGACCCACTTTCCTGAATCTAACAGTCATTTAAGTTGAAACGGGTCAAACTTAACTCAGAACTTCCTCAATGATGAAAACTTTCTACAACATTTTTTACATTTTTGTATTCTCAGTGTTTAATTTTTTGTTGCTTAAGGAAAAGTCATACAATTTCAGGGTAAAAAAAAAAAAAATTCTGGTGTTTTTACTGCTGTCAAAGCAGTATGTAAGGTTACAAACAAAACTTGCAAATCCTCCATTCTGGTTGTGTGTTTTCGCAGTCGCCGCAGTGGATCTCAGACGACTGTTTCAGCAGAACAGTGAGACTCTGAGGAACTCTGACTTCATGGCCAGGAAAGGGTTAACACTGAGCTGAGAGGGGAGAGACCCTCACCTGTCTCAGCGAGAGCAGCGGCCACCTCATTCTGAGTGGAGTAGATGTTACAGGCGGTCCAGCGGCACTGGGCCCCCAGAGCCACCAGTGTCTCGATCAGCACCTCAGAGAGAAAGAGGGAATACAGAGACGCATGAACAAGTAGCGAGGGAGACGCACGTCATGATGATGTCCCGCCAAGCAGACGAGGAGGACGTACTGCGGTCTGAGCAGTGATGTGGGTGCAGCCTACGATCTTGGCCCCAGCCAGAGGCTTCTCCCCCTGGGCTCTCTTCCTCAAGGAGATCAGGGCAGACATGTCTGGGGAGAGGTTGAGACATACAGGCGTTTGTTTTCACACAGCAAAGCCTGACGCTGCGTTCTGAGTCTCTTTCGACATTTACGATGCGCAGTGAGCGGCTGTAAAATGGAGAGTGAACAACCATGTCAGTGACAGCTGTTGCTGCCCAGGCTGGAGCATGAAGTACCCTTGTCCAGCACTCACACCTACCTATTACTCACATGGGCAATGTAAACAGACAGAGAGGGAGGGAGAGAGAGGGAGTGAGAGGGGGGGAGAGAGAGAGAGAGAGAGAGAGAGGAGGCAGCCTGTGAGCACCGAAAAGAAAACACCTGAGACAGTGGAGGAGGTATCACATGAAGGAAATAAGTAAAAGATGAAGAATAGAACCTAGAGAATGAGCCCGGCTTAAATTTCCAGAATAATGTTGACACTGCTGCAGCCGAGGGTCACAAACTGTTGTGAAGTCAGGAGGACTTTTATCAACTTAGATGCACAAAAGATTCCATGTGCCAGAAAACCGAATTATAAAGATGTCCAGCTTTGAAATATCACGAAACTGCAGAAAACCTGTAAATATTTCATATTAGCAAAAAGACCACAAACCCAGACTGATTCCGCTCAAGCAGCTTTTGATCAAAATGTGGTGAACGAGCCATCAAAAAGACCCCGTGATGAAGTTGCATGTTTAGAAGGAAGAAGAAAACAATCCCCTCGGACACATCCTGTTGCACCGCCGAGCTCAGCTGTACCTTGCTCTGCTATTTCTATCTCGCGACGGCCAAACTCGGCCTGTTTGATGTTCTTCACACAGAAGTCGCTGCTGCCATGGGTGTTGACCTGGGCTTTGTCTCGCGGGGAGGTTTCATCATCCGAGCTGTCGGTGTAGGACGCAGCTGGGAAATGGAGAACACAACAATTCACCATTGTGGGAACTCATTCAGGGAAGCCAATTATGAAACGTACACTTCGTATCCGTTGTTGGCGGCAAAAGTTTGTCTCCCATTTGTGATTTCAGATACACTGGTTATTGTAAGCAAGTGTGTGTAGTGTGTGTGAGCTTTTTTTTTGTGTGTGCATATACTGTATGCACACACACATGCAGCAGTTGTATATGAGTAGTGTTTGTCCTGGAGGAGCAGCGGTACCTGAGCTGTAGCTGTCTGTGGACGACTGCGAGATGGAGCGCGAGAGGGATCGGCGCCCTGCCTTGGTCGGGTATTTGCTGAATTCCTGTTTGTCCTCTGTGTTTGCAAACTGGATCTGGAGAGAACCGGAACAAAACATAAAAGGTGAACGAATGCAGGCATTTCTCAGTGTTCCTGCTGTCCGTACGCAGCGGCTGTCAGCGGTGAAATCAGGCGAGGAAGGAGGAGTGAGGAGTATCACCTCACACATTCACAGCTGGAACACTCATTGTTTATGCTTCACATAATGTGTTCACTCGCTTTTAAGTTTATATTGGGACCCATTTTGCTATTTCAGTCAATTAAAAGATTCCCTCTGAGGTAAAATTACCTGAACCTGTTATGGCAAATCGCAGGTGGATCAGGAAGATGGCGCGGACTCCTAATTTTAGACGCCCCTGCTCTGTTTTATGTTTTGTACAAATACACTGGAGGCTTCAGTTGTTGGTGTGGTTCATCATGTCACCTTCAAAGGGCTCAAGATCAAAGCCACAGAGACACATCAAGAGAATTAGCACACACAGCTAGCGTGGCTGGGTTTCAGTCTGGACTTGAAACCAGGAGTGGCAGGTACAGGGCACCAAACCAGACCTTCATACCATGATGAAACAAAACCTAGGGCCCTATTTATAATAGTATGATAATGAGAACACCAGGAAATGTCTCAATATCCCACTCAGGTATTCAATTCACTTCAACAAATAAGGTTAGATTCTGGCTCCTGTTACTGGGACGGGGAAACACGGGCAACACAAAACATCTTTGGTGACAGTATTGACTTTTCCTTGTCCACAATTGATTTGAGCAACATTGCAATTCACCTTTATGCGTAGCATCAATATTTACTGAAGATACTGCCTTTTTTTCTCCCTTTGTTTTTTTTTATTTTCTTTGCTGGCTGTTAATACCAGGAAAATGGGTTCCAGTTCAAATCTCAAAGATGTTGGAGTGAAGAGAATGAATTTCTCTCTAAACCTCACGTGTTTATGTGAATGTGTGATTATGTGTTTAATTCTATTTACAGTATTTCTATGGTGGTGGTTGTGTGTGTGTGTGTGTGTGTGGGGGGGGGGGGGGGGTATGGGCCGGGTCCAAGTGAACTAACAATAACTGTAATTACATATTGGACAGAAGAAACTCTGGAAATATCTCCATCTGAATACAGAAATGTTTCATTTGCCCTGACTCTCACACGGAGCCACGACACTCCACCTTTTACTGGCATGGGAGGTGTGCAGGTGGGTGTCAGTCCTGGATCTCGTAGCAAAGCTCCTGTGGCTTTGACTCCATGTGTTACCGTGACTCAACGTCACACGTGGCCAGTGATGCCGTACAGGCTCACTGCTGTAGTTTCACCAAGAAGAGCTAAAAAAAAACCCATTAGCATGTAGAACTTGAGCAGTAAAACCTGCAGTCGGTGGCTCCAAGCCTGAAGATGCTACAAGCGTGTCAGGAAGACGGAGCTGGCATGCCACCTCCAGGCTGGACTACTGGAGAGGTGAGCGTATCCCAGCAGTCCTTGCTGCCCTTCACTGGTGACCTCTGAGTTTTTGAGTTGATTTTAAGACTTTATTATTCATGTTAAAGGTTCTAACTCCCTATGAGCCAGCTAGCTACCCAGGTTCATACAGTGAGGCCTTCTTATGATTGTGAAATGGCAACGCGTCACTAGAGCCTTTGTAGTCCACCATCCTGTTTCAAATCCCTTTTTAAAACTCACTTTGCTTTGACTTAATTGTTAGATATTCTGTTTTTTCTTATTTTTATCTTGTGTTCCTCATTTCGTTAACCTGGATTGTACGTATCCTTTTCTCTATGTTACATCTCCTCTCTTCCTCATTAACAATGTCAAAAGGTCGAATCCAAGCTGCTGACTTTTTAAGACTTAAGAGTTTTCTTGGTTCTAAATTGTTCCCTCCTGCACTCATAACTTTGCTATCGTGGCTGTTTTATGTTTAAGAGTAACTTTTAACAATATGAATGGATTTAAACGGGAGGTTTTATGTGTTGACCAAGGTAAAAGCTCAACCAATCAAATATCCTCTTGCTGCTCGAACATTCTAATTCAACCTAATTCACGAACATCTAATTTTTAGGAAAGTGAACCGTTTGTTCTCAGCTTCCTGCTTCCTGAAACTTTCGCCTCGGTGATCAATGCTCTCGTGTCTTCATTGACTGAGGCGTAACTTTGCAGTTTCCCCTTGTTCTTTTATTTTTGATGTCCATACATGTGTTTGCACTAAAAACGTACATGCAGGCCGGCGCAGTTGACAAAACACACAGATGATAAATCCGGGATACATATACGAAGGCCGGACTGACAACAGTCAGGTGGGTAACATCTGAGTGCGATGTGCACTGCGTATACACACCTACACACATACTGTAATGTGAGTTTAGTGGTAGGATTACACCGCTGACCGCTGTTGGTTTAATGAGTAACATTCAAAGAAATATATGTAAATAAATAACTTCCACTGTCTAACATATGTTGCATTTTCTCAAGTTCAGAACTGCGTGAAACTGACACGTTGGGACTCAGTTTCCTGCTGAGGTAAACTAATATTACACAGCATTTATTCAGCCAGAAACTATGTGTAACTCATGTATATGATATAAATAACATAATTTATATTTATCATACATGTAATTTATGATCGTTGTTGAAAATTCCCTACTGCTTACACATTTCAGTGGTACGTTTGAGAATGCCTCCGATTTTTCTTTCATAATTCAAAACCAGGGACTGAAATGGCTTCAACGAGGGTAACTCAGCGTCTGCGTGTAAACTCCCAGCTGACCTCCAACATTCTCCAGCCTGACTTTAAGGAAACTGAAGAATCTTGTGAGCTGAGATCTCTGCATGTGTCTGTTTTCTCAGCTCACAGTTGGCTCCATCTCATACACAGAAACTTGTATGTTCACTTTGCATCAGCTCAGACTCCCGAGGATTCAGGACTCCTTCGAATTTCTGGCTGTAAGAGGTGTTCCTGCTACTGTTACATGATGATTAGCTCAAAGGTAAACCAGCAAATTATTGCTGTTGAGAGTAAATGTATGTGTTGCCTTTAAGGTTAAAAAAAAAATAAAAAATCGACAAACAAGCCAGAAAACTTGGGACAAGTCAAAAGCAACTCAGGTGCCTCTGTGCAGTCTCTTGAAGAGGAAGTAAGCTGCATGAGTTCCCGGAGATGCATTACTCACCCTTTCTCTCCCGTGCCCATGTTTGTGATCCATGTCTGCCTGATCTCCACGGTTTTACAGCCTACTCTGCTGTTCCTGTGCGTCCTCTTGTTTGATGGTACTAGGTGTCCCTGATGCTATTATCCCAGAACACTCCCAGGCAGAGCCAGGGGGAGGTTCCCACCTATTATCGTGATTTCTAATGGCCAACCTGGACAGAGCGAGAGAGGCCAAGTTGATTCCCACTGAGCCTCTCTCGCTCTCACTCTCCACTTCTGCCCTTGACAACCAGCTGCTAAAGTCAGGAGGTTGTATTCTTTGGATGTCTTTTTAAGTGCTAGGAGATCAAATGCGGGAACAAGTTGGGATGCACACATGCACAGATACACTCTAAAAGAATTATTTGCCGCTGCAGCTTTCGCTATCTGGCTGTATTCCTGATTTGGACGAGTAAATGAAAGGGGATTGACAGGAGGAATTAAACCCTGTTTCCATTAGCCTTCTGCTGCATCAATAAGCGGCCCATCCAGTCCCCATCTTACAGCTAAAAATACCCTCTCCTCTCTCTCCTAGATAGCAGGCCAGGTCACAGACTTAAGCTGTGGTGCCACTGCGGTGTAAGGGCTCAATGTGGGCCTGGCATAAGGCGATATCACCTACTTACCCAGACGCCGGGAGTGCTCCGCAGCACTATCTGATCCCAAAGACATGCGGGCTGATCCATGCTGATCTTTGTGTAAACATCAGGGCCTGGAAATGGGCTACTGACTTTGTAATTCAGCAACAAATGCGTACGTTGACAGTAAAGCTGTGCTCATGTCAAAGAAGTTTGCCACAGAGGCTAAAATCAGAGCACTTCCTGTAGCCGGCGAAGGCGCCTGTTTACATGAACACATGCATGTCGGATTACACTGTGTTGTGAAAAAAAAAATAGTGTGTTAATCCCTCCTCCAGAACTACGTGACCTTTAGCAGAAATGGTGCCTTCTTATTAACATAAAGTGAAGAATACAAGCATCAGCGGTGAAACTCAAGAGATCCCTTTAAATATCCCAGCAGCAGCAGCAGCAGCACAGTCGGTAGGGATGTGTTATATTTCTCAGTTTATGGTGACTTTCCAGTTAATGTTAATGTGGGTCACAGTGTGGGACAAACACCGAACCTGCAGACACGGCAGACCGTCTCCAACACTGCAAGACGTACAGGCGAGGATGAAAATTCTTTGAGTACTACACTTCTAAAGTGTTAAAAGTATTTGATATGGGGGGGGGGGGGGGGGGGCAACTGAAGCTAAACTGAAAACCTAAGAACTCTGCACTTCATGTTTCAGTGAGAGTCAAATCTATTTTTGTGGGGTGCTTCCATTACATTCCAGGTCAAATGTCTGATGCCTGATTATATTATGAAGAAAATAATCCTCGATATTTAAAAAAACATTTCCTCACTATCGAAGGCAACAGCATAACCAGTGATTTACAGTATCCATCCATCGTCATCTTCCGCTTATTCCTACACATTAAGGGTCGCGGGGGGGCTGGAGCCTATCCCAGCGTCAACGGGCGAGAGGCGGAGTACCCGGAGAGAACCCACGCAGACACGGGGAGAACATGCAGACTCCATACAGAAAGATCCCGCGCGAGCCGGGACTCGAACCCGGAACCTTCTTGCTGTGAGGCCACAGTGCTGACCACTGCACCACCGTGCAGCCCTGATTTACAGTATATTTTTATTAATATTATTAAGCTTTTTTTTTTTTTTTTTTTACATTTGATGGGTCAATTCATGCCTCCCTCGGGACAGCCCTGCATTAGAAGGAGACGATCCTGGTGTCATTCTCAGTCTCTCCAGACCTGCACCCCTTGGTCAGATATTTCAAACTGATTGACATTGATATCGACTGATATTTAGGATGTCTAGCAGACTGGGAGGAGGAGTGAAAACTTCAGATTTCAGATGTTTCCACACCTTCATTCGAACTGAACACAGAGAAGAAGAAAAAAACTGAGCTTGACCTTCAGGAAACGCAGAGACAATGACGTGACAGACAAGACGAGGGATCAAATTGAAATGAAGCATGAACAAACTCACAGTAAGCGAGTCCCACTCGGGGGGGGGGGGGGGTCAGCGCGGTGTTGTGTAACTGTTAGATGGATTCAGAGAGAGAGAGAGAGGAGGCCTGGTGGTGGCATTCTTTGACTCACCCACCCACACTTTCCCTCCCTCTCTCTCTCACACACACACACACACACACACACACACACACACACACACACACACACACACACACACACACACACACATCCATTTCACTTTAGGTTTGTATGAACCGTTTCTGTCCCCAGCACCTTTCAGGTCATGATGTGAACATCCAGCAGCCTCACGTTTCATGTCTGATGCCGTCTGGTATTACAGTCATTTGTTCCCCCTGCAAGCGTTTGCAATATTCGCTTCACTCATTCATTTGTGTGTGTGTGTGTGTGTGTGTGTGTGTGTGTGTGTGTGAGTGTGTGTGTGTGTGGATGCAAACAGGTGGCTCAGTGTGACACTGGGCTCTCACATTTAATCATAACACACTGCTTTGTTTTCATAAGCGCGCTGCACATTCCTACCATCCAATATGTTTTCAATCAGGCTCCCTGAGGCTGCCCGGAGTCCCGTTATTGCCTCGTCAGACGGGGGGTCGGGGCGAATGTTTGGAAGTCTGTGAGCCCCGTTGCTGGGAAATTTGAATTTCTCTGGTCCACCACTTGCAGGCACATTTATGTCAGATGAAAACAATAGCTTCACAAACGCAGCTGCAGAGGTGACACATCATGTAATATTAATGGTGAACAAAACCATGTAATCCCACATTCAAAGCCCACCAGTCACATTCAAGCTGCACACACATCCTCTTGTGGGTATTAAGTCACCGATTCTAACATCTAAAGTGGAAAAATAGAAAACTTGCACCAACAAAAAGTGAGCAAACATTATAAAACAATATCTAATAATTGCTCACATTTTCTGTGCACACACGTCAGGCTGGACAAGTGCTGGTGTGCCATTTATGTCTGTGTATTTTATGGAGAGGCAGCATGAGGCCGTCATGCTGAATGCGCACACAGACGTAGGAGTCGAGTTCTTCGGAACTAAAAATCCCGGCATGTGTCAACATCGTTCAACACAGACGTGGTGCACCAGTAAGGACAGGAAGGTCAAAAGGTCACCTTGAGTGATAAGCACCAGTGTTGCTAAAAAACAGAAAGCACCAGTGTTGAATCATCGCGTCTATGACACAGTCTTGACAAAGATTGCTTACGAGAGTTCCACTAATCAGCTGGAACTGCTGGGCCCTCGAGCGAGAGGTCAGAAGGGTCAACATCTGAGACGTTGTTAATCAAGTGTTTTTGCAGCTCTGAATCTACAAGTCCTTCCTTTCCTCACCCAGAACCCAATTCAAAAACAATAAAATAAAGTCCTCACTGTGTAGCAAGAACCAGTGCATACACACACACACACACACACACACACAGAGCAGTTGATGGGCACTGATGGGAGGGGTAGGAGTGGGTTTCAATTTGGTTCCATTTTAGACTCCGTTCTCAGTCAACAAAATATCTGGATTTGTTGCTTCAACACAAACAAGCATCATCTCTCTCTCTCCCTCCCTCTCTCTCTCTCTCTCTCTCTCTCTCCCTCCCTCTCTCTCTCTCTCTCCCTCCCTCTCTCTCTCTCTCTACTCTGAGAAAAGAGCAATGGGAAACTACAGGAAGGATTAAAGGTTAAACATTCCACGTTTTCTGTTAGCCAGCTGTTGCCTGCTGCTACGAGCTGCAGCAGTCTTTGTGTTTAGGTTCTCTAGGTTCTATCGAAAACGTTCCCCTGTTCTTCCCGTGATTTATTTCATACATTTTCAAAAGCTTTTTAAAAAAATGTGTTTGCTTGTTTTAATCCACCTGTGCTCCAACGCACCACTGGTGCCAACTCCAGCAGGCTACAGATGGACGCACTGCATCAGCGTGTAGATGTTAGGACAGCAGTGCTTTAGTCCCGGCTGATGGTGCTTTCTACACAGAAGAAAAGATCCCAGTCTCCACACACTGGTCTCGACTCTCTACTGGCCGATATCCACAACCCCAGGTGTGTGTATCAGTATCAGGACTGGAGAACCCAAACTGGAGCGTTTCCAAAAACTACGAGCGCTCCTTCCATCAAGAGGTGATGAGACATCCTTAAACAAGCACTGCTCGATGAGGGATTACAAATGATTCACATTGGATGGGTGGAATTTAATTAAATGCTATTGAACCTGTGCCACCAACACCGCGATTCTTCTCTGCTGTTTTGTAACAGACAGGCCCTTTCTCACTCAACGCGACATCATTTTGATGGTGATAACTGAACAAATTCAAGGCATCCTGCAGCAAGCCCCCCCTCCCCAGCACCACCAATAAATCTACCAAGAAATGAAAGCGGTGCGACCACCGATGATGGAAATATTCTACTGTTCTTCCTATCTTCCTTCCCCCTCCTCTAGTCTGAGGTCCAGTACAGAACCAGTGTCTTTTCCTCACTTTGCAGAGGTCTTAAATCACAGGTTTAAGAGCTCAACGTGACTTAAAGTTAATGCCTGCCTGCAAGATGCTGCCACCACATCTAACAGCTTATTCTAATCAATATCGTAATTTAATGCCTCCATTAATGACATGATTTAAAAGCTATATGAATACCCAGCTATCACCAGTTTCCCTCTGTGGCTACGTGTTTATTTTGAGTCCATTTCAGACCATGTTGTCTTGGGATGGAGCCGTCCCTCAGAGAGATGGCCAGAAAATAGTACATGCGGCAACACATCCAAAAATGGACCCGGGCTCCAGTAACATGTCTGCAGTCATCATCAGGGTAAACACGCAGATGCTGCCTGCTGATCCCCGGACAAACCACCACCGAGTTGCTGCTGCTGCTGCTGCTGCTGCAGTACACCGGCCGGCCTTGGTGTAGTACTTCACTGCAGTACAACGCGTACACACTGGGATGCAGCCCCCTCACATGTGCCCGCATACACACACGTAATCTCCGGCCAATGACAGCGACTGATGGCGGAGGGGGGGTGAAATCACGTTTCCTACCTTCTTGACGGATTTCAGCGTGGGGACTGCGGTGAACGCAGCAGAGGGCATCTCCCCAACGTTCATGTTCACATCGCTGCTGTTCTTGCTCACAGTCAAAGCGGAGTATTTCTCCGCAACGTTCTCGGTCTCTTTGACATATTTGGTGGCTTGTTTAACCTCCGCCTTGCCGTCCAAAGCCGAGTCGGTCATTGCATTCAGGTGATCCGTGCCTGGAGGAGGGGAACCGTCGTCTTCTCTGTAAGCTTCTTGGCTTAAACTGACCCAACCTGCGCTAGGCTAGCCTCTGTCAACAAACCACCACACGGTGCAATAAGTAGCCTACTTGGGGAAGAGATTAACCTGTTTTCTTTCTTCGCTACTTTCTACAAGCGCAGTGCACGCACTTCGAGCGGTGCTCCGGGTCTGCTGTCATCCACAGACAGCCACATCTCCGAGGGGAGGGGCGCGGAGTTGAGCCCGTCACCTGAGTGGAGGCGGGGGGCCGTCCGGAGAGCGCTGGGCCGGGAAGGAGGGGGGGAAGGATCCTCTGCCGAATCGTTACCCGCTGGAAGTCCGCGTTACAAGATATAGCCGTGCTCGTCGTTACTTGTGCTCGACAGTTGGTGCAGGCGGACATGTTGTGTTTCCATGGTTGCGCTGACGGCGTTTCCCTGCGTTTGGCGTCCCGAGGAAGAAACCTTCCCCCTGATTGGTTGACTGCATCACCTGCTTCCCCAGCAGACGCTGGCTAAGGTCACCATGTTTAGGAAAATACTACAAAGCCTTTAGATTTATTAAAAAGGTTTGCAGCCCCGCCCCCCGCTGGTGTGATATTTTGACAAAATGTTTGCATGGAAACCAAGAACATTCATGCTCATGGTTGTTTTGCGTTTGTGTTGCTGAACCTATTTCAAGGATATGAAGTCACCCTTTATTTTCACGAGATTGCAGGCTATATTGAGATGTTATCTCCATATAATGCAATAATTAACTCGTGATTTGGAGATAAAAGGATTAATTCATCAATAAAAAAAAATCTTATTACACAATGCAACATTTTCTGTCCTTACGCCCGTGAACAGGGTGAGGAAAAACCTCCCAAACCTCCCTTTGAACAGGGACAATAAAGTATGTCGGGTTTTTTTTTTAACTAAAACTAATCTCCAGTAAGCTAAATGTGTGGTACTCTGTGCTATGTGCAGATGTAAAGTATGTATATTTAAATTAGTTCCGTTTTATGCAGCTTTAATTTGTAATTGTACTCAATTTCAGAAGAAAATACTGCATTTTTGTTGATAGCCTTACTGTAGTCACTATAACCTCTTCCCATTTTCTGTTGTATCAAATGTGACGTTGGAAAATATGATGGTTGATGATTACCACCCCCAGTTATAAAGCCTCTAACACTGTGAAAGGATGAATTCCTCTTAACTGGGCCTGTACATGTTGACACATTTGTAACCTACTGTTTCTTTTCTGATCTTATGAAGCTCCCACTGTGGGGATTGTGATACTGAGTGCAGCCAAAAGAACAACAACAAAAAAAAAGACCCAACTTGTGTTTAATCGAATTTCACACTAAAGGCCTAACACTCCCAGGTCTGCGTCGTTTCAGTGACGTTCTTGCGTGACGGTAACCTGAACCCTCCCGTTGGGTTTTTTTTTTTTTTTTTTTCCTGTTGGACGTTAAGAAGCATTTTTAAAATCGTTACCTAAAACTTTTGGAACCTGATGTGAATGATGCATGATTTTTTTTTTTTTTGTTGTTGCACCGTTTACAGTCAAAGCAATTTATTTAAAAACAAACAAAACAGTAAATTTATTGCAATGAAGTCCGAATGTAAAGGCTTTCTTTGTGCTTCTTAAAAAAAATTAACCACAATCTCCTTGAGTCACTTATTGCATTTTAATTGATGTAGGTTTCATGTATTTAACGTCCAACCTTGTTTCAGTATTTTTTTTTTTTTAAAAAGAAAAAAACAAAACAGCAGAATTTCATCTGATGGGTAAAAAAAAAAAAAAAAAAAAATTTACAATGAAATAAACCAAACTTTTGGTGGACTCATCAATGAAGTAACGATCTGGATAGAGTCTTTTTTTTCTCTCTACAAACACTGAGTCTAAACATGAAATTGTATAAAATGCAAATCCACAAAAGAGGACAAATTAGTAAGTACATCCAATACACACTGGGGAACAAAAGAAATTCTATACAATATCTTCAGATCAGTATCACATTTCAGTTCCTGCTCAGAGGGTGTGAATGTAGGTCGGACCTCAGAGTCCTCTCCCACAGGACATGGGATGGAGAAAAACGAAATGTCAAAATACAGAAGATAACATAAAATATATGATACATATGTAACATCAATGCATAATTAACATCAATGAGCGTCTATAAAAAAAAAAAAGGCTGTACCATTTACAAGTATCCATGGTTGATCAATTCTTGGCTTTTCAACGGGCCGGGGTCTGACAGAGCGCAGGCCCCAGGTACGGTTGCTTTCTGTCCCTGGTTCAACACGACTTGACGTGTCACTGCGGTGATGTCAAAACAAATCCACATGAAAATAAAAGCTGGTCCTGGGCGCTGGACCAGATACACTGCGTTTGGAAGCATGTCCTCTATTTCAGACAAAGAGGACCAGAGAAGTCCAGGCCTGCCCCCTGGAAGACCAGATGAGGACGAAAACAGCCCAGTGGGGGCTCCGTGGTGTGACAGCGGGGCAGGTGGGAGTACAGGTGAGAGGGGGTGTGAGGGGGTGAGCCAGGATGAAGAGTGTCATAGAGGAAGGGGAGAGCCCACAGACCGAAGTGATGGCGTTGGCGACGGTGCTACGAGACTCGGATCATCTGAGCCACTGTCTCGTCGGCCGCCGCCTGGGCCACTTCCTGCTGTTGCTGCGCATGAGGACGAGATAGGAAATGACATCACACGGTTAAAAAACAAACATCAATTTTACAAAATATAAACTCAATGTGGGCCAACTGACTTCGAAATTTAAAAAAAAAAAAAAGACTCAGGAAGGTAGACGGGTACAGGTGCATGTTACAGGCTAAAATAATGAGCAGTTCATTTCTCGTCGCTCACTGGAAAAGAAGAGGGCCTGCGAGCCACAAACCCACAATCCTGGCCCCACATATCATCACACGCACAGGCCTGGGGCGGAACCTTGAAGGTTCCAGTGCACTTATTACTGAGTCATGAAGTACAGCGTACATTCATGACCGAGTGATGAAGTACTCCTCGTTGTATAACCAAGTGATTCAGTACTATATGTTATAACTGATGGATAAAAGGGATAGAGTACAGAAAGACCCTGTGCTCCTGCCGGGGCTCGAACCCGGAACCTTCTTGCTGTGAGGCGACAGTGCTGACCACTGCACCACGTCCGTGATGAAGTTTAAGATATTTTAAAGTAGTTTTGAGAAAGCAGAGTATGTTTTTCTTACTGAGGGATAAAGTATATTATACTTTCTTACTACGTGATGAAGTAGAGTATGTTTTTATTACTGACTGATGAAGTACATTATGTGATTCCAGAGTGACGAGGTTCAGTAAGTCTTTCTACACACAGCTCCTTACCTGTGCCAAAGCCAAAGCCATTTCCTCCTTCTCTTTCGGTGAGAAGAAACGTCCTCCATCTCCTCGCTTACGCTGCATGGCGTGACGATGGCGAGACTCATGTAGGTATTTCTGCAAAAGAGTAAACCAGGACAACTGAATTTTTTTTTTTTTTTAAATGTACACAGCGTTGCACTGCCTAGAATCTGCCAGTTTGTTTCTGCAGTACAGCAGGCAGACTAGTACATCCAGTACGGGAACAGGAGCTTAACTGGGTAACAACAACCATACAGCCGCTGCTAATACGTAGCACGCATGATTATGCTAAAGGGACTTTACCCTCCGTTCCTTAGGGATCTTTCCCTCGGCCTCCAGCTTGGCTCGGGCCTGTCTTCTCTTCAGGATACGATGGTACTGCTTGGCGTTGACATACAGGGGCTCCTCCTCCAGCATCTCAGCACCTGGCAGGGGGATACGCTGCATTGTAGGAACTCCGCCACCTCCAGGCACCATCTGATGGGGAGAGAGGTACAGAGAGGCGCAAAGTGTTCAGGACCACCGTCAGGGGAAAGCACAAAGACTGAGTCTGACGCACACAAGCAGTTACAGTGTAAATCAGGGCAGCATCACTTATGAGGAACATGACGTCACCAGAGAATCATGGCTGCCGTACGGGATGGATGGGAGGGATCCTAACGTTTACGCCGAGATCAGACAACTTAAAATGCCTTGGTTATTCAACATAACACTACATCCATTACATCTGAGTGGAAATGTCCTGAAGATGGCACCCAGGCAGTCTATCTGCCTGGGTGTCAGGCTCTTCCATATTATTAAGCGCTCCATCTGAAATACAGTAGCCTTCAGTACAGCCATTTTTGTTTTGGCAATTTAGAAAGCTGATTAAAAAAAATGACCCATAAAGGTAGGCCGAAGGCCCAATGACAAAAAATTAAAAAAAAAAAAGGTGCCGATCAAAATGAAAAATTTGCAAAACATCTGCAAATGTGGACCATGAGTGTTTTAAACATGTTGACATGTTAACTGCATGGCTCAGCAAACTGAAGACAAAATTAAATCAAACAGACGGAAACTAACGCTCAAATAATGCTGCTGGGAAAATGTCCCTATTTAATTCATAAACATTTCATACAATTTGATACATTTAAACGCCAAAACAGTCAATCGCCACCACATTTATTCCTTGGATCATCTTACTTGTTTCCTCTACTGTATTTCCGCTCTCAATCCCTACCATGTTGTACGCTACACAAAGGGTGAGTCAACGTTTTCCCCACAACAGAAAGCGAAATGAAAACTATATTTGGTGCCAATTAGAGCTCTGTGACTTCCACCACCCTGCACCGCCTTTGTGTGAGATTAGACCAAAACAAAAAAAGGTAATAAGATGCTGGGTACCTCGGCACAGGGTCTTACCATGACCATTCCACCTGCATTGACCATGTTGCCGGAGACAGGCAGGGTGACGGTCACAGTGCCTTGGCCGCTGTTAGTTGTGTTGGTGTTGGCACCTCCTGCCTGTACAATCTGGGCACCTGCCAGGCTGGCAGCTGGAATAGTGATCATTCCTGCAAACACAAATCATCATCAAAATGACAACTCAACAGGGATCTTGTTTAGAAAGCCCATAAAAGACAAGGCGGGCACAAAAGGTAGAAGAAAACCTGAGCTTACCCTGCTGCAGGACGGTACCATCTGCGTTGACAGGCTGGTAGACGATGGTCTGTCCGTCCGCCGTCTGTGCTACCTGCTGGCCCTGCACGCTGATCTGCTGCCCCTGTGGGAGCAGGTATAAGGAGAAGTGACAGTCAGTCACAGCAACAACAAGGGGTTTGGAAACAGGTTTACATCTCTACTACTTCCAGACCTGGTTCTGTCCCGCTGTGATAGCAGTCTGTGGTTGCTGGATGATGATCTGCTGGGGCTGACCCTGCTGACCCTGGAGCTGCAGAGTCTGACCTCCTTGCAACTGGATTTGGCCCGGCTGCACCAGCTGGATCTACACACACACACACACACACACACACATCAGTCCACTAATCCATGATATGCAGCCATCTCAAACAGCTACAGGAGTTCACTTTAAGGAAAACACACATGCGCGCCTTCACCATGACCATTTCTATGTCACACAGATCACGATGCGGCCCATGTGAAAGCTTTCACCACTCACCTGCTGTAGTCCCTGAGCTCCAGATACAGGAACCTGCATAATGGTCTGACCCTGACCCCCCGACATAGCCTGGACCATGATGGGCTGCCCTGATGATGTGATGAGCTGCCCACCACTCACTTGGACCATCAGAGGCTGTCCCTGGACCTACAGAGACATGCAGAAAACTGTTACAGCAGCACTGCCACTCAGTGTGTGGACACGTAACTGGTAAGAGTCGCCTCTCTCCATTATGATTTTTTAAATTTTTTTTATTTGTCATGTAAATGAGAAACTTCCTTTCATAATTGTGGTGGGGAGATACAATCACACTTATTTCCTAAGAAGGATTTCCCTCAGAGATGAGACTGTACAATTAATCAGAATTAAGTTTCATAATCAAACCACAATGCAGTATTTTTACAGGCTAACTGTGTGTCAAAATACCATTTTGAGTCAAATACTGCAGTGCTGCAGAGATATCCTGCTTACACAACACATTCCAGACTTGTTTGCTACCGATCCATAAAAAAGCGTCACATTATCATTTGAATGAGCTTTTTTTCCCCTTCAATAAAATTAGAATAATGATGCAAAAATCAACATTCCCTCAAATATTATGAATCATATCATTACTGCAATATCAGTCAAAATATTTACAATTAGATATTTTTTTTCCAAATCCTACAGTCCTACTGGGAACGAATCAAATTCTTGGGCATGTATACAGGTCGGTGCCAGGTTCCTTTTAGGAGGATCATTGGAGGCTTGACTAAAAGGAGTGATTACATTTTAAGAAACAAAAACAGGAATAGGAATCAAATAAAGCCAACAGAGACTAAGTCCCCACGATGGTCCTGCATAAAGCCTCCGACTACCGGTACTACTTTATTAATTATGACACGTTCAAGCAGTGAATAGCGGCTCGATTATGTCAGACTTCTCTCGGACAGCTGCAGCGAATTTGGTACAGAAATCTGAGTACTGAGCAGCTGCATGTACCTGCAGAGATCAGATTACTTCAGTGCAGTAACATGTATGTGTGGGGCCTGCATCAGAGTGCACCCAGGTTCTAACAACTTACATGCTCACATAATGGGAGATATGTTCCCACAGGACGACCTACTGTAAACACGGGAAGGCTTGGAGCTACGTATTCTAATCAAGGAATCCTTAAAAAAAATTGAAGAAAACATATCAGTTTAATCTTAAAAGCAATGCAGGAAGAAAAACTGGCGATTGCGGACCGTGTAAATACAGGAGTGAGTATCAGGAACACTGCCTCGTCATCAAAGCACGACATCACAACATAATGACCATTGTGTTTCCTTTAGGACCCCTCAGGTCGAAAAGACATGTTTTCAATATTCAAATTAAAACACAGTTCAGATGTAAACTAACGAAAGACTTATTTCAATTGTTCCTTTAATACTTTGGCTGCAACTTCCACCTCAGAATCCCATCCACTGGGTCACAGTTACACATGTTTTTGGCTATTGTTAGATACTTTGAAAGCTTGACACTAGTTTTGCAGGGTGTCATAACTTAGTTTATTAACTAAATTGACTTTTATGCCATCAAGTTGATTAGCTTTCACATACAACTTGTCAGTTTGTACAGAAAGAAGGTGAACTGGATGTGGCATCCATAGATGAGTGAGTGACCACTATGGACAAGTACAAGCCAGCGGCAGCCGTAGGGCCACATAGAAAATGCCAGAGGGAAGGAACCCCCTCTGAGTTTCCAACAGGACAGTAAGAATGACATAGCTTGATTGTGAGTTCCAGGTGACAGACAGCAATGACTATGACTATGAATCCATCCATGCCATTCAATGCTGAACCCCACAACAATCTGCTACCAGCAAAACACATTCACATGACTCGTGTTCCAAATGGCTTTTAGTCATGAAGAAAACAGTTTGTCTTACAGAACTTGCTTTTAAAGCTAAAAACAAACACAGCTCTGTCAAACAGCACTCTTTTCACAATGAGAGCACAAGCGGAAACCCCAAGGCTGACAAGCTGCACTGAGTGGGAACATGCAGTTCAGGCAGCTTTAAGACATGCTGGGGGCGAGAGGATGAACCACACAGCACAGAAACGGGTCATGAACAGCCCTAGCTGGTGCATGCAAACTCATAGGCTGTAACACTGTCATGACACTGACACAGGGCGGCGAAGACACCACTACCTGGAGTGTCTGCACCTGCTGGCCTGAGGCCGTCACCACTGGAGCCTCTGTTTGCAGCTGCACAGCCGTCACTGTGCCCTGTGTCTGCAGGCAAGGCATGATAATACAGTCTCAGAAAATTCATTATCAGGAAAATAGATCTGGAATCCACTTAGGTGCTTGAATCTGTACGGGTGAGTTTACACAGCAAGGTTAAACTGAATGGCATTCTTAAAAATCAGTTGACTCAGACAGTAGAACAAGCTTTCCATTTCTAAAACGTAATTATATTGTATTACAAACAAACAAAAATCCGAATTGTTGGCTCACCTGCTGTTGGATCTGTCCATTGGCAGTCTGCACAACTATCTGCTCCCCAGTAGTGGTGGTGGCAGTGGTGTACTGCTCCATAGCTTATTGCCTCACGCCTCTCTTGAGACAGACATACACCATTAGCCAACACAAACTGAACAACCTGCTTAAAATTATGACAGATATTAAACCTTCAGCAAAAAAAAGGCTGTATTATAATTTATTCTTATTTCAAACATGCATTCATTTTGGGTCACGCATTGTCATTGTTTCGCTTGTTAATGTTTCACATTCGTTATACAAGCACATCGGCTTCCAAGCTGACCCCTCATACTGTATATCTGCAATTTGTGAACACCAAGTGAACCCTCTAAAGGTGATGTGTAGGTCGGTATCAGTGCGTTCTGTCTCAGGGGTGCTTACGAGGGAGCTAGCAGGGCTTGCTAGCGTTAGTTAGCTGGCCACACACCGTGCTAAACACCGAAAACTGGAGCAGAGAACAGGCCGTGTTGAACGGAAATTTTAAACTGTGAGTTTAAAGGTGGGTTATTGTTCCTCATATCCAATAATTATCACCAAAACCAGTGGGTAAACGTTAGCATTATCACCCACCCCTTTGTCTGATATTTTAGCTAACGTTAGCTACGGCTCCTCGACCAGCAGAGATCATGTTCCATCAGACGAGGCAACATCGGGAACACGAAGTTAATCGCAGTACAGTCGACCTGGGACGAAAATGTCAAAACCGAGCCGCCATTTGATTTTTTGCATTAAACGGGGTTAGTAATTTGGTTGGTCCATGACAAACCAATCCGTGCTGACAGCTACCAATGCCTTCAATCGGGTCTCCCTTACCGTATAGTCGCTGTCCGGTTTCCCTCTGATTGGCTCCAGTACAGCTCGCTAAAGCCCAATCAACAAAGTGAGCGGACAAAATGGCGCAAATGAAACAACGGCGCCTGGGAGGTGGTGCGCAGCTGCGGGACACGTTACGAATTCTCCTCATAGAGCGGGGGGGGGGGGGGGGGGGCGTGGCGTTGCGTGGCCCCCGGCAGGTGTCGCTGTTGAGACATATACGTACATACATACATATATATACGTACATGAGACATTCTCAACATTTATATCAGTTTTCCTGATTCACCTCTTCAGTTAATGAATTTTCATACTGGCGAGATGAAACTGAAATAATCATGTGGTGAATAATGAATAATGCGTCACACGTAAGAAATTAACAACAGGAAGTGTTGGTTTCAATTTAAAAGGAATCATTGCCCCTCCACGCCGGTGGGTGGCAGTGCGAGGTTGTGTTGCTGCTGAGACACCCGTGGAAGAAGAAGCGCGTCCATGAGCATGTATAGGAGGGTTATGACTTTCCTTTAAAAGTTACCCATGTCAGTTTAGGTTAGAATAGCATCACAAATGCTTGTTTTTTTCTCCAGAAACCTAGACTAAAATATTTTAAAACCACGGTGGCATCTCTTTGACAAAACAAGCTTAACGAACGAGCTGCTGCCTGCTGGCGTCGCAAGCCTCGGTGATCCACCATCATGGCCCGACCTCTCCGGGTCGTGTCTCTGCTTTACAGGGCTTGCTCTCGGTCACTGTTCCCCTCAGTATCAGGTCACAGCTGTCGATTCGCCAGCAGAGATTCTATGTACAACAGTGATGAGCCCGAAGAAGACTTCGAGTTGGAGGATTTGGAGGACAGGCTCCAGGCCGTGGTGGAGTAAGAGGACTATTTATACAGTGCTGAAAAAATAAATTAATAATTGTTCAATCAATTTTCTTCTATCATCACGGTCCCCATTTGGATTTTTGTCACCTTTGTTTCAGTATGGAGAGGAAGAAGCTAAAAACTTTGAAATATCACAAAGTGAAGAGAAAGATGACGCCATCAGGAGCTCCAGACAGGAAGTTAACCTGGGAGGCTATTGATCAGATCAGGTGAGTAAATTTCTTACTTTTGTCCCCTACAATACAGTAGCCATCTTTTTTTTTTCTTTTTGTCAACCTAGCCATTTTTCTTCTCCGTTCTTAGATATCTGAAGCAGGAGCAGCCATATGAGTGGACAGTGGAGCGTCTGGCGGAGGGCTTCTCCGTCACACCTGACGTCATTCAGAGAGTTCTCAGGAGCAAGTTTGTCCCCGCTCCTGGGAGAAAAACCAAGCAGGATGCTAAAGTAATGGCTGCACACTATCAGCAGGGGCTTCCTTCAGGTGCCACAGAGCCCGGCAGGCCAAAGCTGCCTGGAGACAGATCATCAACTGCACTCCCCCCTGGAAGCAGAGAGGTCGGTTTGGTCCCTGTGGCTGACCGGACTCTAAATCCTGGAAGCATAAGCTCAGGATCACTGGCAAAAATGTCCCCCCCTGTCTCAGTTCAGCCACACCAGGTTACAGCCGGTGTCAGGAAAGGTGCCAAAGTGACAACAAGACCATCAGAGGAAGACGTAAGAACCTCCAACACAATTCCTGAAGAGGACGAAGAGTACGAGGAGAGCTGGGATGGAAACACGTTGACAGAGGAAAAACTTG
The DNA here is from genome assembly GCF_037954235.1 of Aulostomus chinensis. Lineage (NCBI taxonomy): Eukaryota > Metazoa > Chordata > Actinopteri > Syngnathiformes > Aulostomidae > Aulostomus > Aulostomus chinensis. The sequence continues at coordinate 26,275,145 of NC_141328.1, read as the reverse complement.
AGGAGTTTATTGATATGAAAAAGCCTCCGCCTGTGGTGCAAGTTGGGAACGAGTTCTTTGATGCAGACGGTGTGTTTTTGTTCAAAATCTAAGGTCTTCTGGTGTTGAACAATTGGCTGTTCAAGTGCTGCGATCTGGTTGACTTCACTTACACTCAAAAAGAGGCATGTCCTTTTATTTTGAGTCAAAATGCAAGAATGTCGCACTGATTTAGAGTCCCAAAGTAACAGGATGCTGAATCCATTACAAAAACACATGCCTTTTGCTGTATCTTACAAATAAAATGAAGTTTGCACTGAAATATTTCACAGCACATGGGGGCGTTTGTACTAAATAATCATAAAATATGGGAGGCAAAATAAGTGACGTTCTATATTTCCAGTTGCGCACTGATGTGGAGTCTCTGGGTCACGTGACATCAATACTGTTGAAACAAAAATTACAATATTTCTATGACCAAGTTTTCTTCTGTCTCATATTCATATAAAATATGGGGCATGAAAAGAGGTCCGTCCCAATTCCCATTCAAGTACAAACATCTGGTCATCGCAGTCTCTCTGCATTGAAGTTCTTGCTTGTGTTGTACGTCGCTTTGGACGCAAGCGTCTGCTAAATGAATTTGTAGAATTATGCGAAAGCGTTGGGGAAGAAGAAGAAAAACAATACATCTTGCATCAAAATATTCATACAAAATATAAAAGGCAATAAAAAGTTTTGTGTCCCATATTTCCAGTCCAGTAGATATCCTGTGCTGATTTGGAGTCTATCAAGTCACGTTATATGGAAGCTAAAAATGGGCAATAATAAACAGGAGTTCAGACGGATACATCGGCTGTTGATTTCATTCTCTTATTGTAACTGTGCTCTTGAACAAGTCAGCAGAAAGTACGTGAAATACTGCAGTTATCCCCACAGAGGTAGGTAGGCGCTGTAATTGTGGGGGTAGAAATGCAGCTTTTGTGAAACTAGACAGACATTAAACCTGTGTACTTGGAGAATAAACCACCCAAGAACCAGGATGAGGTCTGGTGAAGGGTTCATCAGCACCGCGTCAGCTTTGTGAGAATGTCAAACGCTGACATGTGACAGAAACCATGTTAGCTGTCAATCAGCCAAAGTTAGTCATCTTGCTTTTTTTCTCCCGCTTGGGGCTTGATTTTGTTTACTTCTTACCTTGCTGTTAGTAAAAATTAAGAATCACAGGGGACAAAAAATAAGAGGAACATATGAATTTATTGGCAAACCAAAAGAAAACTGCCTTAAATATACAGACGAGAAAAACATAGCAGATACAAAGATGTAACCTGGTATATTTACAGAACCACCGCAATGACTTATTAAGTTATACAGTCTATTCAAACTGTAAGAAAAATGTATTATCTTCATTCAATGCAATCAAACCATTAAATAAGAACCTGTGCCTCCCAGTGTATAGCAGCTACTGTACATCACCACCCCTGCATCCTACTTTTTTATTTGAGTCAATTTGCTCGTCAAAGAATCACAGTCGAGAGCTGCCTCATGCTGAGACGTGAAAGAGAACAAGCCGCTAATCGTAGGCTACTTTCTTTTTCAAAGCTTTGTGGATTTAAATAGAGAGTTAACATGCAGTTCAATGGGAACCCCTACGAAACACAAGGATTCAAGAAGCGAGTGCAGCAACATCCATGCTGCCACATCCTGGGTGAAGCTAGTCACACACCAGCTGAGACATAATGAAAAGTATATAGATGGTGGCCACACATGGGGCGGGGGAGGGGCGCTCAATATCCTCAGACCAGGCACTTGTATAACCACATCCAAACTAAACTATACCACATTTACTGCACTCTTCAGCTGCTTATCACAAATAAATAAAACCTGTGAGGGAGCAGTGTATTTCACAAATATACACAAACAAATAGCAAATTGCTAATTTATTCAAGGGGGGAGGGAGGACAGACCCTGACGATCAGCTGAGGCGGTTTTGTCTCCATACGTCAGTAGGATGAGGGTCAACATGAATCCAGGTGAGGAACTTAGAATAAAACCTGATATCTGGGAGAATTTACTCCACCTAAAATTCAAATCTGGGAAAAAAAAAAAAAAAAATCATACAATTTTATAGTTTAAACAACCACGCATGTGACTCTTGTGCTCTACAACATTTACATAATTTAATTGTTTTTTTTATCTTATTGCTCCTGTGTGTTTCTGCCACATTGAGATATCTGAAAATGTTAAAAATAAAATAAAATAAAATAAAAAGGTTGTATATACCTACTGTCAAACTACAGTTATTTCTGTCTTTGCACGGCATGGCAATTTGTCAGTTGTCACACAAGTTTTTAAAAGTTTGTTAGTATAAAAACTGCTCAAATAATTACAAACACGATTTGTATATGAGTACAGTAATCAATTATTACAGTTAAGTTAATCATTAGGTCACATTTAGGAAAAATGTTCATCTACAAACTCTTTAGCATACAAACGACCTTGTGCTTTAGGCAGTCAGAGCTGCCAACATTGATCTTTAACAAAATCATGTCTTGAAACAGACAGTTTACCTCCCTCGACTTCGACGCATCTTGTGTTCCACAAATAACTTCCTTCATCAGACTGAGCTGCTGGAGACATCCGAGATATGGTGCCAAGGGGAATATTCCACCCGCGTGGACGACATAGCAAATCAAAACACGTTATTGCTCGTGAAACCGAAGGTTCCAATTGCATGTTATTACTTCAACCATGGAGCTCAATGCCACGGAGGACCACAAGTGTGCAGGCTTTAAGTCCAAGTTCAGACTACAACAGGAATTCTCAGATCAGTGCACACTCAGAGCAGGAAGCTGAAACCCTGAAATTGACACTCTCTGGGCCACCTGGAGCACAATGACATTGCGGGGCACACTGACACACAAATACTTCGTTAAATCAGAAAAAAGAATCAAGTGATTTGGGAGAGTAATTAACCAGCAATTTTTTTTTTTTTTTTTTTTTTACACCCGCCGAAGCGATACCACATCTAAAAATGGCAAAGATGAACAAGTTTATGTACAAGTGCATGAGAACAAGGACGCAGGTGTTTCAGAGAAGGGAGCAGTATTATTTCTAGGAGCGCTCACCGAGTGAGAGGAGAGACAGGACCCGTAATGAGACAGTGGTGGAGTTCTCCTCCCAGCTTTACTTCAAAACACACGACTGTGGCTCTGTCAGCCGTTCAGATTACTGACTCAGTTCTCAACTCACTGCAATAAATAAGTTGGAGTTTCAATAACTGCAATACTACAAGAACACCCCCCCCCCTCGCCATAGTTCTCCTCAACTGTAGCTTAAGTCCCTAACAGCCTCTGTACATTCATTTTACTTCATAGATGACCGCAAAGTAACTCTTCATCTGGTAGCTTAGGCCAAAAGTTCATACTAGAAGATGAAAGGAAGAAGTAGCTGGAGACACACGAGTGACAGGAACAGCGGCCGCCACCAAGCTGACTGGAAACCTGTGCAGGTGGATTACAGGGTGTGCCTGCTATTCCAGCAGATCCTGTTGAGAGAAGAGCAAAACATACCTACCATAACTAGAACCAGCACAAGCGAACAAACAAGAGACCAGTATCACTGCCCCCCTCCCCTGCCCACTCTGACTGTGTAAATGATCTACGCTTCTTTATGACATCAAGCAGGCAGTCATTAAAGGCATAATTCCTCAGCGTATGATGGAGAACAAACAGAAGGAGCCACTCTACCTCATCTGAGTCATCATGGAACTCTATCTTGCCGTTCTGAGTGTGGTTGGTCTCCAGTGGGTCGTCCATCCCCTCAGCTGCATTGGCCTCAACATGCTGCTGAAGCACAGAGTATCTGTGGACCAAGAACCTGTCGGACACATTCACATGCAACACATTAAGCCACGTCAAACGAGACCACAGCTACCAGTGGTATCTGCCCCCCACCCCCCGCCAGGGAATCTTTGAGGTCATGGTGCACAAAATGATCAAATTATACATTTTGCCATTGTCAATAAATCACTATCAAGGAGATATTTAAGATTGTGTAAAAAACAAAACACAACAATAACCCAATATGGCTGCCACAAGAACTTAGCAACAAAAACTGAGACACATCAAGCCGAGACCTGATTGAAAACGTGCATAAAATTTCACAGTATTTGGTGAGAAGGCAGTGGTTACAGGGACAAGACGTCCCCGAGACACAATTCAACAGATCCAAACGCAGGCAGCCACGCAGAACATAAAGACAATGAAGGACTTTAAGAGCATGGTTGTCAGCTCATCGTCAGACTTGATACTTGACGGTGGTGAATCAGACCACAGGTGAGGAAAGGCGCTCTAACCTGCCACCACAGACGTATTTCTTGACAAAGACGACTCCTGCAGCGATGGTCAGCAGCATGATGATGATGACCGTTATCACGATAGGTGCAGACTTGGAGGAGCGACTGTCCACCTGTAGCCAGAACAGCAGCCAAGGGCGAATGTGTTGTAAAATAAATGTGTAAATTAACTAGATTGATTACATCTTCAGAAGTATTAGCAGGCAGAGGTACTGACCAGGAGTTCTGGGCCCAGCAGGTCACTCACACACCTCTTACTGAGGTCAATCTCTTTACGCTCTGGCATCTCTCCACCCTTACATTTATCTCCAGGGATTTTCCTGTAGCTGTGGACCCAGAGCACAATAGTGACCGTCTGATTACTCAATCAGAGCTTGAGAGTTTGCTAGAGGTTTACACACAACGTTGAGGAGCAGCTTCGGCTTCATGTTATGAAGCGACGTGCTTTTTCGTCGACTGTCGTCAGAAATCGTTTAGACTGCAGTGTTTTGATCCATAGTTATTCAACTGAGAGCAGATTCAATCATTATCGCATCAATTTACCTAAAGATTAAACCTGACTGGACTTTCAAAACCTAAGGCAGAATAATGATTCTAAACATGCATGAAGAGTATCGATTGTGATCTTTACAGGTGGTGGGTTTAGACCAAAAGACGGAAGCAAGACTCTTACCCGCTCGTCTGAAGCTGCTCTTCTTTACCGTACAGACAGAATTCCAGCACTGTGCCTTTCAGGTCTGGCTGCTCCACACACTCTGAGCTGTTCTCTTTACGATAATACCCAAAGTCACTGGAATCAGACGAAACAAGGCCAGAATGATAAGCAGAGGGTTGGACATTGACTCCCTCCACTGCATTCATAGCTAAACACGTGAGGGAACTGGGGTAGTCTGGCTGAGGTTAGTCAAGATTTGAAGCTTGCAAAAAAACAAAACAAAACAAAACACTGCAACGTTCTGTTGATGATCTTTGTCACTCAGGGAACATTCAAGCTCGGACTCACAGGAGAGTGAGCTGGGCAGCCAAACTCTTAATCAGATGACAGGCCGCTTGCTGCACAGCCATGGGCGTTATTTTAAGTATTGTTTGAATACAACATTTATTTTTAATTGAGGGAATAGGAAATAACTCTGGTATATTCTTAGACAATCCTTATTCAGCAGGTTTGCCTTTTTTGGATTTTTAATTTCCCCAAGAATTTTGGATCTGTCCCTTAGTTGTAGAAGTTGTTGTGATAGAAGCTGCAGCCAGGAATTTTATCTTTGCTATCAGATCTTTGTAGAGCATCATATAAACCGTAACGTACCACATTCATTTGAGAGTTATACAAGGCGCTCTTTGTTTTTTAGAGGCTAGTCAAACATTTTCTCCTCCCTGAACAGAGCTAAGCTAACCTGCTGTTAGCGCCAGTTTTGCTTCGACACGCGAGTGCTATCTTCTATCACTTGGAATCAGACTGTTCCCTTAGAATCCATCCAGTGCACAGACATATTTTGTAGCGTCGACATTTGAACATAATCAATGAACAACATTAGACCTTCACATTACAGGACCTTTACAGTAATCTACGTTCACTTACAGTCAATGAGCAGTACTTCAACCTCAGTCGAGTACTTTTTTGTTCCACCAAGGAAGGTACACAATCAATAAGACTATAATCCAGGGATGGAGATGGGTTTCTCTGTGCGTGGTTGACAAGTCTTACCAGAGGAAGTCATCGAGGGTGCAGGGGCAGGGTGTCGGCTGTGTAGTGACCACATAATCTCGCCCGTTCCAGCACACCGAGTCCTTCCGGAGGCGCAGGAAACGTTCTTTATATCCCAGTATACAACCATCGTTAGGGTCACTGATATCATCAGAGTGGGCCAACCACTGCACATAGTCATTGTCCTCACCTACAAACATCAATAGTTTGGATTGTGGTTTCAAAATATGCTCCAAGATATTACAGAAACTTTTACCCCATCGCTCCACTCACAGTCTCTAGTGAGGAGGTCTCTGAAGTCGACAGTGACAGAGACCCAGTACTGGCTGATGAGGGAGTCCCTATAGCCCCAGATGCTGACGTTCATGGAGCGAGCTCCTGGCTCTGACGCCAGCCCAGTGAAGAAGATGGGTTCATCGGTGAAGTTATACGTCCTCCAGCACTGCCCCTCATCGGTGGAAAATCTGACGGCACATCAAAGCGTGAACAAACATCAGCACAGCGCCAGACAGGTTAGGTGACAAGAGGGAAACAATACTAGAGTGACGTAATGCAGCAGACTGAAGACAGTCAGTCAGTCAGTCAGTCAGTCAGTCAGTAAGACCCTGATACGTTTCTGGCGTTCATGACGTTTCTTGGCTTTTGTTGTTGCATAAACCATGTGACCAAGAATATACCATAATATACAATGTCCAACCCAAAGTCCTGGCCCCTCTGTCTGGGACTCACTTGATCGTGTTGATAGGCTGATTGTCATTCTGCTCCACAGCCACCAGCAGACCTCCAGAGTCCAGAATAGCATAGTGATGTGGTCCATTAAGAGCCTTAATCCAGGTGTACCCCCCATCATCAGACACATACACGTCAGGTTTCATCACTGAGATGGCATCACCAACACTCCCTGATGAGACACACACAAGTAGGTCAGAGGGCAAAAAACGTAAGCTTATCAAATTAATTATCTTTAACTACCAAGCAAAGAAAAGGTCATGCAAGCTGAATTACCGTGTGCCAAGATGAGACCCACAGCGTTTGGTTCACTCAACGGCAGCATGGGGACATTGAGCCTCATAGCAGTGCTGTAGGCTGCGTGGATGTGGAGGCTGCACTGTGGAAACAAACACAACCGACAGCGGATATCTGGCTGATTATAGAGTTTAGCTGTTCTGAAACAGCAATCCAGAAGCACTTTCACCTCAATTCATTATATATCAGATCATTTGAATCCCTCTAAATCTGGAGAATGAGAGAGTTAAAACTGTGTACAACTGTAACGACACACCAGCTTCCTCATCTTACTTTTTCTGGGTCTTTGGCTGTGGCGTCACACTGGCTGTTGGCAGGTTTACGCAGGGGAACCCACTCCCCTCCCTGGTCGAAGGACACTACTGACTGCACGGCGTTATCTGGAACATCAAGCACTTAAAAGCATCCGTCTGGCATTTAGCTGCTGGTACTTTCCCTTTCACAGTGCGTGCAAATACAGACCAAAATTTTCCAAAATTCAATTACAAGTAACCTCCATAACGACCTCATCACGAGCAGGGTTGTGAAATGATGGTATATGCAACTATAAAAGTCCAGGTTCAAGTTGTTTTTATTCAACCTTCCTTGAATGACACGGAAATGTTAACTGAACTTGTCATGTGCCCCTGGAATCTGGCAACAGAAACAGGATTTCCCATTCTGATGTGAAAACTTGAATATTTATTATTTATTCATTTTAAACAACACTTGATCTAAAATATTGTTTGCAGTGGCTTATATTCCTGAGTATTTCCATAACTATTAAGATGAGTATGTATTCAGTCTGGTGCCCTTGCCCATCTACCTGTTTTCAAATCAAACATTTTGATGCATCAATTATCACTTTATAATCAAATTGTGGCCCCGGATATTCCCTCACCTACGATGCCATACGAGAGGCATAGAACCTCAGATACGATGGAGTTAAGAATGAGCTGGTGACATGAGGCATTTCTGCTCAAGTGTGAGTTTACTGCTTCAGACAGTCAGCAAATTTAACACCAGACAGCTAATGAAATATTCAAGTGACGCCCTCCCTCTGGCATGTAATGGAGAAGTCATACGTGTGTGTTTCTGAGGGAATTTGAGTACACAGATGTGTTGCAATTCCTTTATCCAAACAAAAGCGCATGAATACAGCTACCTTCAGCCAGGACGCTGGTGATGAAAACGCCTCGCAGGGAGGTGACATTAGTGAAGTCTGTATCTCCCCCTGTGGTGGTGTAAAGGTGGCGCTCTAGTGATTTGGAGTAGACAGTCCCACGGTCATCTGAAACATAGATGGTACCAAAACCAGTATCTGCGGAGAGAAAGAGTGGCTGTCAAGTTGAAAGACAGATGCAGGGTTTCAAAGCTGTTGGGTTTAAATAATCTACAGATGATGACGAAGATTAAATATGGAGGACATTTACTACACTGCCAAATGTATGTGTTAGTTGAACATTTCATTCCTGTTGCTAACTGCCTTTAGTCTTCCTGGCACTGGCTCTGGGTGATGAGGTTGGTGCTCCAGCTCAGAGAGACCTGGAAGGTCAAATTATCTCACAAACAACTGTGAAACATCTGTATAGAGCTGGCTTAGCACACAGAGGTCGTCCCTAGTCTGTTGACACAAAGCTGTAGCACGAGCTGTGACATGCATTATAATTCATTAGAGTCTGCATTGATTGGAAACAAGACATCTAAAACCATAAAAACCAGGAAGTGCGAGGGCGCATGTGGAGCAGGATGCTGGAATTATAATAGTATATTGTCAACATACACCACATAAACCCAAGAGTCGGAAATGTACATTGCCATATTTATAACATTTGCAACATCTGGCAGCTAAACTTCGCTACAGAAAATGAAAGATAAAAACGTGGTGCTGCTGGACATACGGACCTCCTGGCTCATCTACGTGCATGAAGACCATTTCATCGCTGGCTCCCAGGATGGAGTAGAACTGCTCATGACCAACAGGGGGCAACTGAGCCATGTTCCAAGTCTCACCCTGGTCTACTGACACATGAATCATCCTCAGCGTGCCCTGCAGGGACAGTGAGGCAAGAAACAATTACATGAGGCGTTCCCTGGACAAAATATGTGTGCTGAGAGCTAAATCTGCATGCACACGCATGAGAAATTACACTTAAAATGCTATTACGGGTCATGTCATGAGTACCTCGTGAGTGGCACTCAACAAATTACCTCCCTCTCAGAGATGTTGAAGATATGTCTATTTTGAATACAACAAAGTCATTTCCTGATTGTCTTTCTAAATCGTGGTCTAGCAGCACTTAACATGACAATGTCTTGCCTCACCACTGCCTACTGGGGATCCAGGAGACTGCAGCCTTTTCTCAAGCGCACAAAAGGTTTTACACAACCAAGATTCCCCCTGTAATTCCCTGATCAGCTCTCTGTCTTGCCATGATTTTGACCGACTATATACCGACCTTGCCCGTCATTACAGAGGCAAACAGGAAGCGTCCACCCAGGCCAAAGGAGTAGATCTTGTTGGCAACTGTCTTAATGGTTTTTCCAAAGTCTGTGGACCTCTTGAGTTCCAGCATTCCCCTGTCACCTGATAAACACAGAGTAAAACTTTGAATTGAAAGTGTAACAAATAGTTACATCAAATTTCTCAGAAAAATGAAATGTTAAATCCTAGTTTGCTTCATCTGGCCGGGACCCTTTTATTGTTACACTGGCTGTTTTTTCTTAACCCTTTACTCACAATAAAAAAACAGATGATCTGTGTGGTTATTGAAAATACAGTGCGCATACACAGAAATTGTTGATGCAAATCTGTGTAAGATAAAAACACTCACTGCAGGACCCATTCAGGTTGGTGGTAAAGAAGAAAGTACTTTTCCTCCCCCTGGAATGAAAGGAGAATTACAAACAAATGTAGAGAGGAGAAGCATCATAGTCTAACAACAGAAGAATACAATCGAGCAGATCAGACATGAAATGCTGTGTTAGTGGGGATGTTTCAGCTCCCAGCATGCTTCCACCTCCAAAAACAACACAGTCAGCCTGCACCGAGGAAGAAAATGTGTCTCATACAGGGGTCTTTGTGCATGATCTGTTTTTGAACAAATGAGGTTATGCATTATGTGAACAAAGGGATCACATGGCGTGACTTATCAACGGCAGCCGGCAGACAGCCGTGCCGTTCTTAAATATGTATTTTAATCAGGCTGCTGTGTTTTGACTTCAGAAAAATTCGGTGCAAGTTCAACATGACCCAGTTTCTTGCAGCCAGTTAAGGTTGGTGTCTTTTGGGATGAGAATAAAAAGGTTCTGTTGCAGGAGGACTGGGTTGTACATACAGTTCTCTCACAAACAGGAGACACTGAAAACACAGCCTTAAAAACAAAACTAAAAACCAAACCAAACACACTGTCACAAGTGTCAAGGTTACTGTGGGCTGTGAACAAGGAAGTGCCTCTAAAACAACACGACTGCTGGGAGGGCTTCGCCACAATGAAACAAATCAGCCACTCGATGCAAAGGTGCAGCAGCAGTAAAAGTCCTGGAGGAACCGTGGGAGAGACGGTTGCCTCCAGCTAAATCACATTAATAGAAATTGCAAGATAATGTTGATATAACTTAAAAACAGGTCCCAACAAACATACTTGAGCCTGAATACACTTTTATAGTACTTTATAATCACCTACTAAGAAACAGGAAGAAACAGAACCTTTGAGACAAACTAAAACTGCAGAGCAAGTGACAGCTTATCACTTCTTGAAATCTTTTTCTAAATACCAGGCCTATAAGAATGAGGTTATTCTGCTCCTCCCTGATCTCTGAGAGCAGACACGTCTCCCTGAGACACAGACACACTCGGGAATATGAATACCACTAACACTTGTTTACCAAGTGCCTGACAGAGCTGAGAGGACCTTCAGTGTTTCTGCTCTCTTACCATTTTACCAGACACACCATGTCATGGACCTTTTTCCAGTTACTTCCAAAATCTTCTGACAGCCACAGTTCATTCTGAGAACGGGAAACAAGTAGATTCCTTAAGTCATGAACTCCTGGTGCACCTCATGAGTGTTTACACATGACTCACAAAACCTGCTTCAGGAGTGTTGCCACAAACAGCAAAGCCGTGTTAATAAATTGACTCCGAGCAAACACTTGAGAAATGATTGACGAAGATGACCCTCGCAGTGAAGAGGACTGCTGATTGGCCTCTGCTTCAGGTCAAGTGTTTGGAAAAATGTTGTTGATCTTAAACAATCAGTAATCTAGGATATGCATATACAGAAGTACGGTTGGTTTTACATTTCACCAACATATTTAGTGTATCTTTGTTATAGTCGCTGAAGCTCATTCGCCCCTTACATTGTTGCTGAGCCCCAGCAGCACGTTGGAGTTCTCGGGGTTGTATGTGATCTGCGTCAGGGGGTTGAAGGGCAGGTCCAGGTTACTGAAACTCTTTCCGAAGTCACCGGAGACGAAAATGCGAGATTCATAAGCTCCGGACACCTCACCGGTCAGGATCACCTATAAGCCAACAAACCAGACTGATAAAGCTGTAAGTGGTAAGAGATGCAAGTGCCGCCATCGTCAAGTATGAGCGATTTGGAATCACAAAGCGCGTTAGGGACTTAACTTACTTTCCCAGAGTTCTCAGGGCCGATAGCAATGCCCAACTCTGACCTGATGAAGGTGTTGTTTATGAGGCTGGTGACATCCTGGAACGACTTCCCATAATTCTCACTGGCAGACAAGAGATGGCAAACAAATTAGATGCAAACCAAATACAAAGTATTTCCCGTTTCTAAGGGAGGGGGAGGGGCAATCGTCGTAATCAAACTTACCTTCGATAAAGTTTTGATTGCCCGAGTCTTATCATGAAGAAGGGGACCTGAAAAGTCGTCAGAGCCAGGATGACCTGCCAAGAAGGAAGGTTCAGCTTCAGCAAAAGTGGGGCATGGATTAATTATTAATGAGCACGAGACAATGTTGTGAGGGGAATTATTATGATGCATGAGGCTCTGGGTTTTTTTTTTTTTTTTTTTTTTTTTACATGCAGTCCACTCAGTAACATAGTAGCCATAGATTACTGTGTCACGCTGATGACACTCACCCCTGTGCCATCTCCAACCCAGGCCAGTGACACCGATCCACTCAGGTCATTGAAGCTATACTGGAAAAAAGAGGCAAAAAATAAATAAATAAATAAATAAAATTAAATAAAAAAAGTTCAGGAGCAGCAGCAGCAGCTGAGAGGAGTCACAGATGTGTGAATGATAGCAAGTTAAGATGGGGACAGCTTGTTTTCAGAATGTCACAAACTCACTCAGCTGCTTTCAAACCCCGTTTGAGAAACATGGCAGCAGACTTTAGTTTTGCTTTCACTGGCGTCACCTCTCACTTTGACATGAACTCAGCACGGACACAGAAAAGAACCGCTTCTCAGATTAAGAATGAGACTTCTCACTCTCGACACACACTTCTGACTCCAGTGACTGAAAACCACATTAAAACTGCGGTTGTAATTACATTTTACAAGGGCCGGCAAAGTCAGGTTAGTAACTTGGGTCTGACTTTTGCCTTCTCGTGTCAGAGGAAGTGAGGCTGTATGATCCTTAAGTCTTAATTCAAGGTAGGTTTCTTTTTCATCAGCTTCAACAGGTGTAATCAGATCCATTTTGGCAGGGAGGGACAAGGCTGAGCCTCAAGGAATCTGTCGACTTTAGATTACCGAGGCCAAGTATACAAAGGCCGCAATGCAAACTTGATCACATGACGATGACAAGCAAGAAAAATAAGCAACACAGGACTGCGCTGCATTGCTGCCTGGCTACTTTTATAGGCTGCATTAATTTGGATGCTTTCACTTCCTGGAACGTTGTAAAATCAGTCGCACATCAAGTGACACTAGTAAGTGACTGCAAGAGCTTAAAAAACACCCCCCCCCCCCCAAAAAAAACCCAACAACCCTGTATCCTGCTTGTTGACTCTTTATTTTTGACCAAACAAATGTGAGCTTTTCATCATTAAATAACTGCCACACAGCCAGTCACAAGGATCCCTGAGCCAATTATCTGTCTACGATCAGGGCGCATTTACTGACAGAGAAAAGTCCTGTGAGAGTTGGGACATTTTCAGAGGTGGATACAGTATTTGAAGATCCTACGGAATGAGGAACTAAAGAATTCCACTCCGTATTTCAGAGAACGCACGATCATGTAGGTGCACAACTGGCAGGCAGCAAAAAACCAAACAAAAAAAAGGTTGAATAACACAGTAATAATATAATATATAATAATATAAATGCATATTTTTGATCAACAACAGGAAAATCCTCAGCTGTTCTATACGTGGGTGTTAATGTGGTTTGCAACTGAAGGGAAACTACAAGGGAGATTGTAGCCCAGTTGATCAGGCCTGTGCGTGCACCTGCGCAGCATCCTCTCCGGGCTCGTTAATTGCCAGACGTGGTGCGAAGTGAAACCGGACCGCGGTAGGTAACTTACCCGGTGGGTGTTGGCGGTTAACTTGGTGACATATTCATGTCGAGCGTCGCAGGAGTCGCCCTGCCCGGTGCTTCTTCGTGTTATCCTGTGCTTCGGCGATGCAGCCAGCCACGAAGGCAGAGACCTCTTTACGATATTCGCAGCCATCCCCGCTGTGTTTGAATTCCTCACAAAAACCGGCAGTCCGGAGGGTCGAGATCCCGCCTGGAAATCGAAGCCGGCGGTGAAAGTTAAGAAGGATAACAGCAGAAAACAACGCAGCGCCAGTCCCATCCTCGCCGCTTACGTTACCAGCACAAAAAATATAAAAATAAGCAAAGAAACCCAAGAGGAGTCTTTGTTTATCCAAGTCTTGCGTGAAAATTGAAGGTCGCTACAGCTCTGCCGCCGCGGATGACATCAACAGAACAGTAGCCCTCCTGTCAGCGACTATTTCGGGCTTTGGAAACATGGAGCGTCCTCAAAGCTCCGGTTGTTTACCCGCGAAGTCGCAGAGGAATCAAAATAATTTATAACATCAAAATTTAACAAATTTCCGTCTGGTGTTCAGTGCCAATTACACGGGCTGCAACTCCTAGCCAATATGAGATACAGTAGAATCACTTAAATTGTGTCTGCGCGTCGCTGTGGTCTATTCAGAGATGGGACGATTTGATTGGTCAGTTCTGTCTTATGTTCCACCTATGCGCTGTTTTGATTGGTTCGTTGTTGGAAAGGCGGTGCCAAAGCTGAAGCAATAATAAAGGCTGTCAATTAGCTTCGTGGTAGGTTGAGCAATACTATCATGGAAATCCAGCCTGCTAGCTAGAATTTAAATTACAACTGAGAAAATGATTTCCAAGCTGACCTGAAACGTCCCTTTTACAATCTATTTTACCTGAAACAACAACAACAACAATAATAATACTACGCTTTTTTTATTTATGGTTTGCAAACAAGCTGTCCTAGTTGTCCTAAATTACAAAATAAGAATAAATCATGGTTGAATATGTCCAGAGACAAAATATGGCACGAAACCATGTGTGCATTAAATTCAGAGTGATGACCATCTCATAATCAGTCACGAAAACTGGCGTAAATAAGAATACCTTATTAATCCCACACAGGGGAAATTTAAATAGTTTCAGCAGAATTTACAGGGGGAAGAAGAAAGGATCATATAAATTAAAAGAAAGAAAATATTGATGAAATAAACAAAACAAACAAAACTAAAAATAAATAAAAATGAAATTTTAAAAAAAGCAAGGGGACTAACTTGTGCCGTGTGGGAAGTAGATTTGTGTCTTCACATTTGTGCCACAGTTTGCTTGGTTGGGGATTCAACCACTGGATCTGCAGTAATGTTGGAAAACCCTAATAAGAGATTAAACCATGCTGATATCTGAGTAATCTCTCACCAGAGGGACGTTCTTGCCATCAATGGATTAATATCCTCAAGAATCTCGAAATGTTCTGTATCTAAATCAAAGTAATTTTTTGGAGGTCAAGAAGACAGCGTTGACAAAGGTGATGAAAAAGTGACGTGTTGGTTCAGCAGAGGTCATGACCCCGGCAACACATGGATCCCCTCAAGGAACCACTGCAGCCAGAATCCATCAAATGTACTTAACTCCTCTTCTGAAGGAGGATGCAAAATTAAATTATATATTTTTGTCTATTGTATTTTGTAAATGCACATCTATTTTATTAGGGGAAACTCTCGATATACCTTAATAAATACAGCTTATTAAATGCATACCAAATGTAATTTGTCATCATAACCAAGAAGTCAATGAGATTCAGTATGAAGGTCTGAAAGTAAAAAAAAAAGAAAAAAAGAAGTATCATTTAATTTTGTTGGTATTCATCTTGTATTCTTTATTGAATTTGTTCATGTGGGACAGTTTGTTATAACAAACTCATGACTCATGCTCATGTGTTGCAAGGAAGACCCCTCAGCTGCCTGGCCAATCAGAGTCAAACTGCAGACCACAAGTTGACTAATCTGCAACTCAAAGTTTCTCATATTGAGAACTTCCAGGAAGCGGAGACAAACAACTGAGACTGTGCCACCACACTACAGGAGGCTCGGATTGCGGAGTGATGCTGAGCAGTAGGTTACTCTCACGTTTACCCCTGGGAGTGGAGAAACCAGTTTGACACGTTCAAAAATGTGCTACAACAAACAAGGGTGTCATCCCTTCAGAGCCAAAAGTTAAAAATAAAAAACGCTGTGGGACAAGTTGGAGGTGTTTCAGCGGTTCAGAATCCCCATCCCCCGCATCTCAGAAAGGAAGATTCAAATGTATGTTGAAAACTGGAACTATCCTGTGTGAGGGTTTTTTTTTTTCTCTCTTTCTTTCTTGGTAGTGTGTATTTCTTGAATTCCCAGATTCACTCAAAAAAGCCAGATAATCTGATCTGTGCAGCACTCTTTCACAAAGGGACTGTACAATGGAGTTGAAACCCCTCCCCACCGGGAGTTCAGTCAGCTATTAAAAGGTGGAGAACAAAGCCAGTCTTATTCCTTGGAGATGTGCTGTGTTTGGATGAGAATCGTGCCTTTCCAGAGGGAACCAAAACTTTCTGTCTGACTGCAGTTTGCAGAAGAAAGATAAATAGAATGAGAAGAAGGAGCAGAAGAAAAAAAAGAAGAAGAAGAAGCGGAAGAGCCTGACTGTATTAAAATGTTCCTGCTTACCAAGCCCAAGAAAGAGCACCTCTAATGACCCAGACTCGATGTGCAGACTGAGCGACTGAGTTCAACCTTCACTCAGTCCTCGAAAGTGTAACTAATATAATGTATGCGGAAATGGCGACCCCTAGCGGCAAGTTATGGCAATTCGTGTGTTTTAACGTTAGAAATTCAAATATGTTAAAAAAAAATTCACAGTCACACTGTATTTGCCTTTTCAGTTCATAGAATTTTTACGGTATCTGCCAATATTTGTTTCTGGGGTTTTTATTTTCAAAACAGCATGATTGAGCGCATCTTTTCAAGCATTTTCAGTTTGAGGTTTGGATTTTGTTTCAACACCATCACATCCTTAGCAAGCGTGGCAAAAAGAGACCCAGAGACAATCAGAAGTTGAAGCTTGAATATGAACCGGCCCCAGGTTTGGCCAGTGATATAAATTAAAATACCTAACAGCGTTAGACAACATGCGGGACTCGACGAAGCAACTCTATTGACCATATTTGTTTGTTTTTTTAAAAAACATGAGGGATTTGACACCCGTTCTTAGTCGCTCTCAATCCACTATACACGTTACTGACAGCCCCACAGAAAACAACAATATATGAAGCAAAATAAATAGGAAAAATAATATTTTCATTGTGATACGTTCAAAAGTGTCCATGCGCCACAAAAACAAAACAAAACAAAAATCTTCCTCCACTGTGAATACCCGTCAAATGTGCTGGATTTAGAACCTGAAGGCTTGACATCTTCTCCCCTGGAGGCCGAGAGCGACGCTCAGCAGTGACGGAAGGCTGCTGTCGGTGAAGCGGGTTTCAAGAAGCTGGCGGTTGCATCTCATTCACGCTTTAAAACGCAGGAGGTTGTGACAAAGTGGCTGCGTTCTTCTGTACCACACAGGACCGGTGGCGCGAACACGACGCGCAGGTGTCATAAAGTCACGTTACACTTGAGTTCTGCCTCAAACACCCCCCGTCTGGTTCTCTGCATACGCAAAGGCGAAGATCCGGGCGACGTCATGACGTCACGGATCACGTGGCAACTCGTACGTTTCGCTGAAGTTGTGCAGAAAGTTTGACAATCCCCAGGAAGACCCGAAGCTCAGCGCAGATTATAGAGGAAAGAAACGGTACTCTAACGGCACCTCGTCACCGCGGGAACGATGGATTCAGTCGCCCAGGTAAGGAAACCGAGGTGAAGCTCGAAAACGTGCGACTTAATGGCGCCTGGTGATCGGGCACTCTCCCTGAAAACACACCTAGTTTGTTCGCAACTTCTCTGGTGGTAACGGTGCCTTCCTTTTTATCACCCACCCACCCAGAAAGTGCTAACCTCTGGATTCAGTCCTGACCTTGGACCCCTGAAAGAACCGTTGGCGTTTATCCGTCTGCTGGAATGGGTAGGTTGGAAACCAGCTCTTTTCTTCTTCTTTTTTTCTTTTTGCTATATGGTCAATGGCGGGATGTTGTTTTTTTTTCACGAGTTGTCCATCCTCAGTGGTGAAAATACCACACAAATTGATTCTGCTGTCAGTCTTGTGACCCGCTGCATGCTCGGAGAAGCTATGTGGCTCATCACTGGAGCTGTAAATCCGTTTCCAACGTGGAATGGACGGTGGGTCAGGCGGGCATTCATCTGTCAGAGCAGCACATCAACATATCAAGCTTCCTGCTGCTAATGAGACGGCTAATCTTTGTTAGCATGGTCATCATTGCCGGTGTAGAAATGACCTTTGTAGAGCTGAGAGGATGCAGGACCACCACTCCAGCTGAACAAACCCTGACTAGATGGTTGTCTTGAAGGAACTGCAATAATGAGCTAAACCAGTCAGCTTTTATTTTATTCTCTTGCCACACACACAAACTGCAGCAGTACCACAAAAATTTCCTCTTAAGAGTTCACCAAATTAAAGAAAAGGGAAGTGAATGTAAAAGTGTGTGAGTAACCGCTGACTACCACTTGGTCATGTCCTGCAGTATCCTTGGATTCCACCCAATCGTCCCTCTAATTTTGTGTTTTGTGTTGCAGGTGTTCGCAATATTTGCCTTCGCCACAACTGGAGGCTACAGTGGCACAAGCAGTGTCAATATCAGCTGCGCTGGGAGTGGCAATGAAGAAGTACACGTGGTGTTTGAGTACCCGTTTAGGTATGACTGAACTAATAGTCTCCTTCTTATCAAAGTAAAAAAAAAAAAAAAAAAAAGGCAACTTCAATACTGGTACCTCTACTGACACTTCCCCACCCCAGTACCAAGTACAGTCCTTTATGGAAAAAAAAACAAAAAAATCCCACATTTAAATTACAGATACATCCAAAACCTTTGGTTTGCAGCTGTTTGGGCAAACACACTTACAACAGTTTCATAAATGCAATCCAATTTACTTCAGTGTGCTTGAATGGCTTTTTTTCTGTTAAAACCCCTCCGTTTTGAAAGTGTTAAAAATCCGAATCGAGATTTTCCGCTCCTCGTCAGTTGATTTATCCGGCTGTGCTCTTCACGCGCTGTGCTCAGCTTTGGGGTCGTAGTCACGCTGTTGTCCTCCTCTGCTTCTCCCCAGGTTGATGGACCATCCCTACAATGTTCCCGACTGTAAAATCAATCAAACCACCACCACCGTTTACTTCCTGGTTGGAGACCACACCTCCTCCGCACAGTTTTACGTCTGCATCGGGGTGTTGGCGTTCCTCTACTGCACTGCCACACTAGTCCTGTATTTGGGCTACCAGCACTTGTATAGAGAATCGAGTCGTGGCCCCACCGTGGTATGTTTGTCTCAGACGGATCGTTCCGACGCTTGCGTTGGTCTGGAAGTTGGCATTCTGCGTTTGCACTGTTTTTTTTCCCTTTAGTTTTTGGGCTGGGTCTTTTATCAGTCCAGGTAAGAGTCAGATCTGTTCATTAGAATGTCGGTCCGCTTCACGCTGCAGTCCCGGAGGAGGTCAACCCAAGCGCGTGTGTAACAGACTGGTGTAAATGAAAGGGTGTGTATCCCAGGCTGCTATGACGCTGATCTTCCTGCGCTGCTCCTCACCTCCAGGACCTGCTGGTCACCGCTGCCTTTGCATTCCTGTGGCTGTCCTCGTCCTCTGCCTGGGCCAAAGGCTTGACCGATGTGAAGTGGGCCACCAGTCCTTCAACCATTCTGTCGGCTCTCAAAGTTTGTGATAGTGTCAGCAACAAGTGCACTGCAGGCGCGATGCCTCACATGGGCCGACTAAACGCCTCTGTGGTACGTTCCATGCAAATTTGTCTTTTTCCAACACTCTCTTTTTTCTGGTATGTATTTGACTTGTTTCTTATTCTGCGGCAGATTTTCGGTTTTCTGAATCTGATCCTTTGGGTTGGCAACTGCTGGTTCATATACAAGGAAACACCTTTCCACAAATCTGCTAACCAGCCAGCAGACGCGGAGGGAGGAGCCAGGCCATCGTAACTCCGCAGCTTCCTCGTCCCACAGTCGTCTAACACGCGTCGTTCTTAAGTTTGTCTGTTTGGTACTAAGAGTTCAAAAACAGCGGTTGGTTACAAGCTAGGCAATTCAATAACTGAATGCAGCTTTGTTTTTTTGTTACTGCCAAGTGTTACTTTGATATTCAGGACTGTATTATCATAAATACCTGTCCAAAGGTACTCATAATTGTCCGGACAGAAGTTATAGTTTCATTTTTATTTCACTGATGCTCACTGTATATTTTTAACATTTAAAACCCAATTACCAAAAAGATATCCGTTATTTCAGATAATACTGCTGACTTTTTTGTGGGGGGGGGGGGGGGGGGTTGGTGTGAAATTATAAAGCAGTGTCACCTAAATTACACTGTTAACTGCCAACAGTGATTTTTGTGCCGTTAATTTCCGCCGAATACAACAACAACAAAAATGAAACTCAGGGCTGAGTGTACGAACTTCAAAATACTTGTTTCAAAGTACCTTTTTGTAATTCCTACAAGTGTAGACAGTTACATTCAACTCCAATCAACATGGGCACAAGTGCACTTACACTTAATTAATGTTTCATAGTCCTTCATTTGGGGAAAATAGAATCCAGTTGCCGATATGAGATTATTTATAGAGTGAATGCATGATATTTTCCCTGTGTTGCACCGTGCCATCCCAGTATGTTTGGCTGGTCTCTTTAACAGCTGAATGTTTTGGTGGAGTTAATATCAGTTCATAACGTCACATTAAACTTGTACAGTTATTTGGTACGAATGGCAAATGTTAGGTTGTGTTTTTCAAACTCTTTGTCTTGCATGTTTATCAGGTTTTAAGAAAGGAGTTTCTAGAAAACAGTGCAGCGCAGTCTTGAACATTATCCATTGTTCAGCCTTAACTATTTGGTTTCTGTTCACTTGCAATGAAGGCAGGCAAGTGTGTCTTCACTGTGCATGTTTTTATTTTCCTACTTTGACAAAGCCTTCTTAATACCCAGCATGCACCTTGATCCGCCAACGTGTTGGTAAGTGTGCCATAGATGAACCTGCAGCAACAGTCCAGGATATTGATCAAGCATTAAAAATGAAGAACTGCATGGCTCCTAGCTGTTGATTGTGTCACTGGTTGCGTGCGCGAATCCTCCTACGCAGACTTGGATCAGACATTCCAGACCAGACCAGGCAGCGTGTAGTGCCCTTGGTACCCACTAGGTGGCAGACTCAGTGCCGGGCATCATCAGCTGCTGACACACAAACACACGGGCCTTCTTGAAATGAACCTACTGACCCTCATTAGTCCAGACAAGGGAGCGGACTGTTGCACACAATGAGGCGTTGAGTCTGTGAATCAGGTGTGAAAACATGGCGTCTGATCCAACTGTGCGGTCAACAACACCCAGAATTAACAACAAACCTGGCTCAGGCTGCAGTGCAGAAACTTACACTGACTTGTTAAACTCACCAAACATCCCAAATCAGGTTACATTCACTTTTTTTTTTTTTTTTTACTAATGAATTTCCACGATTATTCATTACTCAAACACAACTGAGGAAACCTAAGATCACATTTTCTGAAACATCTTTTATGACAAATAAACAAATGCTGACTACATTTTGACTTCTCCAAATGAAATGAATGGCAGGCTGCGAGGTCTAGTACAACATAATCGTATTAACGTGAGTCAGAATTAGAGCAAAGTATTTTTTTTTTCTCTTTTGATCTGAACCACACATACTCTTAATATTTGTGAAACATATTTCCAGGATTTACTTCATTTTCTCGCTTTGCTAAAATTTCTCATGCGTTCTAAATTCAATGTTATGAAATGGAATTTTGATATTTTCAGATTCCGTAGCTTTTCTAAATTGTTCACGACAACTGTAAATATGGATCAATTTTGAGAGCAGATTTACGGAACTGAAACATTAATTTCACAGCTTTGGTCATCCAAGCTTCCGAACCCTCAAGCAGGAGGATTTGCTTGTTCTCTCTTTTAGAATCTTTGGGTGGTTTGAGCCTTTTAGTTTGGACGATTTATACCACAGCTTTTATGTTCATTTTGCAAAAATAAATATTATTTACTTGGGCTATTGTGATGCATAAGTAACCTTATCACACTATAAGAGATATGCAATTGAATTTCAGTGTGCTGTCTTAAAAAACAAGGCTTTACCGTTAATTGTGGCCATAAAACCGTGTGATAAACGCGTCAAATGTGATTATTTCCTAACTTGTTTGATGAAATATTACATTCCTGCACCCAGGAACTGCGTAGTAACGTCTCAAGGACATAGGGTAGGGTTTTTTTGTTTTGTTTTGTTTTGTTTGTTTGGTTTTTGCTGAACAATCGCTCAGATTAATGTTTTTCACCTGCCGTTTCCGGCCCGTCAAGACCAGTTCCCGAGGCGGGGACGAGCTACGTGACGCGCTAGGTGGCGCGAGACTGCGCGTCAACCGAAGGTGTCTCACCTCGTGAACGCGCGAGAGCAGCAATGGCCGCCCTGGATCGCCGAAATGCTAATCTCGACGATTTTGTCGGATTAAATTGGAGTTGTTGGGTTGATAGGGCGAATATTTTAACATCTGACGGTGAGTCGCGCTCCCTGCCCCAAACCTGGTTCTCATCCTGGCATAATATCCGTGTCCTGTGATTTATTTACTGGTTACAGACAGATAGAGCGACATTAAACGCAACCCAAACAAAAGACCCGCTGGGTCCTAGTGCAGGACTCGTTTGCTAACAGTCTCAATCTGCTTCAAAACTGAAATAAATCAAGTTATTGATTCCGTCGATGGCGTTTAAAAGTTTGACGTTAATCTTGTTAACACAAGGCAAACTGCCTACCTGTGGGCAGGCGGGTTGGCGGCGAATGCTAACCTGTCTGCTAATGTCAAAACTAAACACTACAATACTACTTAGGAGGGATTTGTTGAGCTTGCTAGCTCCAGCTTGCTAGCAGCAACATTGGTCCGGTGACTGAAAGGAGAGAAGTGAGCTCTAAGTGATGAGCGGGTGGTAGCAGCGTGAAGCCGCCCTGGCAGCCAGTTTGTATTATTTGCAAAAATGCTGAGTCAAAAACGTTTTGTTGTGAAGACGTTTCAACTCTAACTGAGAGGGGTTTCCCCAGCTCTGACTGCCTAGTGGACGACCCCGGCTATTTCACCTTTGCAGGGCCACTTGCTTGTGCTCCTGGCTGATAATTAGACACATGTTAGAGCCACGTCGACTGCATTCTGTCACTGCTGGTCCCCAAAGTGGAGATGGAAGCCGGTCAGGGAAGTGGCCTCCATCGCTGCTGACACTGCACACCGGATCCATTGTTAAATTGCTTTTTGTTAGAGAGAATCAAGAACTGAAACTGGTCAGAGATAAGATCACATGTTCCTCTGCGTTACCTCACTCCTCTCGTGGAAACAGCTGCAGCAACACAACTCCCGAGGCAGCAGAACAGACCTCAACCCACGCTAGATATGTGACCTCTGCTTGAACACCAACTTTTTGAACGAGGGCTTTTCCAGAGTCTCCTGGGTGAGACAAAACGACTGACAAGTGTAAGAGTCAACCAGGAGGGCCTGCTGATTCGATCAAGATGCAGGAGGCTGACATCTGAAGGACGCAGGGCGCTTCCCTGAGGGCCAGGACATACAGAAAATAAAGAATATAGGGGTGTTTTTGTAAGAAAAATGATGTCACCTATGCCAAGGTGGGAAAAGACATGGTGGCAAAAGACCATCATCCTCTCACAGTGCTGTCATTTTCATAGTCGTACCTGGACTTGTGTGACTCTCAAATCAGGAGGACTGACAAACCAGGCATGACCTCAGCGACCCCAAATGACCCCACAGGCGTCGATCAAGACTCTCTGATGGCTGCTTTTGACTCAGCACCTCTTGTTATAAGAGAGGAAGACATTTTTGGACAACCTTATTAAATGATAAAAATCTGGCAAAAAAAACAACCCTCGAATTGACAACACGTATTCATTTGAAGGAACTGCTTTAGGTTTTACTCAGCAGATTTATCCAGAAATGAGTCTTTGGTGAGGTTACAGGTACGGCTCATTCCGGTATTTGACGCTGACTGTTTTGTCCTGCATGCAGCTGCCTCTAATGTTGAAGACAGCAGCAAGCACGGGAGGAGCTGCTGTGAGACCATGACTCTCAGGAAAGAAGGTGACTGAAGCCACCAAGTCACATCAGGCTGATGCATCAAGAAATGCCGCTTTATCTCACTGCTGTCTTCTCCTCCTACAGATATGCACATATTTGGCCAGTGCCCAGCACATGATGACTTCTACCTGGTGGTGTGTAGCCACTGTGGCCAGGTGGTGAAGCCTCAAGCCTTTGAGAAGCACTGCGAGAGGCGTCACGCTCCCCTCACCAAGACATGCGGCCGGTCGTGCGCTCCACAGCAGTGCCCTCGTCCTGGCCGGTCTATAAATCTCTCTTTTGTGAGAGAGTGGCAGAAGGATAGCAGATGTCAGGAAGCCGGCGTCCCCTCATCATCGGAGTCATCAGCCCTCCAGCACAGGCCGAACAAGGTCCAAAAAGAGGCTGTGAGGTACTTAGCATTGCTCCTGAGACGCTCAGCTGGAAGTTTGGTTTGTCTTGAAAGGCTTCTTCTAATTTTAATCGTATGTGTTCGCCTCTTGAATGAACTTTTTTTTTCTTTTAAATTTTGTCTCTTCTGAAAGTAGTTAGAATCCTACGTGAGATTCATGAAACATCCTGACACAAACAAGGCTGAATTGCAGGTCAGAATTGTTACGATTTTGTCAAGTGTAATGTTTCTTTCTCTTTCTGTACAGTTTACCTTTAGTGGAGAAGGTCCCTCTGGAGAACCTCGCCCTCCCACCCCACTCCGCCTCCACGCCTCGCACCAGGGTTCCTCAGCTGCACTCCCTGCCCCCTGGCCTCTATTCCTCTTCCTTCTCTTCTCCAGTCTCAGAGAGACTCCTCATGCAGAAGCCGACAGCTGGGCAGTCCACTGAGTCTTCCAGTCCTCTGCGGGGAACGAGAACCTACAGCCAGATTTACAAAAACATCGACAGTAAGTCTAACGTTGGGGTGGCCGGGGCTCCGGAAGTAGAGTGGATCACACAGGAGTCTCTGGGTTTGGGGGGTTCGGTCTGTCCTTTAAAGACAGAACCTCATGTTCCTCCTGGTGAACAGACCATCACCTTGCATGGCTGCGCTGCCACGATCAGGTGTGAACATGAGTGAGAACAGCTGAATGAGGCAACCCTCCCTGTAGTTCAGGTATAAATACGGTCGTACGTTTTAAATACGGTCTGTTCCTCCACATCACTTCCTGCTTTTCAGCTCGTGTCTGAACTGGCAGAATCTTTGAAATATTGTGGCCTTGCCTGGGTACAGTTACAGCTGGAGGAGAGTTTGATTTTATCATTTGAAATAAAATCTGCCAAAGATGAGATTCCCACATTTACCGTCGAGGATTGACTAATTCCTCTGACCGTGTAGTTTGTCCTTAAACGATAATTGAAATAGTAAAACTTGATCAGAGACTTTTCTTTCAGGCTGTATTACCCAGCTCTGTGTTGATTGAGTATGTTTGTATGATATTAAAATTAGATCATGTGTAGGATTGTTGCCGATGGCCGTCTGCAGTGTCCACTCAGCCAGCAGGATCATGTTGTCGGTGGCCCACTGTTACTGGCGACTGACGACTGTGTGCTTTTTTTCCCCTGTAGAGAAAGAATGTGACCCGAACAAACGCTGCAGTGTGCTGGATCAAGAAAGGAAGAAGCTCTGCAGCCGCGAGCTCACATGCAATGTAAACCCCCAGTTATTATCCAGTGTTTCTCAACCTGTATTTTTATTCATCACGAATGAGAATATTCCACTTGTAATTGAATACAGAAAGAAGAAAGTGATGCCGCCCAGCTGCAGCAGAGATCGTTGTGTAAGACTAAAACCAGCGAGGAGCCGGCGGTGCAGCCGAGAGCGGCGTCAGCGGGTCGAGACATGGAGCAGCTTCCTGTCAAACCAAAAGAGTGGGAACAGCGTTTGGAAGGTTTACAGGAGACAATAACAACCCGCTGCCGGCAACGCAACTTTAACAGCAGCTGCCACAGTCTTGGGTTTGTGGTTTATTTCTTTTGCATTAATAAAAAGAAACCGATTCACCCAAAGAATCAAGCTGGCTGACAGGCGTTACAACATGAACAACTGAGCGTGTTGAAGGCTTCATTGTAGATTTTCCTCCAGTCTCACTATATTCTTGCCTTTGTTGTCACGTTTTTATTTCCAGAATGAAAAACAGTTTACTTGATTTGAAGTAAAGCTGCTGACGCGATGATCGATTCTATACCAGAATGCATTTTTCTTTCTCTTCTTACTTGCCTGGGAATCAGGACCAGGCGTCCATCAGCAAGCTTTCCAGAGGAAGGAGGCGACAGCACTTTGAAGGTGGAAGTACAACCTCCGTACCCCTTCAACCAGGACCTGCTGTCAAGTGAGGAGAGTGAAGATGAGGAGCAGGACGAGGCCTCCGACCTGCCGGCCACACCCTGGCACCCCAAACCTCTTGGCGTGAGTGCAGAAACGGGGTTTGATTATTCATACGTTTTAAAGTCAGGAATGTGTAAGCCGCTGTAAAGACCCCTGAGTGCGCCAGTATTTATCCCAACTGTTCTTGCCTGTAGCTATGCACTTTTGGGTGCCGCACACTGGGCTGCAGCATCTTCACCTTCGACAGGCGCTTACATCACCTGCGGTTTGCCCTCAGTGCCATGTTGGAGCACCACGTCAGCGCCCACTTGTGGAAGTAAGTACTACTGCAGAAGGAATGAGGTGCACAATGAGCTGGGAGGCATTCAGGCAGTCCGTCCCAGAACTGGACACTGACTCCACTCCAGGGACGCCTCGTCCTGCTTGAGCTGACCGAGTTATTACCTATCAAGCCTTCTTTAAACAGTGTGTCAGTTAAACCTGTCCTCACTTTGTTTTGTCAACTCATTTTGCTAATTACTGTTGTGAATCTTTTTTTTTGCCTTTTATACAAGAACAGCAGAAACCTATTTAGTCCTAACTGTTTGTCTAATTTGCAGGAAAATGCCTCAAGTATCATCAGGTCTCAAAACACCTGTCAGGTCCAGGTCTAGTCGCTCCCATCCTCGAGGCTCCCTCAGCCTTGAGTCTACCTCACTGGGACGTCTGGAAACCAGAAGCAGTCAGCGCAACCTTCAGAGTGCCACAGCGCCCTCTTCCAACTCCTCCAAGAGACTTGGACTTGGCCAACAGCGCACCCCCGTCAGCCAGTCCGGCAAGGATGTGGACAACTTTCAAGATGCAAGTGCTACCAAGCTGTCACACACCGGTGGAGACAAATCCTCCAGACACATCAGGGACCCCCTCCTCCGTGAGAAGGGCCAGATGCAGGCCCCCTCCTCTCGTGGACTAGTTAACGGTACTTCCTCACATGGAAAGAGGCCGTGCCCCCCTCTTCCACTACAGCCCTCGGAGAGACACTTGTCAAGTTTGGAGAAGCGACCTGGTTTACCTGCCCCTCACTGCTCGCCTCGCTGCAAAACAAAGCCCCCAGGGCTTCAGCAAAAATTGGTGGGATATGACCAGAGAGCTCTTGAGCAGAAGCGCAAAGGCAGCAGTGACTCCCAGGCTCTCAGCTCCTCACTGTCCAGGACCTCCAAGTGTCCACGTTTGTCCTCCCCTCACCGCTCAGCTCTCATCTCCTGGAAGGGGGAGAGCATCGCGGACGTGCTATCATGGGGTCTGGAGAAAAGATCCGACTCCTAGAGGGTTAGTAGCTGTTGCATCATCAATCGAAGACGTGAATGACACAGCAGAGTCTGACGGCATTCTTGTGTTCAACAGTTCATGGAATTATGTGACTTTTTTTTCACTCCTCTTCCCCACAGCAGGTACCGAGGCCAGACTAAGAAAGATCACTTGAAGAAGACGCTGCTGCACACTTGTAGCTGCCAGCATGGGTTTGTGAAAATGTGTTTCTGTCCACATTTATTTATGTTTTCACATTTTCATGCACAAACATCAGGAATGAGGGTTTTTTTTTCTACGCATTTTGATGTATTATTGCAAAATGTCTATTTTTCTACGTGTTAATGTCTGCTCACCTGCACAAGAATATAAAAGTACCTCAATCTACACAATGTGCTGCTGAAATGAAAAGTCATTTAACGGCAGTTCAGACGTCCCCCCACAGTCGTCTCCTTTGTTTTTGACTGTTGCCGTCCCCTAACTGTGACATGAAACACACCAAGCACAAACACAAAGATGCTGCGACACTGTCCGTGGGATCCCTGCTGGGTTTGTCTCTGTTTTCGCACAAGTCCTCCAGGCACGTCTCTACTGTCCCTCCGTGTCCCACAGACCACCTCCTGCTGGGTCTGAGGGTCCTGTTTTCATCAGTTAAATCCCATCATAAGCCAAGATCTCCAGTAGCACCCATTTGGTAGACCGCTGCATTCTAGGTGGGATTTTTGAGATTGTGTGTGTGGAATAGTGTCCTGTGGAGGAAGGAGAACTGACTTGGAGGTGGTGCTTTGATCTTCACCAGCAATGACATCATCCCCCTTTTTGTCAGTTTTTATCACCCCAATGAAGATGATGAATATTCAGTTAAAATGCAATGCAAATTAAATGCAATAACTGATACAAGTCAAAGTGGCACGTAAATGCCCACGTATCAGAACATTGCATCATTTCACCACTAGATGGTACCAAGCCATCAATTTTGTTCCTCGCAAAGCTCCATCCAGCTCCAGTTGACTTAAACCCACTGTACGTTGGTCTACTGGTGTCTTCTGATTGAGCCATGGGGATCCCAATGAGCAGAGGTGCGTTTAATCTGTTTAACACGGTAGAGAGTAAATTTGGAGGGTGTCCATACTAGACGACACGCTCATGTACGACTCGGACTTGTCTTACAGTTCTTTGATAAAACTGTTAATCCTCTCAAGGAAATACCTGGTGCATTCATAGGTGTTGTTTTTGTTTTGGACGCTTGTACTTTTTTGCAAAATATTAAGTTCCATCGCAGATTGCACGGCAGGTACTGCCGGACACCTTCCTGTAACTTTACATATTTCAGAGAGAAGATGGAATTCAGTCGAAAATGAAAGCAGCACAATATGTCAGTCCTGATCCTTCGTTAAATCAAATTCAGCTTAATTTTTAATGCCTATAACGTGGCGCCTTTCCTCCAATCAGAAAAGTCCCACAGCTTGGAGACCTTGGAGGTGTCCTGGCAGAGACCAACAAGCTGGACTTTGCAGCAGTGGTCAGTAAAGTGGGTGCTTTTAAACTCTGTCGCCTCTTAGATGTCCTGTAATTGCTATTACAGAGCAGAGCTGAGATGGGAGCGACCTCTGCTAATCTGTGAGAGCTGACTATTACAGCCACCATTACTGCGCCATTATTGCAAATTTCAAATGGCCTGCTGACCTCACAGATTTAAAAAAACCAAAGACTTTCTTGTACTGATGCTTCAGTTGACTTGTAAAACAAAGGTTCTGTTTCACAAAATGTTATATGGGAGCCTACATGTTCTTGAGAAGATTCACTTTCTCCTCAGCTTCCCTCAGCCTGTTGTTGTTCAGGAATTCACTGGTGTGGGTGGACAATCTGGATTGGTCTATTTGTTGCTTGCTACTATAAAAAATATGTTTTCATACAGACAGAAAGGTTGTTGCCTTCATTGTATCTTTTGGAGAACGTTGAGACAAACTATATATACTGTATATATGTGTATGTATATATATATATATATGTACTCTATATATACAAAACTTGAATTTAGTCATTTTGAGACTACAAGCCATAATTTTACAAGCCTACCTGTTTGTAGGTCACAAGATATAACTAGTTCTACATAACTAGTTCCTGTTATTTGATTATTTTGTGGCCACGAGATGACGCTCTCAGCTGACGTTATATCGTGGCCTCAAAATTGCTAAGTTGAGGGAACGAGTTCTACATTGGGGGCTCAAAATCTCTATATTTTTTCTCACAATACACACAAAAAATACTTTTCTCTTCATGGGTGCTGGCTTCATAGATCTTGTTCGCAGACCTCTCCTCTTCCTCAGCGGCAGACATCTTCATCGCCATGAATAATAGGACGTCATGTGACATTGTCACCATGTGTCTTTATGTGCCAAGTCAAATTCTGAATGAAAAACCACTTGTGGCAACACAATCCCTGACCGCTAGGATGGAATGTTTCAACTCTTATCAATGATTAATAATGTTTTCTCCGTCACTCTTTGACCCTCAGCAGAGTCCAGTGGTGTTCAAGTAAAAAAACTCAACCCATCCTGGATAAAAAATAAACATTTATATCAAGACTTGGATGTTGAAACAACTAACAGTAGCACAGCGGCAGACAAAATGATTAACAACATCGGATTATACAGGGATACAGTCAGTACACTGGTAGAACATAGCAGTACAACTAATCAATACTGAGCACAGGAAAGTGAGTCTTCATACATATATTTATATATATACTTTATATATAGATATTTAGGAAGGCGGGTCTGCCTTGAAGAGTCATCTCCTCTTTGCAGTAGCAAATTCTCTGCACACAACTTTTGGAGCGACTACTCAGAGAAGGCTGCCCATTAGCCACGCCAGATTTAACCCGACTGGGTTTCTTGGCCAACCCTGCGTGCTTCATCCATGTAGGATTGAGCTGTTTCAGATTATGTGAATATATACTGGCTTGTCATGCTACCCTGAGGCCCCCCCCCCCAATCCTCATGTATATTCCTAGTCTGCCGGGCAACGCTTTCCTTCAAATTGGACAGATTCTCCGCCAGCTGTTGCCAGCCTGATTTATATGTGGATTTATTTAAGTGCGTCTCGTGGTATTTTTGATGCCCGCCATTTCTCCACCTGGTATTCCTATGTGAGAGCGGAATGATTCACACACCACCTCTCAAAGTGTGACTTCCTTTTCTCACCCACACAGGAGAGGCTGTGGTGCGCGCAGCAACAGTGAATATTCCACCAATTTTGCGTAAAACCCACTGCATCAAATTATGGGTCTGGAGCTAATTGATTATCAAGATGACTGTTTTTTTTTTTATTTAATTTTTTACATACTCTGTTATACTTGTTGTGCTTGGAAACATTAAAAAAAAACACATTTCCATTATACTTTCCTTGTATTATACTTTTCAGCCACGTGACTCAGTGGAGGAGCAAACATCCAGTCAAAGCTCCAGGCGTTTCCTCCCCAAATTACAGACTACTTAAAGGGCATTACATTCATTGGCTGGATGAATGATTGCTTTTGAATTCACGTCGGGGCGGCCTAATAATGACAGGCACACAAACAAAGCAAACACATCTGCGCTGGACTGAGGCTGTCCCTGTACCAGCAGCCAGAGACAATGGCTTTGTGTCGCTGTGACTCATGATAACAAACCTTTCCCCTCCTGCTCCGAAAGACAAAGACACGGAAGGCAGAGTGAAGCTGCATCCCATCAAAAAAAAGAAAGAAAAAGATGCAATTAGCATTTATGCAGGACTGGACTTGTTGTACTGAGTCAAATGCTGCACAGTTTAATGAAATCGCATCCCCAGTTTATGCTGAGAGTCTTTTATTTTTGCATACACCTGCACGTGCCATTAATTACATTATAGATTAAATAATGTTGGATTTTTTTAACCCAAAGTTCCTCTGAGAGATCTTGAGTGCCTCGTTTTGCAAAAGTTTCCTGTCAGCAGCTACAAACTCATCATCAGCGTTTTTCATAAAGTTTATAAGGAAGCCTATTTTGGCCACACACACACACACAAAATAAAATAAAAACATAGACTTCACCCTTAAAAAATATTTTCATAGCAAATTGTAATTCTGTGATTAAAAAAGGCTTTATTTTGACATAAAAAAATCAAATGATATTCATGAGATGATGTACGTCTCACTATTTTATCTAAAACTTCCAACTGTTCACTCCAAAACTTTTCAGCTACCTAATTTTTGACCTTTTTATCACATAATTATGATTTGCTGTGGGAATATTTCTCTCGTCAAGGCTATGATTTTATGCCCCACGTTAATGGCAGAAATGGGCTTCCGTAGCATCGTCTTCTGGCTCCCAAGTTTTTCCTCACGTGGGAAGTCCACCTGCTAGTCCAACACACGCCATCTACCTCGCACGGCTACATTTTAAATCCGCATGACGCTGGGAGATTTTCATCTGAGCTCAAATACTGAACGCTAACATACTTTACGACGTATGAATACACCAAATGTTCTGTTGAACATCAAATATTTCAGCGTTTTGTGTAAGGTGCACATCTGAACATATAGGAAAGTATAAAATAAATTCAAGCTGGCAGCTTCAACATCCTGCTAGAGTGGCAGAAGAAAATAAATGCTCTAACTTGGCCAAGAGGAGTCAAACCCCCGGTGGATTCAGCAAGCAGAAGCCTGTTTGTCCTGCTGAGAACTGTTGTACCTGTCTGCCGAACGCTGCCCAGCACCTGATACGTCTCACTGCAGGTCTTCCTCGTGTGCAGTTGTCTAAGGCTTTAAGTTTTCTTGAGTTATACTGTTAATGGAAGTAATCAAGAGGCTGTAATTTTTATATACCATAAACATGATCTGACCTGCTGCCCCAAGCTTTTTTTTTTTTTTCTTTTTTTCTAATGCAAGTCAATTCCTTTACAAATGTGGTGCTGGTGGTGGTGGTGGTGGTGGTGGTGGGGGGGGGGGGCTCCTCTTCTAAATCTGTACATGACTTATTGAAGATCGGGCCGTTGTCTGCGTGCAGTATTGGCGACGATGGAGGGTGTGAATGACCTGCGATGGAGTTCTAATATGTCTGTGCGTTTGTTGGTAACATGACTATATGTCTGATGAATCCGATTCCTGTATCCCACTCACAGATATTTCTGGGATCTCATACTGTAGGTTTATGGCATGCTGCTTCTCTACGGATGACTCAAGGTTAACGGCGGGTGTATTCATAGCCTCTTGACAGCGAGCTGTCAAGGCCCCGTCTCGATAGAGGTGTAATGGAGCTGTTCTATGATGGTTGCCCACGATGCAATCTATTCTACTCTTTGTATAATAAGTCTGATTATGAGCCATGACTTCTACATTTACTACATGTGAACTATTTTGTCAACTAATATATAAATCTTTGAATCGTGTGTGTTTTGGACACAGTTGATCTCTTCCTGAGTGCTGATGTCAACAACATATCTACCATTAGCTCTCGTAAGACTTCGGTATTTTTCCACTGCCCTTGAACCATCAATCCTTCACAGTATGAATATTAGGTGCTACAGATTAAATTGCTGGAAAAAAAAGTCCTGCTTATTGTTCTCGTTGACAACAAAGCAGTTGTTGTTTTTTTTGTTGTTGGTTTTTTTTTTTTACTCCCTTTCAGTTGCTCATTTCCTCTTGTCAGGAATTACAAACCTGCTTCGTCCGTTGTCTCACACCTAGTCACAGTTAACATTAATTTAAACATGGCTCACGCTCAGTCATGTGACGTCCACCGTCTCGTCTCAGACCACCATGGGAGTGTCTGAGAAGACGGAGCTGATGGACTCTGCTACTGACTTCTTCCTCTTTCCCTTGATAAGAGAGCCGGCCTCTGCATCTAGATCCTCCTCCTCCTCCTCGTCCCCGTTGGGGTTCAGCTTACCATTTTGGCCTTGCAAGTCCTTGGAGTCTATGAATGCCACATGCCTGTTGAGCTCCGCCTTGAGCGCTGGGTCCTCGTGGGTGGGTGTCACACTGAGCATAGAAGAGTGGATGCTGTCCTCTCCGCGGTTCTTACCCTTGGGGCAGCAGAAGCAGCGACATGGCGTCATGTAAAGGTACATGAGCACAAGCACGACGCTGGCCAGGCAGCCCACTAAGGTGGTGTACGCCGTGTTCAGGGTCTCCCCGCCCCCGTTTATGGTGAAGTTGTGAACCTTCAGCACCACATAGATCGTCTCATTGAAGGCCTCGCTCATCGCGATGCAAGTGTAGGTTCCAGAGTCCTCAGATCTCACTGGAGTAATCTGCAGACTCCCATTTGGCAGGACTTTGGCCGTCTGGTTGCTTCCAGGCGTCACCGGCACGTTGCCAGGCAGCGTCCAGGTCTTTACCATGTTCCTGTGCTTGGTGTCACAGCCCAGGTTCAGGGTTTGCTCCAGGAAAGCCTCCTGGTCTGCCTCCTTGAATGTACTGCAATTCATGACCTCACTGCTGAGATCAAAAACATCGACTTGTGTCTTTAGCGGGCCAGGTAGGACACACGTGTAGTCGTCTTTGAAGTCCACTGCAGAGTTGAACTTGCGGATGTACCAGTGAGCTAGCAGCGTGTAGAGGTCACAGTGACACAGCAGAGGGTTGCTGTGGAAGTAGAGCCCATTTTTAATCCAGGCAGGTAGAACCTGGAGCTCATCGATAGGCAGTATTTTGATCTTGTTGGAGGACACATCCAGGAGGCTGAGTTTCTCCAGGCGGGACTTTTCCTTGATCAGCTCCAGAGGGAAGCGGGAGATTTGGTTCTGGCTAAGATAGAGCTTCTGAAGGTTGATCATGCTAATGAAGGCTGAGCGGTCGATCTGGGAAATTTGGTTATTGTAAAGCAAGAGAACCTCCAGATTAACCAGAGGCTCGAAGATAAACTCCTCCAGCTGCCTCAAGCTATTGGAGGACAGGTCCAAGAAGCGCAGGTGCTTCACATATATGAACGCCTCTGAAGACAGGAAGTGGAGACCATTATGGCTGAGCAGGAGCTTATGGAGCTTCAGAAGCTTCACTTGGGTCCACTCAGACCGCAGCCGCGTGATCTCATTGTAGCTGAGATCCAGCACAGCAGTGTAGAGTGGCAGTCCAGTCGGGACGTTGGTCAGATTCATCTTGGGGCAGCTCACTATGTTTGAGGCGCAGATGCAAGTCTTGCAGTTCAAGGTTGATCCCATCGCCCCCGGAAGCCAGACGAGAGTCAAGCAGAGGGTGAGGAACAGGGCCCATCTGGGCCGCTCGCTCCTGTGAGGTAATGTTTCCAACAGGCTGTCACCTGCTCTGGCGGGAGGCTGCAACATGCTCGAGAGGGTTACTACGATCTCACTCTCAGAAAACAGCACGGAAGAGCAGCTGGAGGATTCCTGGGCATCGCTGAGTGACGACTGAAAAGAAGTCGAAAGAAGGGCAATTAATTGATATGACAGGGTTTTTTCTCAGCCGAACGATCACAGCCTTTAATGCAAATTCATATTTGAGTTGATTTCGCTTTTCACAACATTTATTTTCATTTTTTGTTCTATCTTGATACGAATGATGGACTCTTTAGTCCGTTGAATTGTGATTTGTATTCTCCTACTGTGTACACCACACACATCGTCCATTCAGTGCCTTGACTTTGAGGTAAACAGGACAGAAGAAGCGGAGGAAAAGGATTCAAACACAAAGAAATGAAAGCTGCATCTGGGAAAAAAAATCTGAAATGTTGTAGTAGAGTAAAGGCTGAAATTTAGAGCAGCTGATAGGTGCATGTACATCGCTGCAGCAAGCTGAAGCCAGTTGAGAGTAAGAAGGTCAGATCCAGATGTAAACAAAGGTGTCTGCCCAGCACCACGGCACTAAACGCAGCGCTCCTACGTGGAACAACCTTTTCCACGCCAGACGCTAGGTGCTGCTGTTTCTGGCGCTGTTGAATGTTTGTTTTTGCAAATCGAAGGGATTTGGATTTTGTTCCAGCAGCCACAAGAAATGGTCAATTAGTGTACGCAGATGAAGCCACACATTTGAATTCTTCTGTTTGTGAGTCCGGCAGACAGCAGATGTCATTGTCACAGTGGTATTTTCTTTTTTTAGATTCTTAAATGAAGAAACTGTTATGCACTTTTCCCTTACAAGCACAAAAGTGAGAGAGGGGGACTTTTAGCTCATCAGAGTTGAATCATTCAGTATTTAGAAGCACAAGCGTAACTCATTCTCATGTATTTGACCATCTAATGTGTAAATATACTGCATGAGGACACCGATGTTTAAAAAAGTCAATTCATATCACTATTTTTTATGTATTTCTGGTCTTTTTGAAACAATTAAAATCTAGAGGTCCATGATATGTCACAGGATTATTTATTTCGCCTGACAGGCACGCCTCAAATTAATACAAAAGCTAATTTTCTACAGTTGTGACATTTAAAACGCAGTATTCTTATAAAGTATCAGCTTGTTCCAGTACTGCGTCCCAGCTCCCACCTGCATGCAACGTCAACATGCATTACATTACATTATGTCTCTCGCGCACAGTAAACTTTCCCCTTGATAATTTGCACCGTGCGCATCCTCCACTAAACAAACACACACACACACACACACACACACACACACACACACACACACTGAGCCTACACTCAGCAACCGTGTGTATTCACACTCCTAAAAGGACGTGCATTGATTTTCCTCCTCTGCTCACCTCCCTCTCTCTCTCTCTCTCTCTCTCTCCATCCACATCTTTATCTTATTATTATAAACATAAAGAGGAACCAAACAAAACATCTAAATCTGGCTGTTTTTGTTGTTGTTTTGGTTTTGTTTGTTTTTTTTTTTTTTGTTTTTTTCTCTGGTTCACATTCTAAATCGTCCTAGTCTCCATTTATTGAGGGGATGTGCGATCGTTGCATTGCACCATTCCTCTCGAGCAACGAAACATGCGGGGAACGTGAGGCGGGAGATGGAGAACCGAGAGACAGCAGACACCTACCTTCAACCGAGGTGCAGCCACGTTGCAGCTCATGAAAAAAAAAGCCCAAAGCGCTCCCTCGTCTGTTTACATGCAGATGTCGGCCGCCTGAGCGAGGCTGAGCGTCTGCTGCTGAGGACAACAGTGGATGCGGGGAGGAGGGAGAGCGCAAGATACCCTCGCCAATGTAATCCCGCTCCACGCGGCAGCCAATACCCGGGCCAAAATTACGCAGCGAAGGTTACGTAAAGAGAAGACAAATACGCGTTCATTAAACTACTCACAAGCGCTGGTCTTGTTTGAATCAGGTGCGTTTATGCGTCTCGGAGGAATATCCTCCCTCCTCCTCACGCCGCCGCAGCGAATAACAGGCGCGTTCCCGGCGTCTCCCGTCGGGTCTCAGCAGCCATGGAGATCATTAGGTGTTGAGCAGTCTGCGGCTGCCAGCCTCTCTGCGTCTCTCCTCGCCGGCATTCTGGTGTCTCTGTGAGCTCTGCCGCTGCAGTGCTTGACGTGAAGGAGGTGCGCTCGAAGCCAGAAGGCGCTGTTTACCGGGAGTGACCGCACCGAAGACGCGCTGCGGAGGAGATTCACCCCGGAGGAGACGAGCGAGACGTCCTCATAGCAAAGGAAGCAGCAGAGGAAGAAGATGGTTCCAGGTTAAAATGGTAGCTGTCATTTTGGGTCATCAGATCATTGATCCCATCAAGCAAGGCCAGATTTAGACTCCTCAGACCCCCCCCCCCACACACACACACACACACACACATGTAACCTTTATTAGCTCATCAAATCCTGATCCCTTTCACGTACAGCAGATTTGCCTCTGAATAAAAGCTTCACTACTTTTTTTTTTATTCACTTCAATTTTTGTCATTCACAAAATGTGCAGGCATCAAGTGGAGCGAGGAGGAGCGAACAAAAGGCAGGCATACAAAAGAAAGGCTAAAAGTAAAAGGGAAAGATTAAATGAGATGACTTTTTTTTTTAAAAAAAAGCAGATGTTCCAGAGCTGTGCAAGTTGCCACAGAGAGAAAAATATGTTGAGGACACAAAATATAATTGTTTTCCCAAAATTAAGTTACTTTGAAGTCACAAGATACAACTGGTCTAACTGCAGTTATTCTGAACCCAGGAGATACAACTTGTTTCAGAACATATCTTGAAAAAAAAAGATGAAATAAATTTGAGGGAACACGTTATATCTCGTGGCCACAAAATAACATAAAACACGATAAAACCTCACAGGCTCGAAAACACCATTTTTTTCTCTCTCTTTACCCACAAATATTTCTGACCGCGGCCTCTCAGGTGGCTCCATACACTGCTAGCATGTAACAGTGGTAAAGCACCATGTGACACACCTGCGCAGGTGACGCCGCGGCCACATTGTCCACCGATATAAGTCCCACGTCTGTTATTTCTGGCGTGCCGGGGTCATGTGAGACGTTCTATAGTAGGACAGATTTCACTTGCAGGCGGCTGAGCGTGGCTCTCCAGAGCTGTCAAACATTTCCTCTCTCCGGTGTAAATCATCGCTGCGCCATCTGACAGCTTGTTACAACCACTACACGTCCTGATTTCTATTGTGTCGCCACATTGCCTCCCTCTCAGAGGCGTGGACCACAATCGTTCTCCTCTGCGCTGAGGCCGAGAAGGAGATGTGGGATCCAGTCGAGGCTTCGCCTTGTTGGATCAGCAACACATGGTGGGAAACATCATGCGTGATATGAAAATGCAGTTACGGTAAAGCGCCTTTTAAAGATGGAGAGAAGTAAACCACCTCTTGAACTGTGACTATTTAGTTGTTATGTAGTCCAAATTACAAGTCAGCAGCAGAGCAAAGACTTGTCCAGCTCTCCAAGAAGGATCTGCTCAACCCCTCCTGCTCCCCTTCAGACTCTGCTGATGTCTTTGATTAGCTCTTGTTTATGAATGCCTCTGAGCAGGGAAACCTTGTCTTTTTTTTTTTTTTACTCAAATGAATCCACCCACATGCTGCTTTTTGAGTTTTTTTTTTTTTCCCCTGGATTTTCCTCAATTCACAGATTTACTGCAGCAAGTCTGGCTTTGGCAAAGCTGTGAGAGGCGGTGCAGTTGCCAATAAGCTGCTTCACCCATGGCCTCCCACTCAGAAATCAGTTCACAAAATGAAGATTAGTGTCAGGAGACACGGGATCATTTTGATACCTTGCACATTTACACCTGATTACTGAATGATGACATTAGCAATAACAGATCGCAATTAACGTGATCCTAAGAATGATCTCTCGGTTTCTTTCACTGAAACGGCAAATTGTGATGTTCTGGAACTTGAACTTGTTGGGGTTTTTTTTTTTTCCCCTCGAAGAAGTCCAAACTCTTCTTTGCTGCGAATTCAGTGCGAGACAAATGAGAGCAATCGAGTGGCTCCAACTGCAGAATCTCCCCTGGAGTTGGATTTGCCTTGAAAAGATATATTTTGGCAGGTGAAAGAAGCAGATTTGAAGCAGACTGAACAGTAGGCAGATGTCCCTCAGGATTTGCTTGTTTGGAGCCAAATGAATTCTCCAAGCATAAAATAAATGCTTTGAAACAGATTTAACCGTTGTTCTTGCTTTAGAAAACAGGGATTAGACCGTATATGTCATCACATGTGCGACTGTCAAGCATGTAAACGTACCCACTGGAGGTCTTTTTCTTTAAAACCACGAGGCCTTAAGTGAAAAACCAGGAAATTCAGGTGTGAGTGAAACCTCCATCTGGCCAGAGCATAAGAGCTCAGTGCCTCTTGTGAGATGGAGCCGAAAGTGATTAATG
The DNA here is from genome assembly GCF_037954235.1 of Aulostomus chinensis. Lineage (NCBI taxonomy): Eukaryota > Metazoa > Chordata > Actinopteri > Syngnathiformes > Aulostomidae > Aulostomus > Aulostomus chinensis. Next base: position 26,235,977 of record NC_141328.1, on the reverse strand, counting down.
CTCTGTTCGACTCTACTTCCTGCTGTGATAGGGATAGTGTTGCCTGGCAACAGCCCGCGGCCTTTCGCCGACTGTTTTGGCTCTGTGGTAAATCTGAGGTGGCTTCTCTTGTTCTCGGCGTACCTGCCCAGATGGATTTCTAGCACAGATCCACCAGCCTGACCCGTGTCAACCTCACGTCCAGAGAATCAGAGCCTCTCTGACTGACCGACGGCATGTTCACTTCACGTTTCTGCAGTTACAATGTGGCTCTCTGCCTCTGTCGGCAAATCCACCAATCGAAGCAGGCAGAGATCCTCCGGCACTTAAGTGACGGCGGCACTCAAATGACAGTGACTCATGTAACAAACTCTTAAATAGCCAGAAGGACATTTCTTCACCTGACGTGACCGGGATCACATTTCACAAACGATACCACCAGGAGTCACAACACAAGAATCCTCCTTAACGCCACTGCCAAAGCGATCCCTTCGGTTCTAAGGGCCGATCACCATCATGTAAATGATGTTTACACACAGCGGTGTGTTTTGTGCTCCACCTGGCCTCTCTGCTGACACGGTAAACACACACTCTTGTCTCCAAGTTGACTAGTTTACACAACATACACGACTGAATGCAACTGATAGCTGCACACACACACACACACACACACACTGATACCCACATTTATTTGTGATTATTCATCATGCTGCCTTGCTTTGTGTGATAGTTTTCTATTTATATAAATTGATTAAAAAAAAAAGTGAACTGCTGTTGAGCGATCACATTAAATGCAGCTTTCCCATAAACGTTGCCATGCCTCATTCTTTCTCTTGAAGGCGTTGAGCAACAGCAGCTGGTGTTGATCGTGCAGATAAACAAGTAGACAAGGATTTTACACCCAAGGCACTGTTAATGATGCAGTAGTTCTAAATAAGTCAGATAGTACTGCGTCTGACGCAGGTAACTGTAGCTAAGCAGAGCATGAAGCTCGTCAGGGGTCAAGTTGCACTGCTTGCACTGTCACTTCCCTCTGGGTGGAGAAAATCAGACACGTACTGATGTAAAATTGGCCAACAGCAGTGTGCCTGAGGGAGAATTAGAATTTAGAAACAACCCCCCCCCCCCCAAAAAAAAAACCTATATAGTCTTTGTTTACCCTACATCTGGACTGTTCTTGGTTTCCATGGAAACACTTGCCGTTTTATTTTGGTCACAAGTGCAGGGATGAGGCGAGGTCACTCCGCAATAATATCCCGGAGAAGGAGCTCACGCGGTCGGCTTTAATGAAGGCAGAGCCCCTCCCGTCCAGCTCTCCCGTCCAGCTCTCCCATCGCTCGGCAACAGGCCGTGCTCCCGCCACACGCGCCTCGCCGGTGGAGACCACTTCTGTAAATCACGGAGACGTGGCTGCAGGTGTTGGCCTACCGTGACGCGCTGCTGGAAGCCTTTAACAATGGAAGTATCCAGGAGGCGGGGCACACATTGTTGTCACTCTCTCATTAAAGCTGTCACTATTGCAATTACAAGCTTTGCTGTAATAATTTGGCGTAATTACCTTTGCCGGGTGAAAGCATTGACCCAGTGGGCATCTACTTCAAGCCGTGTCTGGGAGAAATGACTTCAGCTGCCCTGTGTGATTTAGTTCTGCTGATTGGTGTGACAGGATGGAGAGATAAGCGAGACACCAGAAGACCAAGCGTTCCTCTATTTCTAATACCTATCAGTCCATTCCCCATTCCGGGGCAGAGATAAAGGATGCATGCTGGCTGCTCCCAGAGGAAACAAATCAGCCTCTGCTAATTAACTATGCGTGAAAACAAGTATAATCCTCTGTCTCTGCAACGGGAGCCGTGCCCCTGCACTTGGCCAATAAGATGAGGTCCCTAGATGAGGGCAGGAAAAGACTCCAAATAGTCTGTGAATCATCGCCTCTGAAATGTTCGGCTCCCTGTGTCAGAAGTGATTTGGCTTGTTGGACATAATTGGGATGCACTGTACGTACCGCTGGTTGGAAGGAGCAGCCGTTTTAGCCCACATCTGCCTCAGCCTTCTGTGCCTCTGTGTTTTTCTGCCATTTTGTCAGCGTGTCAGAGGTGCAGCAGGGGAAGCAGCAGCAGTCACTTGGCAGAAAGAAGTTCCCTCTCGTCCCTCTCGTTATCTTTGCTAAGAGCCCATCAAGCCAGAGTGGACGAGTTTAAACTCTGACCTGCAGGGCTTGTTTACGAAGCACTAGGTGGTTTTTTGTTTGTTGTTGTTGTTTAAAAAAAAAAAAAAAAACTCTCTATCCAGCTCTCAGTGGATACGGCCACTATAGTGGCACATCAAGCCCGGGTAGAGAGGTCCTCTCTTTAGTTCTCCAGTCAAACAGCAATGATTGCGCTCCAGGGGAGACCGAACACTGCGTCTGACTTTGAGAGTGGAGAGCTATAATGAGGCAGAGAGGAAAGCATGCATGGAGGAACAGGGCACAGCTCCTAATGTCTTCTCCATTACGGTGCCAGGTTGTGATATTTTTTCATCTTAGTAACAACATGGAGGATGTGATTCTTGTAAAAAAAAAAAAAAAAATTTCGGAGTGTGTTGCTCACTGACAACACTCGTACAACTGCAGTAATGAACTTTTGGCACCCGAGACGTTTGTGCTCGGAGCCCTAATTTAAGCTGCAAGCGGTGACGAGCATGCTTGGGGGCGTGGCCAATCCCAAGAGTGACAGGGAGGTCAGACCTGGTAATATTTGGATTTTGATTAATGCAGCAGAATAACACTGCACCGTGGTGCAAAGATAACTTCCTACATCCACTAGGTGGTGCTAGAAAATACACACTTATCATGCATTATGTCGCTGTCCATCTCGTGAAGACGTCACAGGGTAAATCTGATGTAAATCAAATGATGTGTGTTGCTATAACAACCTTTTAAATCTGGCATGTAGATGTCATACGGGCGTGACTCGTCAAATACATGAAAAACAACGGTTGTTTGATTAAAAGCCCAAAGTCTTCACGACAACTCATAACTAATTTCTGAAGGCTTTTTGAAAAAAATGAATCTGGGATGAGTTTAAAAAAAGTATGAAAAAGAAGTAATTTACTTTTGCCAGCAGGTGGCGCTAGGACTAATCTTAATGGGTTCTTACTTGGTCCATACCAAAACCAAGTTTGGTGAAAAATCAGCATCGTAGTTTAAAGACAAATGCACCAACATGACTTCCTCGGTAGAGTTCATGATAAAAATGCTTCTTGGTGCCTACGTTAACTTGATGGCGGGTCATTTTTATCCCAGACTTTAGAAGTAAATATGGAGGCGCCAGATATGAAGAGGCTGCAGGCTTTATGGTACCACAAGGGAGAGTCAGTTAGAGGCTGAGTGACTACAGTTGGAGGAGATTGAGGAGCCTGAGAGCATAAATCTGCTGCATGAAATACTGATGAAATGTTCTCCATATAAAGCAAGCGCTGGGTGTGTGTGTGGGGGGGGGGGGGGTACATTTGCATGGCTGTGAAGGTGCAGGGTAGTGAAGAGAGGATGGGGGATGCAAGGTTGAAAGGGGAGATGGGAGGAGAGGGGAGGGCGTCAGCGTGAGGAGGAGCTGGACAGAATGTCCTTTGGCTTCGCCGAGGCATTTCTTCGCAGGGTGAAGGGCGTGTCCTGTGTGCGTTCATTTATTCAGCTTCAGTCAATAGTGGAGCCCAGCGAGGAGGCTCCCCTCTGAGGGCAATCGATCCTCTATTTTTAATTGTGTGCCTGCTGATGTATTTAAATGTACACCGCTTTGATGAATGGAAACTGCTGCTACGTCTAAAAAGCACTCGGGCTCTTCGTCTTGGTTCCCGTCAGTGGCTGGTTGAATATAATCAGATACTGGGGATGAGGTCATCGCCATGAGCATCGCTGCTTGCCTTCCCCGTGAACTCTGACCTTCACCGCCAGCCAAAACACAGCCACGCTGCCCGGATTGCATAACGTTTTACTCATGAATGAATTGCAGCAACCCAATATGACAAAGAGGATTTCATAACGAGATTTTGGACCCGTCTATAATCATGACGCATTTGTGGCTCCATCCCGCCGGCGCGTGGTTTTTTTAAGTCCATTATGCAGACTTGAAATCTGAAAAAAAGCCAATTCAGCAGCGGCAGACAGACGGAGCCGAGCCCCGTGTTAGGTTTGAACTGGCCTTTTCAGTCGTTATATAACAGCTGCTGATGCCGATGGCAGTATGATGAGGGAATGAATGAGTCAGTTACTTTGATTCTGGGAGATGTATCTATTATTTAGGTGGAGGTTTGCGCCCAGGTGCTCTCCCATGTGACCATCTTCCAGCCAGGGCTGGACAGCCACTCAGCAGGTACAGATGCTGCCTACGTATGAGCATCAGAGGTGAGGGAGCTCGGCACGGCAGCATAGCATGCCTCCAGTTCCGTTTCAAGAGAAATGATTGCAACTGACAGAGAAGGAGATCCAAGTTCACATCCGCATTTACCAGAAAATTAAAGACCCTTTTAACGACAGACTTTTTTGACTCGAGGACATTTCATCGATAAAGTAGAAAAACGGCTGCACTGGACAGTCTGAGATCCAGTAACAACCTCTGGAGCTGATCCACTCAGTCTCCATCATCTCTTTACACTCTCTGACCTCTGACCTCTTCCAGCTCGTTCTCTCTGAGAGGCAAAAACACAACTGAGACATTTGTCAGTTTTAGACCACAAATCCATGACCCTTTTCTTATGTGCACACAAGCGGCATCGACAACAAACATTAAGAACGTTCCGCATGACAGGCAGTTGTTTACATCACCTCCTGCCATTTGCTGCCATTGCTTCTGCGTGTTTTCCCGCTACTTTTCGTCCCCATTCCTTCATTACTTTTGTGGCAAGTGATTTCTTTTTCCAGTTTTAACTGGTAGTTTGAGGATCTTTCACTTGAGGTCTTTCACCTCCTGAGCTGAGTGTCGGGCCATTTTGTTGCTAAATGCTACGCTAGTTGTCTGTTGCTCGGTGGTGAGGGAGCAATTTGGTTTTTTTTTTCCAAACTTTATCTTTAAACAGAGCTGCTTCTTTTCACCTGAGAGGACGTTTGAAAACAAACGTGATAAATCTGTCACGGCGACACGGAGGGAAATGGAGTTCTGAGTCAAATCTGGAGTGCTGGAGTTGCACTTGGCACAGTCAGAGTGTGCTTTTTTTTCTGTCTTTATTTACGTTCTCGTTTTCTTGGAGACGATGGCTGACTCGTTTGCCGCGGCTGCAGCGCAAACGGGAGTTGGGTGCCGTCTGACTTGGTGAACGTCTCGCACTCCGCGACCAAAACAACTGCAATCCAGAGAAAAAAGTCAGGCGTTGCAGGGATCCCACCAATGTAAATAAACCAAAGGATTTAAGGGATTTAAAAGGCTCGACATTAATCACAGCCCACTGCTTTGTGTGGTGTCTGGACGTTTTCTGGGAAACGGCTTTAGTGCAGGGTCTTTATTACACATTCACCCTGTTGACTCTTATCAACTCTTGTCTATATTATGTGTAACCTTCTTACTGGAATGGAGTTTTATTTTATTTAAATCTCTCACTGCAAAATAGAAGATTCATTTGCTTTTTTATTTTCTGTTACTGTCTTTGTAGTCTGAACTTGAATCTCATTTGAAAGGTTTGGATTCCCCCCCCCCCCCCCCAACGACTCACAAAGATGGTTTACTGGCCAGTTTAAGAGACTTTTCATCCAAAAAGTATTTTGCTTTTCAAGTACTCACAAATAGGTATTTTTAGCTCACAAAATCAGTTTTTATCTCTCGCGTTATTTCTGCACGACTCTAGAATTGATCCATCTCTTCCTCATCCAGACGGATGCTCTGTCATCCACGAACACTTTTATTTGATTTCTTTGTTTTTTATTTATTTTTTCTGGAGCTAAAAACATAGCGTGCACACGGCTGGATAAGGACGAGGAGGATTATACAGGCATTTTTGAAGAGTTATTCTGTTGCTAAATGAACGCGGCTGGCTCGCCCTGCACCCTGAAATCACGGAGGCATAACACAGTGGGGGAAAAGCCTTTTTTTTTTATTGTTGTGAGCTCAAAACACCTCTTGGAACTGTACTTTAGAGGTCAACAAACCTCACTGAAAGAAAACAGATGTAACAAATCACATTGTTCCAGAATTCTCTCTTCGAACAGCACACAGCATGGCCAGCTATCATTTAAATAAATTGCGGAGGGAAATATGCGGTTATAACTTTATCATGTGTAATAAAATGGTTTGTAATGAAAAAGAAGTGTTTTTGCTCTGTGGCCCGGTGCCTGCTGTTCACATCCACATCGTTTTGTTGGCCCCTGATGGCTGCTTGATGATGCAGTAGCTAAAGGAAGAGTTTGGGAATCGGTGAAGCATGTCCTGTAAAATCAGCTGGAGGAAATTTGCTTGAAAACAAGCCTGTAAACAGGAGTTTTCCCGGTTGTTGTTAAAAGTTGTTTGTGCTTCGTCCTGGTTCGTGGGTTGTTGCCCCCCCCCCCCCCCCCATGTAAACCTTCAGCAGCAGTCAAAGTGTGTGGAGGTTTGTGCTTAAGTGCCCAGTGAGCTTGATGGCTGCTTGGCTGATCTTCATTTTCTCACCATGAATGCTGACAGCTGGCTTGCATTATTAACCGTGCAGCATCTGTCTGGGTTTTACAACATCACCCCCCCCCCCCCCACACACACACACACACACACACCCCTTCCTCGCCTCCTTCGTTCCCATCCTGCCTGCAGGATTCAGCTCTATATCTGGCTCTAATGAGGACAGAAGACATGCAAGATTGCAGAGGAGGGAAAAGACAGAGATGAGATGCTGCTGTATGCACTGCATCGCCTTCCTGAGAGCTGTGGTTCCCGCCACATGATAGGGGAGCTGCTTTGTGTGAGGCGGAGCGCCGGCATCACTCTGAGTACATTTGACTCCACCGAGTTAAAAGCTCTCAAGTTCCACCAAATACTCCGTGAGTGGTTTTGTTAATGTGTCACTTTAGCAGACCTCTGGCATTGTTGGTGCTCTCATAAATATGTATCTCATGACAGTTTTTTGTCACCGCGTGTTCATTTGTGCGGTCAGAGTGAGTCATGCTTTCTAACTGCAGCGTGAGCCAGTGTGATATCAAGCGCACAGTAACGCTTTCTTTCATGAATCACTCCATGTACTTTTAGTCATTAGAAGTATTAACACCAAAGGAAATTAAAGTCAAGTTGCAATGTAAAACGTCTTTCTTTATAAACTCTTTCAGTTCAGATCCTCCACATTAAGCAATATATGCCAATAAAATGACAATTCTTTGTCCGCCTCAATAAAAAATGCAGTCGTTTTCTCTCTCTGAAAACAAAATATGATACGTACCAACCGATTTAAACCAATAATAACATGAAGTCTAACTGTCAACCCATGTTCACCTTTAAATGACATCCATATCTGCCCACAAGTGAAGCTTCTGTTTTCACCTCAAACGTTGTTTTCTTTCCCAAAAATGTCATAGTTATGGGACAAGTGGCTCCGATTTGTTCACGCAGAGACAAGTGAGACTTGTAACAGTTCCAGTTGGTACAGTTGACTGCTGCCACACCAATCCTGCTAGCATGCGGTTGCACTCACATCCTTTGTGCTTCAGATCGATCTTATTATCACTGAAGGCAGGATTACATATAGAGAGAGAGTTGAGCTTGTCACCGTGTTCCCATCCGGTATTTTGGGTCCACCAGGTCCACTTGTGTGGTTCGCGTCCTCCTAACAGATGAAGGTCATGTCTTTCAGCAGCGCTGAGCAGCAAAGCCCCCAGAGGGTATCTGTGTCTCTGTCAAGGACATTTCAGCTTTCTGCACCAGAAGCCAACTGAACATTCATTCCCGAATCGTCCCGTCACCTTCAGAGAGTCACACACCTACAGAGATCAAGTTCCTGTGATGATGACATCGATGATGACGATGATGTCTGATTTCTGCTCCACTGGACACACTTTTAATGATTAACCTGGTCTGAGATGAACGAGAGAGCAAAGTGAAATTAGTCACAGTCAACAAGTGAATAAAAGAACAGAAACTCAGCAGGGAGTCGTGATCTTTTCATGATAATGCCGAGAGGAGTCATCGAGCATCTGTGGCCTACGGTGGCGCTGTGTTGTGCTTTGTAAGTCATAGGAAGCGACTTGTAGACTACACGTGACGACCGCACAGATAAAAGCCACAAAGATACTGCAGTAGTATCGGTGGCTGCTGCCTCTACATACATACGGCTCATAATTTAAGGTTGAGTGTTGCATCCCCAGCAGACAGCAGCAAGGAGCATCGGTGACTCAGCGCCAGCCTGGAGCCAACTGGGACGGCTGATTGTGTCTGAGAAATCAAAGAGCACAAACCAGTTACCGGCACTGGTTGATGAATTCTGTCTGTGGCTTCCTGCAGAGGGTTTCTGGGACCAAAAACGTGTTTCTTTCGTTATGTTTCAGTTTGATATTTATTTTTTTGGACTGATCTGTTGGATGAAGACTTTTCTTTGTTGTGATGGTTTTGTGAACCTAACTTGTAAGAGATGTAAGAGCACGCATGTAGGTTCTCCTGAGGGAGGGGTAAGGGGGGTAGCGGATGTTAGCATACCCCAGCTTCTGAATCGTGTAGTTCCTCATCTATGTTCTCTGGTTCCAACAGATCAGGTTCAGGATCTTTGGCTCGTCCAGAGGAAATCCGCCTCATCCTCTCTCTCATTGCAGTCATGATCCGTGACAGCAGTCGCGCTTGCAGTCATCAACAACTTATTGTTTTGTGAACAGAGTTTTTTTGACGCTGTGTCAGAACTATGAATCTGATCGGTAAAGTAGCTCCAGGCGTACAATTTCATCAGAGCTTTAAACGGTGATTTCATTTCAAACGTTGTACACACAAACCTGTTTTTATTCACGCAGACAGAAAGTGCTATGGGGAGTTTTGACAGCGGCACCCAAACCCGCTTATCCACAACCATTCATTATGCTAAGCTAACTAGCACTCATAGTCTTTGTGACTGTGAGAGAACAGTATCTATATCTTCTTGTATGGCTCTCGGTGGGATGGCAAATATATAATCCTACATTGGTTCCTAAGACCCCAGAGGACCACAATTGTTTTTTGTTTTTTTTTAAAGAAGAAGTCGATTTCAGCATTGCAGTATTCACATTAACCTAAAACTCTCCTATAGGTTTTCAGGACCTTGGGTTGGGTATTTGGGTACTTTTTAAAATGTCAGGTTCTGTTTTCTCTGCACTGCTTTAAATGAATCTTAAAATTCAGGCAGGAAAGAACTTGGTGTTTCTTTTTTGATATGATTTACTGAACACGCTCGACTAGTGGAGCCTGCACGTCAGTATTTGGTGATTCTTCCTCTCCGTCTGCAAATTTAAGTGAACTTCCTCACCTCTCCTTCTCCCGTCTCCACACACCATAAGAAATGTTGGGTCAATGCATTCTGCCAGGTCCTTGCAGCTATATACAATAATAATAAAAAAGATCAACAATGAGTGGATTTGTGATTGGCTGTAGGATGCATGGCATTGCTCCGGGTTCTAGCTCTCTGGGATGTAGGTGCATAAAACAGCAAAAACACAGATTTCCATGAATTCCAACAACCCAATTATTTATTTATTTATTTTACAACCCAGATGGAGCTCTTAAAAATGCAAAACATGATAAGAAAACAATATTTAAGAAATAAAAAAAAGAGGTTTTGGTGTTCATTTGCGAATACTTGCTGGTATCTTATAAATAATCAAGGGTGACACTAACGGGAACAACGGAGCACTGTCAGAGAAAGTAAAATGATTCAGTTCCGCATGAAATAATGCAAAAGGATGGTTGGATGGAGTTTGGCCGCGGGGTCTGACGTCACTCCCAACATGAGCTCTCCAAGGACGGTCTTCGCTTGTGAAAACTTTTGTCAAACAGCTGAATTGAAACACATCAACAGAAGAAGAATAGATGTACTTTTTTTCCTCAAGTCCATCTTTTTTTAAATAGACAAATGAATCTTTATTGTGAGATACTTTTACCTTTATCACCTGTGTTGTGTGTACCCTGGGCAAAAAAAAAAAGTATATATAATATATATATATATATGAGTGACATATGCACGTGATAACAAATACAGGAAGGCCGTTGAAAGTCTCCAGTGTGAATCATGAGGTTTCATAGGAGCCGAAGTGCAAAGTGAATATGTGGCAGGTTTAGATGTCAGGTGTGAGAGCTCCCCCTGCTGGCAAGACGTGAGATCGCGATGGAAACAATATCAGCTCAGCAGAGCTAATTGAAAACAAAGCAGTCCATTTGAGTCCGGATGAATAAGGAATAGGAAGATATGAGATCAGCATGGTGGAACACACTCTGAGTGTTCATCCTGATGGTGTGTGAGGCGTGTATGAGAGTGTGTCTACCTGTGTGCACACCTGTGTTTGCACCGTTATGACACCTTTTCCCTCAGATGAATTAAGAGAGGGGTGCTGGGTGATATAGGTGGCTTAAGCTGGGGGTTGTTGCCCAAGGGTGGGGGTGGGGGGGTGGGATGCAGGGGGGGTGATCGGGAGGGTTGGAATCAGCGTTGCCATGGAAACCATTGTATTTCCTCCCTCTGTGATCGGTGATGCTGGCATGTGCAAGGTCCCCGTGCAAGTGAATGCTATTTCTGTCATAATTCAACACGTCAGACATGAGTGCAGTAACAGGACACACACAAGCATGCACGCACACACACACACACACACACACACATGCGCACGCACACACACACACACACACACACACTCATAATTACCTACTAACCCAACTTTCCCTTAATCTCAACATGTCATCATCTTAGAATATTGTAAAGACAGGCTTTTTTGCCTGACAATGTGACTGTGTGTGACCACACCTTGAGGAATACGATGCACACACACACACACGTCTTCAGCTTGAACAAACACAAAGACGCCTCTATAGGGCTATATTTTATTTGCTCCATTAAAAAGAAGCCTCAACAGTATCATCAAATCTTAGATTGTTGGAGACTAAACTCTTCTGGCGCTACCTTTCATCTTGTGCCTTCGCACCCAAACGCAGCTTCTTCCAGAATCGGCTTCAGTTTCATGGAAAAGATTCATATCAGAGGCTGCTGTTTGGCTGCAGATCACATGAGCAACTGTATCCTCTCAGTGGCGTGCACATGGCCCGGTCATCAAACAATAACATGCTTCAAAATACACTCAAAACAACCCAGTGCAACACAAAACAGGTTCCTGTATCCTTTGTACAGTAACACAATAACTGGATCAATAAATGATCTTCAGTTTGGTTTACCAATTGATTTATCAGCTCGAAGCAATGACTCATGAAGTCATCAGGGTTTGTGGTTCCAGGCATGAGGGGCTGCACTTCCACTGATGAATGAATCCCTCAGGAAACATACCAGGGGACTGCATGAAAGAACAGTACCACATCCACATGGAAGTGTGAGACAGTCACACTAGTCCTGCAAATCCTGGGGGAGGGAAGCGTCGTTTGAAAAGCTCCAGATGAACGTCTCATAAGGAGGAAGGTGTGCACAATAAAATAGCATGAAAAAGGGGAATCGGGCTGCAGCCACATCAATATATGAAAATAAACAATAAATCCCGTTTGGTTTTAAAAGGATAATTAACAGCAAAAGAAAGAGTTAACCTCAAAATCACAAAAAAAAATCAATGGAAATTACAATTGCAGAGAGGACAAGCGCAGACTTTTTCTAAAAAAAAAAGAAGATAATTTGTAAAACAACAACAACTGTAAGAACCAAAAGTTGGGCTAAATTCTTCCATTTATTAAGTAGCCTTAAGTTAATTATTATCTATATTTGTCAGGGATATAAAATTTCCACAATAACTTCCTGAAACAGCATCTTTGCAGCAAATCTTTTATTCTTATTTTTATTTATTTTTATGTATTTATTTTTTTGTGCTGGAGCCAGAACAGGCGTTTGCATGACTGAACTGAAATTTTATATTTTTTCACATTTTTTACTTTCACAGTATTAGTTGTTTTTTTTTTATTCCCTGAAGCAGGATTTCATCTCTCACACACTTCCAACAATCGCATTCCTCTGAGCAGGAAACAGTTGACTTGGTGGTGTGTGTGTGTGTGTGTGTGTGTGTGTGTGTGTGTGTGTGTGTGTGTGTGTGTGTGTGTGTGTTGTGTGGGAAGAGCGTTTGTAAGTGTTAATCTCAGCTCATTAACATCAGCCACTGGAATTCTTTTCCTTTCGGAATCAATAATCCAACCCCGTGAGACGGCTTTTGCCGGATTGTGGATCGAGGGAGCTGTTGACAAACTGAGCATAAGGAGGCAGAGAATTAGAGAAATTCTGACGGAGATATTCCTAATTGTTGGGGGGGGGGGCATGATGGGACCTGAGGCCAGATGAGAGAGAGAGAGAGAGAGAGAGAGAGAGAGAGAGAGAGAGAGAGAGAGAGAGAGAGAGAGAGAGAGAGAGAGAGACGAACCAGCTCTCTGTGCGGAGCCCGGACCGGTGAGGCACTAAGACCCGGTGGAGAGCAGCGAGGCTGGGTGCTGCATGCCCACCCGCCGCCTGCCTGTCTGCTCCGCGCGGCTATGCAGTTGCCCTGGGCGCGTGCTGAAGCCGGGAGATGTGTGTGTGAAACTGTGTAAGGTGAGGGAGCCCGTGTGTGTGTGTGTGAGTGTGTGTGTGTGAGTGTGTGTGTGTGTGTATGCGTGTGTGCGCGTGTATGTCTAGGATTGTATGATTGTGTGTTTGTGTGTGTGTGTGTATGCGTGTGTGCGCGTGTATGTCTAGGATTGTATGATTGTGTGTGTGTGTGTATGCGTGTGTGCGCGTGTATGTCTAGGATTGTATGATTGTGTGTGTGTGTGTGTGTGTGTGTGTGTGTGTGTGTGTGCGTGTCAATGGGCTGAAGACCCTCTCCTCTATATTCCAGCTTTGCCACCTGACTGAGGACCAGGTTGGAAGAGCAGAAAGGAAGAAGGTGTGTGTGTGTGTGTGTGTGTGTGTGTGTGTGTGTGTGTGTGTGTGTGTGTGTGTGAGAAGGGATGGGGGGGCGGTCAGCCTGTGCAGCCTGTGAGGAAGGAGGGTTGGGTGGGATTGTGATGACGAGATGAAAGGGGGCCAGGTGAGGAAGAGACACAGGAGCATCCCTCTCCTCTCTCTCAGCTCTCTGTATGACGTGGTGTGTAAGTGTGTGTGTGGTGTATCTGTATGTGTGTGTTAGAGTGTGTTTGCTGTTTATGTGGGAGAGAGAGCGAAACAGGTCGGCTTTCCTTCAGCAGACTGTAAACCTGCACAGGAGCAAGCAGCCCTCTCCAGACTGAGGTAAGACTTACCATCACATCTCTGCACCTCCCTGCTCGCTGTGTGGAAGATGAGTGTGCTGGAAATGTGTATCAGGGCTAAAATCTGACACAGGAGGATGAGATTGAGGCTGGTGTTTTTATCACAGTGTAGTCTTTCATAAAGGGACAAACACATCCGGAACCTTTTTGTTGTTGTTGTTGTTGTTGTTGTTTGTTGTTGTTGTTGTCACGTTCAACTCAGCGATGACTTTGACGGAGGAGTTTCCAGTGTTTTACAATGAAAGCGGAAGGAGAGGCGAGTTTCCTCCCCACAGTAAACGCTGTCTCATTTGCACTGGATGGGGTCGTACAGTTTCCAGTCAGCAGACGTTTATGTTCTCCTCTTATGTGACATTTTCATAGATTCTGAGGCAGCTTGGCTCCGTGTCGCACCACCTTGATCAGTTTGATCAGAATAAATCCTGCACAGGAGCCGAAAAGTCTCTTTCCCTTTCACTTTCGGGAGTTGTGTCTAATTCAATAAAACTGACTGATCTGTTTTTTTCAAATTTGCGATGCTTTTTTTTTTTTTTTAATGTGTGCGTATTTTACACGTGAAGTAAAAGGCCCATTGAGAAACTAGTCCCCTTCGCTTCAGGTGGTACTGATGTGTCTCTTATGCAGCACAGACCTCAGGCAAGTTTGCTGTGTGTTGCAAACAGTAAAAAACAACAACAACAACAAAAAAACTCAAACAAACGATCAAAGCTGATAAGGCTAAGAACCTCCAGAGAGCCGCTCACGGTGGTTGCTACATCATCCCCGTAACATTGTTCATGGCCCGTTTAATTGGACTGAAGGTGACTGTAACCCTTTGACCTCCTCAGCAAAGGCCGCCTGCCTCAACCTGTGCCTGTCAGGTTACCGTCGCTCTGGATGTGGGCAGGAAAAGAACCAGAACAGACGCCTCGCAGGGATGGTGCTTGTCACACTTATGAAATGGAAAACTTGCACATGCAGGTGTGCCGCATATGGAAATGTACCAAAGACTTAGTGCTCGTTCCGCAGCTTTCTCAGTGCATGGGGTTGTGTCCCGGTGAGGTTATGACAGTAAACACAGCGCAGGCCCTCTGGATTGGTCACCAAATACTCGCTACCCACAGTTAAAGATGCTCTGCAGCATTTATTTTGGGTAATTTACCGAGTAGATCTCATTTGGTTTGATAATATCGGACCCCATCGGCGTTCATTTAGTCTTCTACAGATGAAAAAAAAAAAAAGAATCATAAGAGGCCTGTATATGTATCGTGTCATGAGGGTGATAATATGAGAAGTGTTTATTGATAGTTTGCTCACATCACTCCCGACAGCACAGAGCTCTGTAATGCTGAGTTACGCACTTTACTTCCTTATTCAGTTTGCTTCCTGACTCTTAAAGGGGGCATATGGTCCACTTTAGCTTCTCCCTGCGGCACCGGCTGCCCTGAAAACACACATCTGAGGATGCAGATGTCGAATACGTAGTTAATTATGACCCTGACCACAATTTAAGAACAGTACCGATACCAGGTGGTGGTAGTGAAAACGCTCTTTCAGTATCTATCGCATCTGTTTTTAAAATCTCCATTGTTACCTGTACTAACTTTTAAACCAAAGTTTTTGTTTCCTTTCAGATTTTTCCAGTCTGATACCATCAGAGGGTGATAAATGTTACATCATCAAGGGACTGGAACCTCCTGTGGTCTTCTGCTGAGCTCCAGGCTTAAGTCTACTGATATCAGGCTTCATTCAGTTCCATCTGCCATGAAAGACACCACCACCTGAGCTTCTCGAAGACACCCTACGAAAGGGGAGGATGGGTGATGGGCCCGTGAAATTCAGCGGACTCTCTCGGCTCCTCATCCCATCCTCTCATGGAGCGCATTGTCACACCGAGCTCCTCCTGGAACACTTCGATCTCTGGACTTTCTCCGTTCCCATTCTCATCGCACCCAAATGCTTCCAACGTGAGCCAGTCCAGCCCCAGCATCCAGGGTGGAGCGGACTGGTACCGCTCTTTGGCGCTCTGTGGGATGCTCATCATGGACATTCTGGCAGTGGTGGGGAACTTAGCCGTGATGATTGTCATAAGTAAAACACCGCAGCTACGCAAGTTTGCCTTCGTATTCCACCTGTGTCTGGTGGACCTGCTGGCAGCGCTGGTGCTGATGCCTCTGGGGATGCTGGTCGACAGATTCCTGGTGGATGAGGCCCTGTGTCGCAGCTATCTCTGCCTGAGTGTGTGTCTCGTGAGCGCCGCTATCCTCACCATATGTGCCATCAATGTGGAGCGCTACTACTACATCATCCATCCCATGCGCCACGAGGTGAAGATGACAGTGGGAGTGGTGGTGATGGTTCTGGTGGGAGTCTGGATTAAAGCCGTCGTTATGTCATTGCTGCCTCTCCTTGGGTGGCTGGTCCAGGGTAACCAGGGTCTGAGGACTCCTTCAGTCCTCGTTCCTGGTCAGAGACACTGCTCCCTGCACTGGGCGGGAGGCAGGACCATGCGCCTGCTTTTCATGGTCTTCTTCACCTTCATATATTTTCTGTGCCCCATGTTGATCATCCTGGTGGTCTACTGCAACATGTTCAAGGTGGCCCGAGTGGCAGCCATGCAGCATGGCCCCCTTCCTACTTGGATGGATACAGCGCGACAACGGTCCGAGTCCATCAGCAGCCACTCCACTATGCCAGCCAGCCTTGGAGGGACTGGTGCCCGCAACACTCCCCAGAGGACCTTCAGTGGTGGCAAGGCCGCAGTGGTCCTGGTGGCAGTGGGAGGGCAGTTCCTCTGCTGCTGGCTGCCATACTTCTCTTTCCATCTCTACTCGGCTGTGGCGTCTACCTCTCCTGCCTCGCTGGCCCAGCTGGAGGATGTGGTCACATGGATTGGATATTTCTGCTTCACCTCCAACCCTTTCTTCTATGGCTGCCTGAACCGGCAGATTCGTGAGGAGCTGGGCCGCCACCTGGCCTGCCTCTTCAAGCTGGCTGGGCCCGGTGAAGGGGAGCAGCTGCCCAGCCGTGAGGCCTCTATTGAGGAGAACTTTTTGCAGTTCCTTCAGGGCACTGGATGCAATCTGGAGCCCTGCAACTCTCACAGCAGAGGGAGCCCAGAGGAGCCTGAAACTCAAGGCCTTCAGGAATCAGCTGTTCAGCAGAACATGCCAGCTGACTTCCACATCCCAGGGCAGATTCTTGAGGAAACCTCAGAGTTTATACAGCAACAACAACTGAACAATGAGCCACATGTATCAGAGAACTGCTGCAAAACTGTCCCAGAGCTGTAGCTGCCTCTTTTGCCAACTAAGATACTAAGTTCTATTCATATTTTCTGAAAATATGTTGGATTAATAAATCCCTTGTTTTTTTTGTGCTACAAGCCTGCTTTGAAGCTAAAAAAAGAAGAAGAAGAAGAAAACCAACAAACAGGCGTCTCTCTGAAAAACATCAGTTGTAAGTTATATAAGTGTCTATCCTTTCAGAGACAGGAAACACTCAAGCTATTGTGTGCATCGTCTCATTCATGTCCTCAACAGTCACGACGCTGCGGCATCGCCAGGCATGAGAGTCATGTCATGACAGGCTGTTTTTAGACTGATGACAGCAGCGGGTTGGGTACCGTTCACATCTGAACCGATATCGGTGCGGGTACCTGGAATTTGATAGTGGTACCCAATGCTTCTATTTTTTTGTTTTGTTTTGTTTTGGTTAATTTACTTTCTCTACAGTACTAAAAATATCATTTCAGTTCTGGGAAAAGAAAAAAAAAAAAGGTCTCAACTTTCAGGTGTGCTGCTAACATTAGCTGCAGCTAATTTGACTTTCAAACCCAGTCCTGGGTTCTTAGATGGATTTCCTCAGGTGAAACACGGCTGGCTTTGCATTTCGCAGCACAAATAATGCCACCAGTGGTGTCCATGTCAAGTTTTTAAAAACGTAACCACATGTGAGACCACGTCTGACGGCTGAGCATGTTGCAGAGGTCAGCTCAACTTGGTATTTTCCTCACTCAAACTGCCAGGGGTTGATTTTTTTACTCAGTTTCTCAGATGAACAGATGAAACTCGGTCAATAACCTTAAAAGTCTGGTGCCCAACCCTCGTTAGCAGATGGATGTCGGCTGCGTTAATCGCAGTTCAATGACATGGTCACATTTATGATCATTTAAGAGCCATTAAATTCCAGACAGGAGGAGGAGGAGCATCAGCCAAGTGCTTTGTGACCTGCTCCTCCTGATTCAAATGTGAGTGTATCGTATAGATCACATAATACATTCAGTAGTTAAATTTGGGGTTAGGGGTCTCTGTATTTATTGAAATCACGCTTCCCTCTATGAACAAGAAATTAATTTTAAAAGATATAAATATTTGGTGTTGTTTTTTTCTTCCCTGAGCAGAAGGGAGCCATCATTCAGAGCCATTAAACAAAACCTCTCAGTTTGAAACATTCATTGTGTTGAATGGATCATTTCACAGCTGCTGATGCCGGTGGTATTTATAAAAACAGGCTGACACACCAGTGTATTTTTAAGCATTTTCCAGGAACATTATCATGTTTATCTGTGCTGTCTTGTGATTATCACATCCTCATCGAAATCATCTCACATTGGTAGACTCGTGATTTCACCAGCTTCCACTCAAAGACAAACATTGTGAGTGGTTCGATTGTACGGCAGCGTCGGTGTGGAGGATTAATCCTGAAGTAAGGCTCTGTATGAGCAGTCCTGGTCGTCACTGCCGGGTCCTATTTTCCTCTGATATCCGTGCTGTTGACAGGTAAACACAGGAGCAGTGCGAGCGCGAGCGTGTTTGTGCTATAAACAGCCGGGCTTGTTGTGGCTACACAGCACACAGGTGTGACCGTGCTTACACATGGCAAGCTTTGCCTCTTGCCTCATTCGGTGACAAATGGACAGAACTGGTGATGCTCGCCGGGATCTCAGGTGGAAAACAGTTCGCCCACGTCACACGAGCGGTTACAAACGTTCCAAAGGAAACAGCAAAGGCACAAATCTTTACCGTTTTTAACGCTCGATCTTCCTTACTGCATTCATCTGTTTCCGACCGGACCATTGGAACGATCACAAGGCTCTCGACACACAAGGCTTACAGGGAAGGTTCATCGCTGGAAGTCAGAACAACCAAAAAGAAAGAAAAGGTCCCTTTGTCATGTCATTGAGACATAATGTTCTCAATTGTCTTGCAAAGGGATTTTGTTACCGTCCATTTCATGGACAGCGCCGTCTTGATGGAGAATAGCGTCTGAATGAGGCCCACGAGTCCAAGACAAGATCCCTGCCACCATCTGTAGCCTTTTACAATTTGCAAGTATTTGTAATTCACTACTTGTAGTAAACTACAAAATGTGGCACCATACCAACATTAGGTGACCAAAAAAACCCCCAAAAAGGCCCAGTACTGCCAGCATCAGGAGGGAGAACTGCAGCTCTCCAGATCTTTGAGGAACCCCCTCAATGAGAATAACTGATCTTTGTGGTTCTACTCTGACGAAGCCGGCTGCTGCTGCGGGACCACTGACCCCATCGCTCTCCTCCTCATCTGCAAACATCTGTTGATTGCAATGAAATCAGCTGTTGTAAAGGGGAATGTCGGGTTGTTTATGGATGCTTTGTTCATTGTAAATCATTTCTATGTGTCTTTTTTGTTTTGTTTGTTTGTTTTTTTTTAACCTGAGCTGAAAAGACTGTTCCGATTGGTCCTGACTGCCTGTAGCTCTGCCCTCGTTAGGCTCTCCTCGTGTGTCAGTCAGCCGTCAGTTGAAACGATTAAAGACACCGCAAGAAGATGAACTCCAACGTCTGCTGTTGTAGTTGCACCCATTATCACCACTGTTGGATCAGTAGGCACATCTATCACCATCGATCCTGTCAATCATCTTCTCTCTGCTTCTGTGTGTTTGTGTGTGTGTGTGTGTGTGTGTGTGCGCGCGCACATATGTGCACACGCAGGCGGGGGGTGCAGTGTCACACAGGTGAAATGAACCACTAAAAACAACATCAAAGAAGTGTGACATTTTGAGGAAGGCAGGCTGCAGAGGCTGAACACTGGTGTGTGTGTGCGTGTGTGTGTGTGTGTGCGTGCGTGTGTGTGCACGCGCATGCATGCGAGTGGGAGGATACGGCTTGATAACTAAACTAGTGCCCAAGCACAATGACCAGTACTATAATTATGACCCAAACTCACTCTTTTCTGTAAATATCAGTTATTCTTAACTGTTGTAAATCTATTGTTTTTATAAATAAGGACACATATTTGATATAGAGAGGAGCAAATACGAGCTGTGTGAATTAATACCTTTAAACATGCTCTAATTATTTCCAAATGCACATCTGGAGTGTATTCTGTAGTTCTGGCACTTGTTTTTTTTTTTTTTGCATATTTTCACCAGAAACATCCACAGATTCCATCATCGAGCTACGTCATCCGAGGCTCATCCTCTATTTTCTGATTTTCATAATTTTTGTAGCCTCTCCTGCGCTGCTCCCCGTCAGACAGAATGACTCATAGCTTTCATGTCGAGCCATGGAGGGCGCCTCCTGCTGTGCGGAGATGCAGTTCAAACAGCCTGACCTTTGTGATGGGCCACAAGTAATTTGGTGGAAGTGCTCAAGGACAGATCATGTCACTCTCGAGGGCCGCCGGGTGCTCGGTCGATGGGTTTGTATGGTTCTTGATAAAGCAAACAGCTAAACAGAGAGCTGTGATCATCAGAGAGACTTGTGGCTCCCACAGAAGTCACTCTGGCACCAAAAATAAGAAAACATGTTTCCTGTGAGTACGGAGGCGGTGAAAATGCTCCAGCAATAGATCAGAGATGAACTCAATCACATGAATTTCTCACTTACTTCCAAACCCTGACAAGGCTGTTGCCGTGGTAACCGGTGATGATAGCACTGCTGAGGAGGAGCTGCTCAGGCAAAAAAAAAAAAAAAAAAGTTCTAGATTAGTTTGACAGATGAAGCGAGGAGGGAAAAACCTTCAAGGGCGCCCGCACGCACGCACGCACGCACGCACGCACACACACACATACACACACTCACACACAAGCTATCCTGTTCTTCTAGTGTTGGCATCATACCTGTTGGCCAAACAAGAGGGAATAGTTTGCTATTCTGTCGTCTCTAGTTTCAGTTCCGGCTCAGTAACATTTGCCTACATGCTTGGCGAGTTCACTTTTTTTTTTTCTTTTTTTATCCTGAGTTTATCATAAATCAGAGGTTTCCCACATTTTCATAACTCCTACAGAAAATTAGGAACTCCAAACAAATTTATTCTGTTTTGTTATTAAAGTGATTCTTCACCAAAAAGTGTATTTTCCATTTCAAGTACTCACAATTAGGTGTCTGGAGCTCACATGCATTGTCCCCCCCTCTGAATCACTTCCTTGTGGCTCAAGAATGCAGAAAGAGCCAGCCATGTGTATTTAGCTTGAAGCCAGTGGTGGCCGATGGCTAACAGCAGCTACAGCAACCAAAATAACAGCAGTTCCACCAGAAAACATCCGTTTACGAACTCTTGATGGCATCATCCGGTACGCTCAGTAACACGCAAAATCTTTGATTTGCTGTCAGAGAAAGCTGACGAGTTCCCACCAAGAACCAGCTGGTACTTGTTCTGTTCACGGTGGTACAAACCAGCCATGTTCAAGTTTGTGTGTTTTCAGCTCTGTGGATTACTGAGCATGTAACAGGATAGAGAGGGTGTGGATTATACCGGATTACTGTAAACTGACATTTTTGCTGTTGTTTCATCACTGTAGCCATTTGGTTGTGTTTTTTGTTGTTGTTGTTGTTGTTTTTCAGCTGTCAGTCACAGTTAGCTTCAGGCTAATTATACATGGCTGGCTCTTTCTACATTCTGGCGTTAGAAAAGAAGTGATGCAGGAGGGGAAAAAACATTTTTGTGAGTAACTGAAAGGCAAAAAAAAAAAAAACCCACCTTTTTGGGTGAGTGACCTGGTATCTATGACCCGAGTGTTACCATCCTCCTGATCTGAGCACGGTTTTAAACTAGTTTCTCCTTGACTTTGTTACCTTGTTTAACTTAAAGATATCAGGAAGAAACTAGACCTTAGTGCTTTCCTCCTATCTCGATGATCACATCCTCACTGTGTAAGTACTTTAAATACATCCGACGGCAGTGTGAGAGTGGTGGTTCTTAGCAGGAGCGTCAGGGAGGAGAGATGGAGCTGAGGCAGGTCTCTTAGCAACTAAATACTGACATCTAGTGGTAGAATGAAGTAGCAGCACGACAGCAGTTATTTATGGAGGCGTGCGGCCGGGCTTTACTGGCATTTGACAAGGGGGAGCCAAAGCCTCCTCAGCTGTTGGATTTTGAATTCAAATTAGTTTGAATTTACGCAATCTTTGTCAATTGTAGGGGTGCCCCTGATTATATTGGAAAAGCAATTATACATTTCTATGTTTTCTGAGGCTGGACTGCCAGAGTCGTCCCTCAGTATTCGTTCCCACCACTTGAACGCGGCCTTTTCTCCTCCGCCTCTATAAATTTTACTGCCAAGTTTGATGAGGAGTGTTTTCAGAGCCCAGGACACCGAGAACTGATTTGATAACGCAGTCATGACCAAGACACAATGTCACAAGAATATCACAGTGTCTATGATGGGAAATATTATGAGTTACCATCGGTGGTTGCCACTGCCACAGAGCGTGCTTCAGAAAGCTGTGTCAGACCACGTGGCTGTCAGGGTTGAGAGGTACCTGGCTGATTACAACATCTGTTTCCAAACGTCATTCCAAAAATAAAGAAAAAAAAAAGGAGAAATGAATGAATTAAACTCTCCCATTCTAGCACCGACATCAGATCATCTTTTTTGAAAACATATTTGGTTTTGTTTGTTCGGAGACGGTCAACAAAACCCATGTCATTGAATTCTAATTAATGATCACCAGCAACTTGGTAATTATACCAAGGAGGAGCTGTGACCTCTTGACAGGGGTATATTTGTTTGGAACTACAACCTGCAGTTGTGTTACAAATCCACCGGGGGGCGCGACACACCGCACTAACTCAGCTTTCAGGCAGTGAAAGTGTCCGCAGAACCACAGCGCACTTAAGTTGTAAATTCATGGATTTGCGCCCACATTTGCGCCATATTTGGGCTGCACGCAGACTTGAATCACATAGGCGATGGTTTCCAAGTGAACTACATTTCCCGTCAGGCCAATTTCTCTTTCCTTTCTCTCTTTTATCCAGCACCGTTGTCTTCTCGTGCAGCTGGGTCAGCCGGACGGAGGCGTGACCGCGCAGCAGCGGCTCTCCGGCAGGGACGCGTCGGTCCGTGGCTCTCAGCTTCCGCACGTTTCCGCTGCAGAGACCGGATCAGGCGCCGCAAGTTCAGACAGACAGAAGCTCGTTTTCATCCCGTGTGACGATGGACCTTCACTAAACGTTTACTTTTACTTAGCATACGTAGGAGTTTGGACGGTCAGCATCAGACAGGGGAAGGGGGTTTGCCGGACTGGCGACGCCTTCTCTCCCTTTCCTCCCGGGCTGAGAACCGAGCGGGCTTGTCCCCCCCCCCTCCAATGCGCTGCTGAAACAACCCCGCACACGCTTAGAAGTTGTCAGAGAGCAAGAATGGGCTGCACCATCAGCGCCGAGGACAAATTAGCCGTGGAGAGGAGTAAAATGATTGATAAAAACCTGCGGGAGGACAGAGAGAAGTCCTCCAGGGAGGTCAAACTGCTGCTGCTCGGTAGGAACTTTTACTTGCTTTCCTGCGAATGCTTCAGTTGGTTGTATCATCACTTCAACTCTCCATTTCTCCTCTGGCAGAGGTTGAAGAATTAAACCAGATGTTGGTGAGAGTTGTTGCTGCAGCTCTGTACTCCCCACAGCTGCAGGGAAATCGGATTTTTGTTTTTTTTTTCAGGGTTAAATCAAACTAGAAATAAAAATTTAAAAAAAGCTTTTATGTGTGTTTTAGCTTGAGATGTGAGGTAAGAATTCAACATTCTTTCCAAATTCAGTGCGGGGACCTAAATGTGCTGAAATTATTGTACATGGAGATTTCGTCTAGGCGGGTTCTCAGCTTCAGTTCTGCGGCTGCTGCTTATTTTCTCATGATTTTTATCTCAGAAAATAACAAGAAAGACAAATTTTCCTCCTTGCATTCACTTGATGAAACATTTAAAGGCCAATTATTTGTTTCTGCTGCTTTCCATGGCAGAGGAAAAGCTGCAAATCACGTTTGGATTTTTTTTTTTTTTTTTTTTTTTAAAGGAAGGCGGTGAACGTAAATCTATCAAAACTGGTCCGTCAGCGTAGGGATGGAGCAACAAGTTGTTTCAGCTCTGCTGATTTTGAAAGAGAGCAGTGGTGGTCATCAACATTGCTCAGTTTGCTGTGTGAAATATTTGACAGTTTGAAAAGGTTTTTTTTTTTTTTTAATCATTTTTGGAACGTTTCAGTTGATTCCTCGTAGTTCAGTTTCACTGGAATAAAACTTTGCTGACGTGAGTGAATTCCTGGGTCAGTTTGTGCACCAACTGTCCTCATTCCAGCTTCTCTCATGCCAGCATTGACGCTGACTCTGTAAATGTTGCTTGTGCGTTTACACACACTGACACACACACACACACACACACACACACGTGCACTGCAACCCACATTTTTACAACCTCTGCGCCCTTGTAGGATGTCTGAGCTGGGCAGCTGATGAAACAACAGAAACTAAACGTACGCTCTGAGAAGGGGCCGGGGATGTCTGCTGAGAGATGAGTCAGACTCAGCACCTCGTGACCCCGCTGTTGGATTGACACATCCGTGTGCGAGTGCACGTGAGAGCAGCAGCGGTGTGTTCGTCTGCAGGGTTGACCGATCCCGTCACTGACTCCAGCTCATCACTCCGAGTCATACGTGGTAAAAGCAGGAACCAGAAAGGCGGTATAATCAGCTGAGCCGAGGGCGCCGCTGCAGTTGGTGATGGTAACTGCCTAGAGCTGCCGAACCAGACAAGAATTCAGCTGAGGGGGCTTTTAGAGCTCTAGCCTATCACTCCAAGACCGTAAGGACTCTAACTTCAGTATGTGTATCCGGACGGACAAGAGACACTCAGTTTAACAGCCCCTTTTTTAGTTTCCATCATTCAAAAACGCAGGAGCATAACGGGCCGTCAGAGGTCACTGACGAGGGTCACCGAGCAAAATGCGTGTCCGTCTGTTAGAAAGTAACGTTGTGGGAAAGAAGAAACAATTGTGTGCGAGAACGACTTAGACAAATTTTTTTTTTTAGACGAGGTTAACGCGTCCTCCACCTCTGTAAGGGCGATGTCACCGATCGTAGCCTCTGAAGAGGCACGTCTGCCCTGCGATTCAGATCCGCTCTCCTCAGCCCATGCAGCATGCCTCCAACAGCACTGATCCTAAAAATAACAACAATAATCCTCATCAGGCTGCTTGTTTCTGCCGGGCAAGTGCACCAAAAGTATCACCTCCACGGTTGAGGTAAATAGAATCAGAATCCAAATTGTTGTGGTGGGAAGTTGCGTTGCCAACACGAGAGCGTGTCTTTTCCATTGTAGCCTTCCCTGCCTTCTCTAAAAAAAACAAAAACAAAACTTTAAGAAATGGTTATTAAGTTAAAACATGTAACTGCTCACCAACATGTCGGTTGGAGGAAAAAGTATCAGAAAAAAAGTTAAATAAAGGTTTTGCGCCTTTAGCTAAGTCGGCTATGAAAAATTTAAAATGCAGTTCAGGACGTGGAAACGTTCTCGTCATAAATGATACAACAAAGATTGGTAACTTTCCATAGAACTCAGGGTTCTGTTTTTTGTTTTTGTTTTTTTCTGGAACATGATGTCATACAACCTGATTAGTCAGAAACAAGTTATCCAAATTGATGAGATTAGCACACACTTCATTAAAATGGATGAGTCTGAGTGCAGGTGCACCAGTTAAATTAGTCAGTCGTTCTCAGCCGTTACCGTGAGGAGGAACTATCGATACACGCTTTTCCTAACACACACCAGAGCGGAGTGACCACGTGACGTACGGCGGCGGCTCAACGAGTCACGTCGCCTCAACAGGTCCCGTGGCGAGGCCGACGTGTGTTAGTAAAAGAATTCGTCGTGGTGGGTCAAAAGAACCAAAGGGATAAACTCATTTCCAAGAAGCACTGGCAGCATTTTCAGCGTCACACCAATGTTCATCCAGATTAACTCGATTTCTACCTCCAAATATGGGATTTGTTTAGTTTCCTCGCCCATAGTCACTGTATTTGTATCCTGGTTCACATTTATGTCAGAGGCATCAAGTTTACTTCCAACCATTCCAGAGCCACCGGTGCCCGTGACGGTGCTGCTGTGATTTCGATCTGGTCACTTCCTCTGCTCTGTTCATAGATTACAGCGTCATTGTTGCGTGGAAGACGAGCTATTGTGGTCCGTTGAGCCCCGAGTGTAACAGCAAAACCTGAAATAGATTTCTCATGAGGTCACATAGATGTGGATGCTGGAACAGCTAAGCAAGGATACGGATGAATCCCACCCCCAGCTAGCTGACCTGGGAGGATTAGCGTCGGGCTGGTGCAGCACTACAATGCTGCGATGAATGGAAACTTTCATTTTCTCCTTCTGACCACAAAGTTGAGGGGGAAGCAGTTTTTCCAGGCAGTGCCCTGAACTCCCTGTGTGTGCAGGGACAAGAGAGTTATGGGGGGAAAAAAAACAAAGAGGAACCGAGCTTTTTGCCTGCTGTTCCGTGTAACAAACCACAAATCTGGAAAGCCAATGAAAACGGTCCCGTTTGACCACGAACAGTGATTCATAACAAATCTGCATTTGAAATTCTTGTTAAATGAGGCTGGGTTTGGAGACTCCTGCATGGGTTTGGATGACTCTGAGAAAGCCTGTTGGTGATCAGGCTTCAGGCAACGCTCGCTAATCAGTTCTGCTGGTCACCAATGGTTTCGTTATGGCTGGGGAGATATAAACGCACTGCGCTCAGCTGAAGAATTCATGGATTGAATACTTTTTTAGCCTTAAACCTCACGGCGGATTCAAGAATTCCTTTGAATGAACCAAATTAAACATGTCTTCATTTCATATTCTTACACTGAGACTTAAGCTGAAGTTCGAATCTATATTTTACAGTCTTGCACCTCCAGACTTTTAAATCCTGATTGTTACTTGGGTTACATTACGCAAGAGAGAGGCTACGCTAACTGCACCAGCTCATTCCAGATGTGCATGGGAATAATACCCGACTGGTTGAGTTTGATGCGTCTAGCTTGCGTTCAGTCACTGTTTTAATAGCTGGACTTCACTCTAGACCCCTCGCACTGCAGACCAGTTCAACTGTTACTCGTTCTGCTGTGAGATTTTTTTAACCATAAAAGTAGAATGCTGAAGCCTAGTGTAGCTTAGCATAGCATAAAGAGCTTGGATGGGATAAGAAAGTAGAGAAATATCTGCTGCCGCAAAGGCTCACGGCTCCAGGTTTATACTTGCTGCACTTTAATGGACGTTGGTCTCTTCATCCGCCACTCAGCTGGAACATGTCACATATTTGTCTTAATGGGGAAACTAGATAATGTTTGTAGAACCTCCCCAGAGCCTACACAAGCTATTTTCATGTGCATGACATCATCTCGAAGTTAAGTGTACAGGAAGGAGAAAACGTTGACCCGTCGAGAGTAGAAGTCTGATGGGGATCATCGCAGGAGTATTTCCTGACTGTTGGTCCTGTGGAGCCAAAATGTACTGCATTATTTACTCATCTGAAAACTTGCAGCTGTATTCTTGCCAGTCTGTTTAAAGATACTGTACTTGGATGTATTTGGAGTTCAGGTATCAGTGCGTTGATTTGATTTGACTATTTATTTTTCTGAGAAATTGTTACTTTTACTCTTTATTAAACCCAAACGTCTTCACTTTCTCCCTTATTACGTTTTTTTTTTGTTTTTGTTTTTTAAATTGAGCTCTTAATTTTTAATGCATTGGAGCAGATTTGTCGATTGTTACTTTAGCGTGACTGCGCGCCTTCCAGCGATCTGCAGATTCGCTCTGACTCTGACCAAATCTGCATGTACACATAAATCATGCACCCAGAGGAATTCTTTTCTTCAATTTATAACCCTTAGCCACAGAGCACCGATTGGGAGTCTAACCGTAGCGCTCACTTGTGGTTCACTTCGTTTCTGCATGAAAGCAGCCAGTTGAAATGTCCTGATGTAGACATGGAGTGCATTCTCTTGCCTGCTCCTTGACGGTGAATCGACACACGTGTATCTTCTCGATCGAAGTATTTTGTGGCACAAGTATCTGCTTCTGCTTAAGTCATGAATGTGTATAATTCTGCCAATGCCACCTATGCAGACTAAACCGTAACTGCTACCACATTCATTTTTGTATGATGAGGGACACGCACACACACACACAAAAAAAAAACCCTCTCTCTTCCGAGAGGCTCTAAATTATTTGTCTGTGGTGACAAATATGGTAAATGCAGCTGAACAAGCCCAGTTGCCCTCCTGATCTCCGTTAACAGAAGAGTTTACAGGGCTGTGGGAGGTTCTTCCCATCACTAATGGAGCACCATGCACAAGTCCTTCTGCTTAGAAAGTTACGTTGCGTAGTAGAAAACTACTTTGCGGACGTTGTGGCCAAAAATGATGTTTGAAGACTGAAAATTTCCCTTCATGTCAATGTAAAAACCCATCCACACTTATTAAGGCATGTGACAGCACTCTCAAAAGATACTGCTGTATGTTTCTGACATAGTTTATACAATTATAGTTACTATTTAAAATCCTCAGAGTGCCACCTACTGTTGTCCCCCCGTGTAAAAGTCCAGAGGTCTAGAAGGTACTAATATTTGTCGTTGGACATGTTTCCCACCCCTCCATGAATTACATTTGTGTAGTGGAGGTTCCCAGAGCACTTTTGAAATCAGATTTTTCAGTGAGCATCGAGAACATTTTAACTTTCACCCACGAGTGTGAAAACAACCTTCTCCTCTTCCATCACTCTGTACGGTGAAGCACAAACATTCAACTGTGGGAACAAGAAGAAAAACTCATCCATGACTGGAGGGGGACTTGGATGTAGCGTACCCACTCGGTGGTTCGGATCTGTTCCAAACTTTAATGGGCCTAATTTCCACAGCTTTGCTAAATTTTACAAAAAAAAAATCAGCCCGCCTGGTAGTTTTTTTTTCGTAATCCTGACAGAGTAATGGAACTGAAAATAACCTCCTTTGACCGCTGGTGGAGGATGATATTCATTATTTGCAGCCCTCCATGCTTCCAGTAAACACAGCTGGTTGTGTTTGTGAGGGATCACATCCGTGCCGCCGCTACTGAGACTATTAGCGGTTGTTCTGAGGGGCTGGTACTCCCCTCTAACTGGTGGAGACAAGCAACATCCTGATTATTGGGACGTTCCTTACCCTGGAGTTTCTGTCAAAGGACGAATCTTTATGAGCCAGTTGAGGATATCAGTTTAGTTTTGTTGTGTTTTTTTTTTTTATTCTTGCTACAGTTAGCTCTCACGTTAGCGGGATCAATAGTCTTTCCTCTGTGCTGAGTGACAGTTCATACCAGCTGGACTATGAAAACAGGAATGTTGGCTCCTCTATTTTGGACATTCGCGGTTTGTTTTTGTTGTTTTTCGTTTCGTTTTTTTTTCAGCCGGGGGTTACAGGTTGCTGATGACCCCCCCCCCCCCCCCATAGAGTACGTTGTGTTTTTATAGCCTCTATGCTCTCTCACGCCCAGAACGGCCTGATGGTATGATAATGTCACCAGTGGAAAAACCCTGACTCAGCCAGAAGCGAGACAACTGTTTCCTGTTTGGCTGAATTTTGCAGATGATCTGTAGATGTTCCCCATGTGAAGTAATTGACCCACCCATCATTATGCTACCTTTTATGTCCATTTCACTTGTGCAAACCATCAATTCATCTGCCACAGATCTCATTATGTGACTTTATTGGCTGTGGAACATATTTGTACGTTATTGAGTGTAATTTAGAAAGTACAAGTTTTTTTTTTTAAATTCGCAATAATGCATAGTTTTTGAAATGCTTTTAAGCAATACTTCGCCAAAAAAAATTGTGTTTTATCTTTCAAGTACTCACAAATAAGTGTCTGGGGCTCACAAAGATGTTTTTTTCCACCCTCCTGGGTCACTTTGTGACACCAAAAAGAACCACTCACGTATATCTAGCTTGAAGCTAATGCCAACTGATGGATAACCACAGCAAAACTAAACTTTTTACTCATACTACTAATACACTTTTTACTCTTGTTTGCAGTTGTTCATGATGGCGCCGAACCAGAAGTGCTGTAGTTAATTTTTACTGAGCATTCGGGAGGATTATCCCAGAAGATCAAGTTAAGATCTCGTAAACAGGCGTTTTTGGGCAGCTGCAATTAGCTTCAAGCAAAATATACTGTAGCTAGCTAAAACTGGTGTTCCCGTGGCTGGCTCTTACTGCATTGTGGAAAGGAGGAAAAAAAATGGAGTGGTGCAGGAGAAAAGAAACCACCTTCATGAGCTCAGTTTTATTAAAATTTATTGTGAGAACTTGAAAGTCCAAACACACTTTTTTTGGGGGGGGGGGTGAAGCATTTTGTTAATGAGCTCATCAAACTTCATCTCTGCAGCTCACAACTGAGCAGTTCATGACGGTACACGCTCAGAGTTATGGTCGTAGATGGTGAGATGTTATTTGACTCGTCGCTGAATATAACCGCTATGGCTCTTTTCCAGGTGCTGGGGAATCAGGGAAGAGCACACTCGTCAAGCAGATGAAGTAAGTCGCAGCTTTGATAACGGCACACATGGCATCACACCAAACCACCAACATACCGTGAAAGAGCTTGACGGTTGATACTATTTTTGTTTTATAATGGCACCGGCCTCACGCTGGCTCTCAGCTGCAGGTTAATAGTTTGGGGAGAGCTGTGATCACAAACAGGGTTCATCTTTGTGGAAGCGAGAGTAGCAGACTGGTTTCTGTCTGCTCAGGCGGAGGACGCGTTCAACAAAGGCCAGAGAGGCCGGTCGTAGCCTGGCAGGACCTGAATAGATCCCCCAGTTCCCACATTAGACATGCTGCATGCTCTCCGGAGCTGGAATTCCAGCACTAATGACCGTGCTGCAAGATGGAATTTTAGCAAATCCGTTATTTGTCCCACTTTTTTTTTTTTTTTAGATGAAACTTTCAAGTATTTATCTGACCCCTAAACGCCTCTTTGTGTGCCACGCTAGAATCATTCATGAAGATGGCTACACAGAAGACGAGTGCAACCAGTACAAAGTGGTGGTGTACAGCAACACCATCCAGTCCATCATGGCCATCATCAGAGCGATGGGTCGGCTAAAAATCGACTTTGGGGATGCTGCACGGGTGGTGAGCGGAATCCTTCACACACACACTCTGACACTGTCTGAAAAAAAGCACTTCTACCGCTAACGTGACTTTCACACCAGTTTCTGACGGACACTTTCTTACCATAAAGATTATAATCCAGTTCAACACATTGAAAATTAGAATTCACGTCACAAGACTGTGGTGTTTGCTTCTTGGAATTCTCACAACATGAAAATATATCCAATTTCCATACGTTAGCAATAGTTTTACAACACAAAACTGCAACCGGGAGATTTCCTCCTTTCAGTCGTTGCCATCATGTCATTGATGTTAAGTACAAGAAGGAAAAAAAAAGATAATATAATTTAATTGTTGCCAGGACGACGCCCGGCAGCTCTTTGCCCTGGCGAGCACAGCAGAGGAAGGGGTGATGTCTGCAGAGCTGACTGGAGTGATTCAGAGGCTGTGGAAGGACGGCGGCGTTCAGGCTTGCTTCGATCGATCGCGAGAGTATCAGCTCAATGACTCGGCTGCATAGTGAGTACGCTTGACTCGGCGGATGGATACCAGAACACATGCCTGCACAGGACGAAGGCTTTCTGTCCCCCGTCTCTTAGGTTGTAATCAGTGAACAACAAAATCTACACATGTGAATGTTGTTTTACGTAAATCTTTCCTAATAATAACTTTCTTGGTAAATGTATTTCCGCCTTCTGGGAATTCTGTGAGGAAGTGAATCTGCTCGGTTGATTCATAGAGAGGTTTTACTTTCACTATCACTATTTCCGTTTATTTATTTCAAATTTTACTCATCTGTAGTCAGACAACTTTAGCTAGGAAAACAGACAGCTGTAAAAATACTTCTATCCAGTTGTCAGTTCATTTTTTTGATCGCCATTCGGGGGACAAAACTGTCTGATTACCTGGTAAAAACAAATCAATTTTTAGTAAACGGCCATTTTGTTCAGCCAGGTTGCTGTGTTTCTGCTGTGTTTCTGCTGTGTTTCTGCTGTGTTTCTGCAGGGTTTCTACCAGGTTCACCCTGAGACAGAGGTAGCTCAGTGTGAAGGACATGATCTTTGTTTTGCAAACAGATGATGTGTCCTGGCTCCCTTTGCACTACAAGACATGGCTAGAACCAGTGGAGTTAGTCTGTTTTCACTCAACTCAACATGAGCCAGTGTTTATCACCCACCAAAATAAGAGCCCATATTTAGTATCATCCTGTCCCCGCTGAATAAGTCCTACAAATATCATTTTGACGCTCTACTGTATTTTGACGTCTTTGTAAATCTGGAAAGCTGCTGGATAACTTCGGTCTGGGTTTTAAAAAAAAAAAAAGAAGAATGTTATGTGTCTGTGAAGGACTTATTAGGATTTTAGTGCTGCGGTGTGATGTATGCATGGGATCTAGCGCCATTTTTCATCCGCCTATGTGCTCTGTGTCTCAGCTACCTGAATGACTTGGACAGGATCTGTCAGCAAGACTACGTCCCGACCCAGCAGGACGTGCTGCGTACGCGCGTGAAGACCACCGGCATCGTAGAGACTCAGTTCACCATTAAAGATTTCTTCTTCAAGTTAGTAAAGTCGTGACGTCATGGATGTGTAAAGAGAACCAACTGGATACGGCATGAGGTCCTCTGCACTGCGAGGCCAGGGGAGCAAGCGCACCTGAAGCCTCTGCTGGTTTGGGCCTCAGCTCACTTAAAAGGGGGTGAAATGATCGACTCCGGCAGCTCCTCTGCACTTTGAAGTTGCACGTGCTTGTAATTCTGCAGTTTGGCCACTGTGTAAAATTGCCTTCAAAGTGCGGCGAAATTCCATGGGGAATTTTTGGGTCCTTTTTTTTGTCCCGTAAAAATAACTTCTAAAGCCTTGCTGCGATGGCCTGAGCTGGCTGAGTTGCCATATGGGTTGGCAGTGTGATAACCTCCTTTACAGACAAACACAGTGTTTCCCAGCCTGAGGGTCTTGACACTCCTAAGGGCTCACAAGGTGCAGGATTAAAACATAAACAAAACAAAACAAAAACCTTCACACGGAACTGTTTATTTTGACTTTGCGGCTCGTGGCTTCTCTCTGCTTTATTTGTTTGCACTCTGATAAAATTCTGGGTTGTTTTCCTCCTCCAGGCATTAAAAACTTTACTGATGTGTTCCTCTAAATTAACTGTGAACAAAAAAAAAAATCATTAGCGAGCACAAATTAAGTGTAGCACAATGCAAACAGCACGCAGCTGCAGAGTAACAAAAGCGTTTCAGCCGTTACACAGATAACGACCAAGGTGTGGCTCTTTAGAAAAAAACAAAACAATAAATGTTTACTTTGTGTTCAAATGTTCATATTAGTGGAGATTCTGAGTCTGTCAAGCACGTTTTGTGTAAAACCTCCATAGTGTACTGAGCAGTGAATATTCAAGGAGTGTTTCTGGAGCTGATCACTATCACAGTGGGGCTTCTGTGGAACAAGAGCCACACCCACAATTATCTGCGCGGCGCTGAGGAAGGCCGGGGGCTGAAACGCATCCGTTCTTTATTCTCTGGGTGTTGACGGCTCTTATCTCTTCATCAGGGACTTTGGGATCGATACCAGTTTCCTCCAAAGGCATTGTGACATGATGTACTCGTGCCTTTTATTTTAATGTGGAACAAAGAAATGTCGGGCGTTAAATGACGGATAAAGTGATGAGTGCACCTCTCAAATGGGTCCAATGAAAAATCTCCTGAGTAACCGACTAACTCAGTATTACAGAGGAGTTAGTGACATCACAGCGTTTCAGGTCCACCTCCGGTACTCATGAATATCATTAAACATCAGCTGTGACAGTCTCAAGCCGTACTTAAGAATCCACCGTGTGTGTGTGTGTGTCTGTCTGTCTGTCTGTCTGTGTGTGTGTCTATCTGTGTGTGTGTGTGTGTGTGTGTGTGTAATCCCCGAATCGGTGTTGGCGCACGCAGCCTTTCATTCATTTAATCTCTGCCTCCATTTAAGAGCTCAGCCTAGATTGAGGGTCACAGTAAAACAGCTGTTTCTGGTTGCTCAGGTTGTTTGATGTTGGAGGTCAGCGCTCGGAGAGGAAGAAGTGGATTCATTGTTTCGAGGAGGTCACCGCCATCATTTTCTGCGTAGCCCTCAGTGACTACGACCTGGTCCTCGCTGAGGATGAGGAGATGGTAAATTATGGATTCTGCCTTGAATCTGTTTGCTCTGCTGGGTTTTAACGTTTGCCGTTGTTCGAGGCGTTAACTTGTCTGCTTTGCTCCTCCTTCAGAACCGGATGCAGGAGAGCATGAAGCTTTTCGACTCCATTTGCAACAACAAGTGGTTCAGGAACACCGCCATTATCCTCTTCCTCAACAAGAAGGACCTGTTTGAGGAGAAGGTCAGCAGGAGTCCACTCACCATCTGCTACCCCAGCTACACCGGTGAGACGAACAGACTAACGCTGAGACACCTGATCAACGTCAGAATCAAAATCCATAAACTCAGCAGACGCAAGAGCCAACCCTAATGATAAAACTGCTCGGCGCTCATCCAGAGGTTCAGCTTCCACGCGTGAACCGCAATTTTTCAGTTCCACTGTGAAAGTACAGACGAGGGCAGAGAAACTAGCACGACTGAAAATGAAGGCAGAATGCAATAGCGACCGTTTTCATTCATGTTAATTTGATTTATTCGTTTCAGCTCAGTGTGAGCGTCTCTGCATTTTACCGTCGGTTGCTGGCGACGTTTCTCTTCTCATCAATGTAAGAAAGTAACCGCTCGTTGTTGAACCATCGCTCCTCTAAAAACTTTATCATCCGCAAGGGGGAAATCTATTTTTATAGCACTGTACTCTTAAGACAAATATGACTTCAGTTTAAGACAAGAATGAAAAGATTACACACAGCAGACGGTGCACTCTGGCCTCAGACCAGCTCAGCAGGGACTCTTTTACACAGGTTTTTTTGTTTGTTTGTTTATTTGTTTATTGGTTTATTGAAGTTGTGAAACTGTGTTTTAGCAATTTTTATGTGCTGCTGTCGGCTTTGTTGTCTTATTTTCGCGTGTGAATCTGAGAAAATCCACTGCACGCAAGAAGTGTCTTCTGGGTAAAAAAAATGTGATCTTTTGATGTTTGTGTGTGTGTGTGTGTGTGTGTGTGTGTGTGTGTGTGTGTGTGCGCACTAGTGTAGCTACATTTGTGAGGCCCGATTTTGAGATTCAAATCATTTTTGGCGAGTGAGGTCAGCGCTTACTTCCTAAATACACATTTAAAGGGCAGTTTTTAGCTCGAGATTTGGTTTTGGGGTTTAGGGTTAGTGTGTGTGTGTGTGTGTGTGTGTGTGGGTGGGTGGGTGTGGGTGTGCTTTGAATACAAAATTCTCAACTCATCATGTGCAGACTTGACCCAGTGGCCTTTCTTCTAATCAGACAAAGGTTTTGCATCGAGCCTGTCGATCGTCACGTTCTCTGAACCGCAGCCTCACTCAACAGCTTTTGTTCGACACAGTTTGGGTTTTTTCCCACCGATGTTGTTCAAGTGTCGTGACAGATTCTGGTGTTGGTGACTATTCATGGACCTGAAATAACATGTAGTTGTTGTTTTTTTTTATATTCAAATGATTATTACTTAAAGTGTCTTTACACAGCGTCAGCGTCAAAATTCAGTGTTGAGAATAAAGCACTTGTCTGCTCCCTTGTCTGCAGGCGGACACTCATATGAAGAGACCACCACTTATATCCGGTGCCAGTTTGAAGACTTAAATAAACGGAAGGACATCAAGGACATCTACACCCACTTCACCTGCGCCACCGACACCAAGAACATTCAGTTTGTCTTTGATGCCGTCACCGACGTCATCATCAAGAGCAACCTGACGGATATCGGCCTCTACTGAAGCTCCTGGCACCTTAGGTCAGCACATCCAGCCTCACCGCACATTCATACTTGAGCAGGGGATGGCGGCCTGTTGTGGTGGGTGGTACGGGGTCGGCGTTGTACGGTTCTGATGACTTGGAAGTAAAAATACAGAGGTATTCTTCATCTTCGTTGCGGTCGCAGACAAACGGCCATATTTGACTGATTAGATCGCACGTTGCTGCATCAGCACATGCGGGCCTGATCTGGAACCATTTTGGCACGTAAAGCATTGGCAGGTATTGCAGGGGCCAGATTTGACCCAAAATATCAGGCCCTACTTGGGCTTCTGTCATCAGTGAATCAGAAGAATCGGTGTTTGTATAAAGATTTGACCAAAAAAAAAAAAAAAAGAAAGTTTAACTAATCAAACTGATAATAATAATACAAGTGTGACTTTATAGAAACTGTAAATTGGTGATGTTATTGGTAAATCGGCGCCTGCTCGTGTTGTAAAGCTTCAGGTGTGCTTATTTTAACATAGCTGGAAAATATCTGTCAATATATTTGAGGAACGTCCCAAAAACGCAGCTGAACTTCCTGTTGGATCACCAGTGTAACACCACAGTCTGCAGCTGAGTGGATTACATAATCCAGAATAATTGGTAAACATTCCGTGATGGATTCTTTAAGTGACATTTTAAAGGTTTTTTTTTTGTTTTGTTTTGTTTTGGGTTTTTTTTTAGGTTCGTTTTCATTTTCCTTGCAGGTGTCAGAAGGAGGTTCAGGACGTCGTGGCCGGTACGTAAGAGTGTGTTAGCGGGGGCTGAGCAGCACCTCGGCAGACCACTCCCGGGAGATTATGTTTGTGTAAGTAGGTTTTACAGTGCAGAGCAAACCTGGGAGGAGGTTCTTAGTGAGGGCAGCTTGTGATACTACCACTGTGACTTCACCTGGACCCTTGAGACCTTTATGTTTCCGAGGGGCCGACTGGTGAAGGCCCCCTCTGACGTCACATAGACTGAAAAACTATTCCCTTTCACAGTTCAAGTTCTTTCCACTTATTGTGTGTTGCATCTTTCTGTAGCCTTAAGTCTGTGTCACATTGCTTTTGTTGAATATTTGCATTATATTTTATTTTAAAAATGAACTGCAAATATGTAGTGTTTCAACTTTTGAATGTATGAATAACTTAAGAATAGGAATTAGTTTCTTGGTGTATCTAATG
Source organism: Aulostomus chinensis (assembly GCF_037954235.1). Lineage (NCBI taxonomy): Eukaryota > Metazoa > Chordata > Actinopteri > Syngnathiformes > Aulostomidae > Aulostomus > Aulostomus chinensis. The sequence goes on along the minus strand of NC_141328.1, from coordinate 26,199,210 downwards.
TGTACCCTGTTGGGTCCCCTACATCTGTAGAACTCAGCTGCACCACAACATTGTTACATTAACCTTAACTGCAACCCACCGTATTGAACAATATTTTTATACTTGAGACACATAATTACATATCAACTTGTGAAGGGAGATCCTGATTTTTTTTTCCTTTCTTTTTGAAATTATATTTTTAAAATATCATGATATTTTTCTTTTATTTTTTTGGAATAATATGAATGGAGGTCAGTATTGAAGCTCTTTTTTTTTTTGGTTTTTTTTTTTTTGTTCAAGGTAAATTTCAATGCTGTGGGTGCTGGTAAAAAGGCAAAAAGAAGAAGTGTAGTAATGGCTTGATTTTGTTCTATTTGTGTTCTTTTGGTGTAACCAGCACATAATACGAAGGACGTCTGTAGCAATCGTACTGTATCTGTCACCTCTTGCACATAGAAATCAAAGGTTACACGTCGAGCTCACTTTAAATTCCTGCATTAGTCATTGTATTAGTTCATTTAAACATTATTAAATGATGGCACAAAGCTGTCTACCTCTTGTTTGTTTGTTTTTTTGTCATCGCAAACATGAATGCACGACAGAGATTCACAAAAGATTTCTCGTTGTTTTAGACGTAGGGGACAAATCTGTACTGTACGCTTGAAATGCTTCAAAACAGGTCCCAAAAAGTGTGTTTTTACCCAGCACTCTGAAGTTGCTGGGAATCTGCGAGGGCCAACTTCAGTGGACTGCTTATCATCTGTTGACGGCACCCTCCTCCGTCAAGTCCTCGTATTCTGCTTCTTCAGTTCATGAGAGATGGTGTCCAGGGAAGTGTTAGCATACCTCCATCAAAAGTCATCAGACAGTTGAAGTGCAGGATCTTTGCTTTCCAGACATAAATGTCCTCTCATACTAAGTCCGTCATGATCAGTAGCAGTGGGCACTATTCTAGTCTCACTGCTGTGTGAAATCCCTACACCAAGCATTTTGGTCAGCAAAAACTAGTTCTGTCTATGTATTCCGAATGATAAAAATACAGCATGTCGTCATTTTAAATTGTTGCTACGTGGTGAACCTAATGCAGGTGGCAGGGATTTGAAGGAAAGTGTTTTCAACAGAGGTATGCCAACGCATCCCAGCCACAAACATTCGCTGTGCTAAGCTAACTAGCGGCCAGCTGTGGGTCTCAGCTCCCCGCTGCAGGACAGTGGAGGGGATCTGTCTTCTTGTCTGGCTGTGGGGAGGATGGACAGTAGATTTCCATCCATCCATCCATCCATTTTCTCCGCTTATCCTGTTAAGGGTCACGGGGGCTAGAGCCTATCCCAGCAGCCCTCAGGCGTGAGGCGGAGTTCACCCTGGACGGGTCGCCAGTTCATCCCAGGGCCAACACATAGAGACAGACAACCATTGGCTCTCATAGTCACGCCTTCGGTCAGTTTAGAGTCTGGATTAACCTGGTCCCCTCTTGATGTCTTTGGACTGTGGGAGGAAGCTGGAGTACCAGAGAGAACCCAGCAGGAACAGGGAGAACATGGAGACTCACACAGAAAGATCCTGTGCTCCAGCCGGGACTCGAACCCGGAACCTTCTTGGTGAGGGCGCCACAGTGCTGACCACTGCACCACTGTGGCGCCTGTGCAGTCGATGTGTTTCCCAAAAAGCTGACATCTCGTGAACTTAACATATGCTGCCATTTCCTGTGTGACAAGAAAAAGGAACTTACACACACACACACACACACACACACAGAACCCTCTACTGTCCCCTGAGTGATGACAGCCACGTTTCCTCTTAATAGGTATGATTTACTGAGTGAAAACACAGAGACAGAAGTGAAGTTAATGCAGCTTTATTTCATGCGTCTACATTTCATAAGAAAGAACAAACTTGGTAGGTTTTCATTCCCTTTTCATAATAAAGCATCACCCCTCTAGTGTTTCCCCCTCTCTCTCTCTCTCTCTCTCTCATATATATTCCATATAGAATTATGAATTATTTAACTTTCAAAATATAATGAATCATCTACTTTTATGTACAAAGTTTCTCTACCATGTTTGACCTTCAGGAATTTATTCATCACATTAAAATGTTAAATGAATGGAATACATTAACTCTATTTAGATTAGATACATGTACAATTTGGTTTGTAATCCGGACACACTGCAAGTATATCTGAGATACTTGCTCGGCAACTTTTTACAGTTTAAATATCAAGACCATAGAGACTACTGTACACAAAAACAAGGATGCAATGAAGCTATTCAAAATATTAATATTTTCTCCCAGATTTATTGTTTCATTAATTTGATAGAATTTATTTAAATAGGAAATGTAACTCAATGCAGTAGTCAAAGGAAGCAACAAGGATCAAACAATTTCATCGTCAAACCTTCATACCCGCAGCTTCTGAAGTGAGACAAATTCTGTAACGGGAAAAAAAAAAACCTGTGCGTCCATGACAACAATGTGGTGACTTGATAGTTGTTTTGACCCGGTTGGACATGCGTGGTGATGTTGCGGAGGTGTAATGCTGGAGACGGTGATGGGCTATGACAGTCATGGACCGGGACTTGGCATGGAAGCGATGAACACGACAAACTGAGGATCCTTAGTACGCCATCAGTACACTTCCCAGTTAATGCCAATATGTGAGGGGTTAAAGGAGGAAAGGAAGTTCTGCAAAGGAGAAGGAAAGAACAAATCAACCTTTACTTGCCGAAAACCCATTACATCAACCATTACTCTGTCTTCTGTCGGCATACGTAGACATTTTCCCTCTGTGCATTCATGGATTAAGCTGCACGGCCTGTGTAGTGTAACGATGCGAATACTAGAAACCCTCAGGGGCCCTTGGGAGTCATCCAGGAGGTCCCCAGCAAAGTGAGAAGTTTTGTTTCACTGGTTGAAAGTTTGTGGAATGCCTATCTGCACAGCTGCATTCAGATGTCTTTCACAAGCAGTTAGCTGTAACTTTCCTGCTACTTATTTTATATATATATATATATATATATATATATATATATATATATATAATTTCATGTTAATTTCAGGAGCCTTTCTTTTTTAGGTTTTTTGTTTTTGCGTTAAAAAAAATTGATTATCAAATTTGCAACTAAGACAACTATCAAGAACAAACAAGAGTGATCAGATGTGTGGTTAAATACCCTAGAAAAGTAGCAAGATTGTATGTTTGGTGTGTATTTTTATTGCAGAGGTAAATGTGATGAATCATCAAAAATTTGCTGAATTACGAAAGAATTTGAAGAGAAAAAAAAAAAGACCGGTTTTGTCATTAATTTCCGGATGTATATTTTTTTCTTGTTTGCTGGTCATTTATTCCAAATCTGTTTATGGCTCAGAAACCAAGTGCCTTTGCAAGAAAAATATAGGAATATTAAAAAAATATATATTTAGAACAGTTTTAACACAACAATTACCTCTCGTCACTGTGCGGCTCCTCAGAAAAGACCGCAGTCTTTCAGGTTTTCTTTGATGATGATGTCTGTCACGGCATTGAACACAATCTCGACGTTCCTTGTGTCTGTGGCACAGGTCAAGTGGGAGTAGATTTCCTTCACACCCTTCTTCATGTTCAGCTCCAAGAACTGCGTCTTGATGTAGTTACTGGCGTCATCGTACGTGTTTGGGCCTGAGGAAAGATGTGAAGGTTCATAATTCTTGTTCAAGAAGTCCCTGAACACTTCTGCATGTGTCGATCTCTGAATATAACGACTTGCATCGTGTGATTTCATTAGATGGAGCAACACTGAGGAGCAGGAACAACAAGTTTAAGTCTGCTGACGCCATCTGCTGCTGTCCAGTCATAACTTCCTGGCAGCTGATTGGGTCTGATAATGGACGACCCTGTCGTGATGTCACACTGTACGTTAACTGATAAACCAACAGAGCAGGTGGTTTTACCATCGTAATCAGGGAAGCAGATACTCAGATGGACTTTCTTGATCTTCTCCTCAAAGAGATCCTTCTTGTTGAGGAAAAGCACGATGGAGGTCAGCGCAAAGAACCTGTGGTTGCAGATACTGTTGAATAGATGGAGGGACTCGTGCATGCGGTTCTGAAAGGGTCAGAGAGGGAGACGGTTAGCTCCCGGCGGACATGTCTTCCTCGAACATGGCTTGGTTCTTAGGGTCCTGACTTACCACTTCATCGTCCTCTACGAGCACCATGTCATATGCACTGAGGGCTCCACAAAAGATGATGCAGGTCACACCCTCGAAACAATGGATCCACTTCTTTCTCTCTGACCTCTGGCCTCCCACGTCGAACATCCTGGTCACCACAAAGTCAGATAAAGTCAGTTAGCGTCCGACAGTCGAGGCGAGGCCCCTCGACAACTGCAGAGTCGCTCACCTGAAGTGCAACTCTTTGCAGGAGAACTGTTCTTCAATGATACCAGTTGTTTTGACTCGAGATCGCAGCACATCCTGCTCAGTGGGCAGGTAATCTGGTTTGCAGATTCTGTCCATTTCATTGAGGTAGCTAAAAATAACAGAACAAACAGTCCAGAAATGAGAAATTCTCTAATAATGCATGTTACTTGCACCTTCTGTACACGAGCTGCCAGTTTAGTGTTGTAGTCTTGGACTCACTAGCCAGCAGAGTCGTTGAGTTGGTACTCAGCAGCTCTATCAAACCCGGCCTGCACGCCAGAGTCTCTCCACAGCTTCTTGATGACATCAGCCAGCTCAGTAGGCATTGTGCCTTCTTCGATGGAGTCTGACAAGTTCTGCAGCTTCTGTGCATCCTCCTGTGGTTTCACGTGACAAACAGCCGTCAGCACCAGCACCGAGCAATGATTTACTGTCAGTGAAAACGAAAGTAACATGTTTGGTGTTCATCTATGAGACCTGGGTAGCTGGTGAGCCAAAGTCGATTCCCAGCATCTCCATGCCTCTGATGATAGCCAGAGCAGACTGCAGGATGTTGCCATAGATGATTGATTTAAACTCCAGTTGTTCCTCTTTTGTATAACCTCCTTGATGCAGAATCCTGCAAACAGGTAAAAGAGAATGTTTCAGTTTGAGAAAAAGCTCTGAGATTCTGAGTCCTGAGTGCAGTAAATCCTGAAGTTATGTGTCATTCCAATACTGAAACCCGCTCTGAGATGTAAATGAAATACTCGCAACACATGAGCATAAACTTCTCAGCAAATCCACTGAGTCTCCCTCATCGTCTGCTCACAGTGCCACCCTGTGGTGTGTTTCTGACCTCCCTCTAACTGACTACACAACAAGTGCTGACAAGTCAGCGAGAGCGGATGTTTTTCCTTTGGACATTTTTTTTGACGGTGTGGTCGCTCGCCACTGCCACAGTGTTGATGGAACATATTTCATCACTTCATTATGTTTACTTACTTCATTTGTTTTACAATGGTGCTTTTCCCTGACTCACCAGCACCTGTGGAGAAGGGGGCAGGGCAAAGGTTAACAGCGACATCACATCATGCTTCTCTTTAACATCCCATCACGTGCTTCAAACCTTAAACAGGAGAGGAACGTGCTATGATGATGCCATCAGTTAAAGGAGAGACTTCAGGAAAGATCTCTCCGTTGTAGAGAGAAAATTCTGCTATTCTCCTCTCTACAGTTTTAAGACGCTTACCTTCACGGGAACAAATCTGAGTGGCTTTGAGGCTCGTGGTCATGATCCTCAAGCCTCCTTCTGAACATTTATAACCCTCACAAATAGTCAATCTGTTCATTTCTTGCACTTGGTCAAATTTAAATTGCTTAATAGCATAATGACACATATAAATAAGCATTTGCACAATGGGCAGTCATGAAATCTCAACAAATCAAGGCAGGTATTGCATGCATCATCATGCATCAGGAGGCTACAGGCAGGAGGAGCTGGTGAGGGATGCTGGCGTGAAGCTCTGAAGAGAACAGATTTTAATGTGCCCGTTTTTTTTCTATTATTACACCTCAGTTGCTGCTGGTCTGTGGAAAGGTTCCCTGAAGTGTTGAAGCTTTCATTTCTACATGTCGACATTTATGACTAGCTAAAAGTGCTAATCTACTCACCAAACTTTATGATTTTCCTGCTGAGCTGAGCTATTAGGGTAATTTAGCTCGCCAAAGCTCTTCACGTCAGATCAGAAGCAGTTCATTTTGTAGGTTTGAGCCTTGCTTGGACTGAATCTCGAGTAAGAGGAGAATTATGTTGCTCTGCATCATAGAAGAACAGTTTCTCTGAATTGAATGTGCACAAGCCATATATCGCACACATTTGCATGATGTGAACTGTTTGGCAGGGTTAAGCACAACAGTTTGAAGCGGTGGCTACAGATAGACACTCTTTCAGGCCATCACAAAGCGATCAAAGATGGCCGTCCTGCTGTCACTGGAGCCACATTAAGCTCCATTTATTGTATTGTTTAAAAACTTCAACTCCTTGCTCTCGTGGCTTCAATCAACCAGAAGATTCATCATTAACAGGTGGGAAATGTACAATGAGAGCATCACGCTCAGTCTTCGTCATCTACAGATCTGTAACGCCTCCCTCTCTGGGTCAAGGCCTTACGATGTCTTTACAGGACACCTGAGAACTTCCTGCAGAGGACACCATCGACGGATGGTTCTACAGGTGTCACCAGAGACGACTGACGTGTTTGTGACGGTCAAGGAAACATTCAAACCTCTGCACGTACTCGACCTAACAGAAATAGTGCAAAATGTAGACATTTTCCATCTCGGCTACTAGAGTTTTTTGGAGGTTATGGCTCAGGGTTCTGGGATTTAGGACGGAATATAGTTAATCTCGGTGGCAATTACCATGGCTCTCCAGCACAGGATGCATCGCACCTATCAGTTAATTTAGTGGAGGTAAATGTGAAAAGTCTATGAGACACTTCTTTCAGTTCTCACTTTCTTTTGCAAAATTTTGAGGAGAGCAACAACATATTTACAAAGTGCAATAATCTGGATAGTTTTGAGAGAGCGCAGCAGCACTGATGTCCGTGCTCTGTCTGGATGTTTTTTTTTTTATTATTATTTAATAGTATTTTTCATTAAAAAAAAACAACAACCCAACATCAACAAAGACTGTGCTCTTTTTTCTTTTTCTTTCTTTTCTTTTTCTTTTTTTTTTTTTACAAAATGTCCCTCCCAATTTTTTTTTTCTACCAAAGTGTTTATTTGTTTGTTTTATGTTTAAAGTTGCATTTAGTGAAATGGTCAGAGGATCAGCAGAGGTCCGACCAAGTGGATCTGCACTAAACCAGTTAGCTAATTGGATTGACGTCTCACCACGGTGCTGTGATTCATTTAGACCAGAGGCTGTGATCTTTTAAGCGCTGATGTCCTTCCATAAGAATTGAAAAGTCATTCTTACTTTTATGGTACAGACAAGATGGTGCATGCATTTTTACCGCATTTTTAGAATTAAAAAAAAAATTAGCTGTCGTGTTTTAATATTTGAGAAAAAAAGTTTTCAGGGTTTTGTCTTTGTTTTGTTTTGCTTCTGGGTTGTTTTTCTTTTCTTTTCTTTTTTTTATTTGCCACAGCAATAAAGCGTTCGCCTGGACCAGCTCCAGTCAGCACAGCATTTTAGATTCTACTCTGGCCTGTTTTTGCAGAAGAGGTGGTGTTATATGTTTATTTAGAGAGGAATCCTTCCTCTGTCCCCTGCTCACCATGCAGCCTTTCCTCTCTGCTGCCCTTTAATCTCTCTTGTTCCCTGAACACAAGCTTAGAGGGAAGGGTTTTTACAGGTCATGGTGGAGCCTGTAAACGCTCCCAGCCTGCTGCATCTTACATCTAAGCTGATGTGTCAGAGCAGCTAAAAACCGCCTTGTTTTATACATATGCAGGGCATTCCCTCCACCCTGTCCCTTTCTGATTATTACAGCTTTATAATACTTTCACTTGTCAAATTAATTCTCAGGCTGAAACTTAAAATAAGTTGTTTGCCATCATTGAAAGCTGACTGAAGCCTCCCTTCCGTCGGTGTTTCAGCTGCCCTTTTTGTCCTCCTGTTCCATCTGTTGACTACCAGTCATCCACTCAACTCTGCAGACTTGAGCTCATCTACACTTCATTTTAGTCAGAGAAGGAAAAGGTAGAAATGAAGCACAGAACCTTTTGACGTTATATCCTGCCCTTTTCTGCACCTTGACATCACCTGCACTGTGGGGCAAAAAAGAAAACTCCTCCTGAGTCCACTTACCAAGCAGTAATAGCTTGACTGTTTTCGAGTCCTTATCAGCATCTTCTTGGAGTTGCTTTTCCAACTCCTTGGACTTTTTGTCCTCGGCGCTCGCTCCCGCACCCATGCTTTCTTCCTCCGCAAACTCAAGATCCTCAAGGATAGAAATTTTGACGGTCCTCTGTGAGTAGCTGCAGAGAATCTGGGTGCAGCACTAATCGTGCTGAAAGGCGATTTCCAAGCGGAAGGGGATTGGGAGGGAGGTGCTTGAGCCTTCCTGGCTTCGTTGGCCTCTTTCGATTAGATGATCAGATGGGACCCTCTCAAGGATCAAAATCAATTCAGCAGCTCTGTCCAGCAGAGATCCTCCCTTTAATTCCCTCTGCTTAAAGCCCTGACCTAGGTGATGCCTCTTCCTGATTGGCCAGTCAATCCAATTAGTCTAACAAGGACAGTATGTGAATGATGTAAAAAAAAAAAAAAAGAGAGAGAGAGAAAATAAACACACTGGCATACTTGAGCGTAGTGAGAGTCATTCATATGAAAGACTTTTCTATCGGGAATGTTTGTGATATTTACATTCAGTTCTGCCTGACTCTGTCAGAGGGGCTTTAATTGTATGTGTGACGGTTTTTGAGATGGATGTTTTAAATATTTCGGCACCTCCATTTTACTCAGAATGTCAGAAACATGTTTCCTCGTGATGCAGTTCAGTGCAGCATTAAAACAAAGCTGACGTTTCTGACAGATCCAAGAAAAAAATGAAATGTACACTCTGTAAAAGTATAGGCACACAAAATACTAGGTACGCCCAGGTATAGTTGTACTAGAAGAAGAGGAAAGGTGTAGCCTGCATCTGAAGAAAACAGAAACTACAACTACATGCTGTAAGGACGACAGTGTATTTGTTGTGGGGACATACATGAAACACCCTCACTGGATTCAACCTGATTGTCCTATGAAGTAAATCCATGGTGTGAAATTACTTTTCCCCTGGATATTATATTTGTTACTGATGAGAATCTTGACTTCAGCATCTGTCACATGGACAAGCAGGGAGAGCGGCATTAAGGTCTCATAAACTTCTTACAGCTAAGACCTTTAAGTCCCAGGTGGTGTGGTGCCTGCTAAATAAAGCAACTGTCACTCTTCTGTGCCGATCACTGGGGTGTAAGTGATAACATGTGTGCTTCGATGTGTTTCCCAGGTTACATAATCCGCATGGGATTGAGGGAAATCTTAAAATGGTTCGTGGTCTCTGTTTTGGGGTTTTGAAGAGTGGAGGTGTGACGATGCATGCTGATATCGGATCGGGGGAGCTGATGGCCCGATGTCAGTGGGCCTCGTTAGGTTCCCGCCCTGCATGCTAGAGGAATTATACTGACATACTAAGATTCTAAATCAGTCAGAAGATACCGGGGCCACCGTGTATTTCGGCGACTAATTGCATCACAGTGTTTACAGAGTATCAGTTGTAGTAACGTCCAAAGAGAGAGCATGTGAACATGCAGCACTTAAGAGTTGTCAGAAAGCTTCATATACTATTCTTATCTTACATTCCGTCCATCCATTTTCCTCCGTGTGTCCTGTTAAGGGTATTTTTTTTTTATCTTACATTGTTATCAAATTCATGGAAAGGTTGTACCTGTGTGTAGAAATAACTCATAGTTACTGGGAAATGTGTATTTTTTTCTTGCTATGTTATAGTAATATTCCTTAATCATGCGCATATCGGCGCTGGAAACATTCTAGGAGGCGGAGAACCATTCATAAATATTCTTCCCATCCACTGAAAAATGATCTTTGTGTCACGATCCAGAAGATGACCCACGCCACCCACTGAGGGGAATAAGTTCTATGGCAAACTGAAGTTTACGAGCCTTCAACATTTTTGTTTATGTTGAAGATTTTACTCAGCAAGAGACACCTGAAGCTTTTATAAACTGGCCTGAACCAAATTTTTCCTCCTCTCTGAACACCAGCTGCAGAAATTGGCTCACTAATAGAAAAAAAAGAAGAAAAGATATGATTTTATTGATACAAGTATTTATTGCCTCAAAGATTCTGGGTCCATATGGCCGTGCATGACTAGCTGATTGCATTTCATGGGCGCAGTCCTGCCAGACAAGTCCTGCCATGCAAACCAAACCAAATATCTGAGATTATGTTTCCTGGGTCGAATCGACCCCGACTGTAATTCCTGTCATTTATTTAAAGAACTGGTTGTTTGCTTTCCAAATGTTACGGATAACAAAAAAATCAATTACAAATACCGAGAGGACCTCCCTTTCAGAACTGAGATGTTTAGCGTATAAACAGTAGTACAGTTTCTGTATATCTGCAGCTGCTCCATGAAAAGATTCGATTACACTTTAAACTTGTGTTCTGTTTTGTTCTGCTGGGCTTTGTGTCTTGCATGGTCTTGCTAAACCTCTCAAGGTCAGATTGTCTGCAGTGTTTTGAATATTGAGCACTCCATACTGAAATAAAAGCCACTGAGCCGTCTGACATTTCCAAACTTTGTCACATCTCACAGAATCGACCTGGACGAATGTCTTCCAAGTAAGAGGAGAATCGTGTTGCGTTACATCTCAGAGGAGCAGCATCTTTAGCTGGACAGCGCTGCCATGTGCATCACTCCAACAAGCTATTCTACAAGTAAAGCTACTGCTAAGCCAACCCTGGTTTCGTCGGCGCTCTCTCTGAGTTTAATGACGTTGGAGCTTTTGTGACAGATCTTCTGTCCATCAGCCAGCCAGCCAGACAGTCAGAGGTTCTGTTTAGTGACGTCACTGTCAAATAGGCTCAACAGGCATCGAGAGGATCCTCAGAGACAGGACTTTTGAAAAAGAAAGTGTGAGGGACACGTGAGCGATTGTACACACGATGAAAAAATACATTTTAAAACGTCCTTCAAAGGGTTCGGGTCAAATGTACCCACACGCTTGTGTCGTAAAAGGTAAATATTTCCCACTAAATCCTGACATGAAGTGCAACTGGGGGAGGGAAAAAAAACAACAACTATAAGGTCAAACTTTTTTTCAATTAATTCAGCTTCTTATACACGTGTCCCATTCAGAGTCAGAGCATCAGCGAGCCCTGTCACACTGCCTCACCTCTGCACCGTGTCAAGGCCCAGTTCTGCTTTGAGATACTGAGCATCACACTCACGTCACACTGCCTAAGCATGCAGTGCTAATTGCTGGGGGCCTAGTGCCTCCAAGCAGGCTAATCGCGGCAGCACATCTAGTGATGGCGACCAATCCCATTAGGCAGTGGACAGTGTAGCCCTACTTGTGCTCAGTCCCTGCGCCTCTGATCTGTTGACGAGATTAACCCCAGAGCCTCAGAGCAACCCGCGAGGTGAAGGCTTAAAACAGCACTGTCTTCTTTTTGGGTAGGTGGGTGCTGCGGAGAGCAGGCAAACAAATAGGAGAGATGTTTGTAATGGTGCAGAAAGGCTAATCTTACTTTCTGGCTGATGCTTGATAGCCATCATTGGGAAACACCAACTCATCACACAGATTTTAATGAATGCACTCGAGCTAGGAGTCCTAAACCCGACACAGTGCGACACACAGTTACCTCAGGGAGTTACACACCAAAACATCAGCTGATGAGAGCTAGCATAAATGTTAGCAGTGCTATCCTAGCTGCTGCCGGTGCTAGCCTGGCTGCTGCTGGTGCTAGCAAACTCTGTGGTGTCAGTGTAGTGAACAGCAGGAGATTGAATGATTGAGTAGCAAAACTTTTTTTTTTTTTAAGTTGATCCATGTAAAATATAAACATCTAAATTAAAGCTCTCCCAAATCAGTGTCTCACTCTCAATTTCTGGCTACAGTTTTCTTCTTCTTTCCTTTCTATCTTGTCATGCTCCTCCTCAGACCGACTGAAACGACCTCACTTAGGAATTTATCTGTCCTGTCATGGGTTGAGCCTGTACATGGCGTAACCCTGCTGTCTGACAAGTGCATTCTGGGATATTCTGCCTCCGGTAAAAACAGCGCAATCCAAATTCTCTCCTTGAATCTCGTCAATGGTGGTGAAGCTGTGTATCCAAAGCCAAAATATACAGCATTTTTCCTGCAGCTAAAGAGGGATTAGACAGATTAGAAGCAACAAGTGAAAAATACTTGATTGATTTTATTCACATGAGAGCTGCTGACTGGCTCCTTCCTACTGAGCAACACGAAATCTCAGTGAAATAACAAAACAAAAAAAAACAACTATTTTGTTCACCCCCACACATCCATCTGCTGCATTAAATGTGTCTGTGGGGGGAAGAGATGCTGTCACATGACAACATAAATGATCTCACCAGCTTCATTTCTTTGCTCCTGCTGAAAAATAGAGTGATTGCTGGATTCGTCAACATTGTCCAGTGTCTACACTGGTCCTATTCACCGCCTGCTTCTAGATTCTTCAGGTTCATTATACTCAATATTCCAGTCTAAAGGTCAATCAAAAATAAATAGGTCAATTCTAAATCAGTCGTACATGCTGAGAGTTGATTGTTTTACAGCTTAACAGCAGCTTGTCCCTCTCCTCAGATTTATACACTGCAGTATTTTGTTTTGCTGCAGTCACGTTTGCTAGTTCGGCTTGTGTACCACAAGAGGGCGCTAGCTCCATCGTGCATACGTGCCTTGACAAAATCCCTACTGATGCTATTCTTTTGCTTCTTTATTAATCACAAGTTTGCTCCAAAGTGTCTCACGGCGGTGAAAGGAGAAAACTGCCCAAGGTCACTGTTTTACATCAACATGTATTTGTTTTCTATCCAGAAGGGAAAACTGTATGTTCATGAGTGTGTGTGTGTGTGTGTGTGTGTGTGTGTGTGTGTGTGTGTGTGTGTGTGTGTGTGTGTGTGTGTGTGTGTGTCAGCACTGACCTGAGCTCCTTATCTGTGTTCATTGTCAAACAACGGCGTCGGACTGATTTCCATTTCTGGCTTCGTCCCTTGAATGACAATGAATTTTTGCTCGTCCTCCTGCATTGGTGTCGTGCAAATTTTGCCTCACTTTGCGCAGAAAACATCATATTTCATTCTCATGATACAGACATAGAGATTTGTGTCATAGCCTATTCATACTGTTAACCCCCCCCCCCCCCCATCATTCTGCTTATCAGAGGAACACTGACAGTAATTAGTTTCTGTGGTATTGATCTTAATGACATTTATTTAATGAAAACTTTCCATTATTTATCATGAAAAATGTGATTTACGCCTCTCAGATAAGACCATTTCCTGGAGGGAGCGGCCTGATGAGGGTGCCAAGGACCGACAGACTGCCTCAGCGAGGGGCTCACGTCGTTGAAACACGCATGCGTGAGCAGTTCACGCTCTGGGGCTCCAGATGGCACTAACAAGCTGGAATGCTGACGTTACCGGTGCCCAGGTGAGCCTGACGATGGGTGACTTCATTCACCAGAACTGACGTGTTTAACCTCAGCAGGTACACCTGAGTTAGCTGGTAAATTTCAGGACGATTTGACCGTGTGGTTACAAGCTACGAGGCTGATTTCGACAGCGACCGTGAGCGCTGACTCCACGGTGAACAGTAGCTGGATGTAGCATGCAAGCAAGCTAGCAGGTCGGGAGTGTGGGAGTGTCGACATTGGCGAACCGATCCAAGTTCTGCTTTACTAGCGCCCCCTGTGTCTCTGTAGCGGTTAAGCATGTAGATTTTGTCAGGGATGTGAGCTGCAGCAAGCGGGGCAGCTAAGCTAACTCGCTAGCTTGGGCACTCACTGGCGCCCAGAGCCGAATGCCCACTGCCGTCGGGAAGGATGGTAAACATTTAGTCTCGTCTAGGTAAAACAAACACGTTAAATACAGAAACGAAATAAGACATGGCATTGACCGAAAACAAAACAGTTGCTGAACGTGCCTTCATTTGAAGCTGAATGGTCATTTAAGCGCCATTACAACGGTTTCACCCCAATTACCGCCAAGCAAAATTCCGGGCCCACCCTCTTGTATTTAATTGGGTAAAGTTTTCCTCATTTAAATGAAAGGTTTTTCAATGTTTTTACAGCAAATTCTGCCCCTCACACACCCTTCAATGCTCTGGATATGACAGCAGCGCCCCTCATGTCGCTAACCTGTGTTTATTAGCATTAATATATATTTTAAAATTTAGGTCCATCTTTTCATTTTCTGTTTGTTAACTTTCGGGCCTACTCAAAGTCTACTCAAAAATATAAGCACCTCTGGTTAATCGTGAAAGTCACAGATTTTGTAGTATTATTTAGTCAACACATATTCCAACTTGCACATATCCAGCCTGGCCTTAACTAGACTTGACTAGTCTTCTTCATTGGAGCCTAAAACTTAATATATAGCTGTCGCTATATTGCATAGAGGTGTTTTTGAGTTGTTAAAAACACTTTATTTCAAGCTTTGTTGGACTGTTTTCGACAAGTCCACGTGAGAATGTGGGTATTCATTTGAATTTACATCCTTTGTGCTGATCTCTGCATTTATTCTCAGCATCTACTATTACTATGTCAATTAAACTGTAACCACAACTTCTCTCGCTACTGGTTTGCCCACTCTTAAATTTGTGGTTGGTTGTCATGGAAACAGCGCAGGCTAGAGCTTTGCCCTGCTGTGTGTTTTGTGCCCAGTGTGTGTGTATGTGTGTGTCTTTTGTATTCAGTATGTGTTTGTGCATGGCAGGGGGGAAGCCGAGCCTCTCCATCACGCCCCCCAGCCTCCATCAGGGCTGCAGCTCCAGCAAGGCTTTCAGGGGGGCGGGACCAGTTTCGCTGCAGCAGAGGGATGCTCTGCAGCCCCACGCTGTACCAACCAGTCTGGAAATCCCTGATAACAGGCACGTAGCACACACAGACACACACACTGAAGCTGACTGCAATTAGAGAGCCTGAAGCTGCCATCATCTGTGCTACATCTCTCATCCCCGTCTTCTCTCTCCTCCTTTCTCCCTTCCTCTCTCTTAACTGACTGTAGATCTTCGACGCTCTGTCCTCTGCAGCTCTGACTCACTCAGTTTTCCTTTTTCCTAAGCTGAACTGCACAACCTGGAAGCATGTCTTCTAACTCTCCCCCTGGGACCACCACTGGGGCCAAGAGCAAGCCCTTGTCCCCCTTCAGGAAGCGAGGAAGCCTGCAGTACAGCACAGGTGAGTGGGGGGACCCCGGGGCCGCAGTGGGAGGACCATTTGAGTGCTGGTCCTGAAATAGAAGGAGGACTCTTCGCAGCCGGAGTACATGGCTCAGGACTGTGCATCGTTGTGTCATTGTTTACTTTATGTTCATGTAGACATTTCAGTGTTAGAAAAGGAGGGTGTGAATTACTTTGTGTCTGGGAGTAGTTTGTAGAAATGCAGACCTGTTGATTAGGGAGGTGCTGTAGCGTCTCTCCGTGGAGGATTTCGACCATCACGTCAACAAGCTGGTCTCCGGCGTTTGCTGTCGTCTTCATTTTCGTTGAATTTGTTTAGATTTTTTTTTTGATTTCATATTTAAAATGACACATCACATCTTCAGATAATGTTAAGATTCAGCCAGATTTTCAGTTTCAATCTGAAGATCTGCCACGGCTGAATGAAACGTTGCGTAACTTACTGTTTTCATGTGAAAACTCTTATTTTGTCAGTTTTTATAACCTAACGTGAACGTTTGTGTGACCCTTGAGCACATCGACGGGGTAGGAAATGTGAGCTTGACTGTAGAATTAGGATTTTACCTTGTACAAACGGTAC
Source organism: Aulostomus chinensis (assembly GCF_037954235.1). Taxonomy (NCBI): domain Eukaryota; kingdom Metazoa; phylum Chordata; class Actinopteri; order Syngnathiformes; family Aulostomidae; genus Aulostomus; species Aulostomus chinensis. Next base: position 26,183,331 of record NC_141328.1, on the reverse strand, counting down.
AGTCTTTTCCCTGGAGAGCATCGATGTGCTACTTAGATAAATAGATGTTGGTGTTTTTCATGCTGCCTGATGGCAGGATGAGTATATGTAGGATGGTACCTCAGGACTTGATCCCCCGCTGAATGAGAGGATTAGCCTTCACTCTGATGTATGCACACACTGATCAGCCTTTCATCTTTCACCTTTCATCCAAACTACAAAGAATGTAGGATGACCGGCCATTTATCCATCCCTCCCTCTCTTCATTCAGTGTCATTTCTCAATTAAACCACAGTGGACTGAAGTGTAATCTGTCTCATTTACAGTAACGGGTGACCACAACAGCTCCGTCAGAAAAATATGAGTCGTGTTCAGCTCAGCCTATGAGGGTCATGTCAAGTAAAAAGCGTAATCATACACAGACATGCTAAGTTTTCCTATTTTTAAAAGTTTCTAGACATCAGGAGAAGATGTCGTGACAAGGTCTGCAGCACTTGTGGTTCTTGATACTATGAGAACTTGTGCCAGTGCCAGTTGTTTTAGGGGCGGGGCCAATGGTTGTGTCAAGTCACAAATCATCTAAGCTGTAGATTAAATCATAACATGATGTCACACGCCCATCCCTTTACCTTGTATGGGAAACTTTGTTTGAGGGGCCGGGCTCATCATCTGCTGTTGTTCTGATCCTTGAGCGCTCTCAGTCCCTCGTCTCAAAAGCTGCCCAGAATCCTAGCGACCCCCAGACCCCAGAGACTTCAAACTAGGCACTGTGCAAGTTTGATGTCAAATGGATGAACGGTTGTGTAGAGATAATCAAGCCACAAACACACAGACAGAGATTTTGGACACATGTACAGGAGACAGAAGATATACTAGCACCGCACAGTTAGAATTTGAAATAAAGCTTGCAAGGTTCAAAGAACCAAGTCAGCCAGCTCATGCTAACACTGGGCGCAGTAACACAGTCACATCTTGTAGTGTTAGTCCGACTGATTTTTTTTTTTTTTTTTTTTTTTTTTTACTGTGACAATAAATACAGCAGTTGAGGTGATTCAGACGGACGTTTTCTGTGATTGCCGTCATTTATTGCTCCGAGCTGACAGCAGCTGTCACCCAAATTGCTGCAGAGTCTGGCAGTTTTTGGGAGGATGAGAACCGGCGTTAGCTTTTACGTTCATCGGCGATGGATCGTCTTGTTTGTGTTGTCGGTGTTTTGTTTTTTTTTGTGATGTATAAACAGATTCTGTTCTAAAGCCCTGCGGGGTCTTGGGTCTCTGCAGAAGCACATTAAGATACGTTTGATGTTGTCAAAGCTTCCTGGGAAGCATCTGAGTAAGCAAAGATGACATTTCCGTGACTCATCTTTTGTGTTTTCATAAGGACGCTAAACTAGTCCAGGGCAGATTGTACAGTAGACAGTCACAGTAAAACAAATAGCGGAAACAGATCATTGTATCTCTTCAATAAGGCCACGATTCTTCCATCAGCTGTAGCCTTTTGTAACAAGATCATAAATTATGGAATTATGGACGTTTGACTGATAATAATGAACCTTATGAACTCTGTCATGACAGCAGAGGGGGACGGGTGCGTACGGCTGCAGTAGTTCGGTCTTAGCTCTCTGTGTATGGGGGTTATGGACCCCTGAACACATAATAAACTGCTGGGTGTGTGTCAGACTGCTTTGTGCTCCAGTGAGTGTGTGAGGAGATGAGGCGCAGCGCTGACCAGATTTAGCACGTTACTGCACGGCTCATGGAGTGAACTCGGCAGAGAGCGGCAGTGGGTGAATCACTCCTCTCGCTGTGGAAAAAAGGTAGTTGTGAGATTTGTACAGCTCCCACTCACCAATAAACCTATTCTGTGCCTCGTCCTGTTTTTCACTTGTTGAACTTCACCCTCATCCCAAATGAGAACAGCAGGAGCTTCGTTCTGCAAATTACACCAACAACCATTAAGTTATGAATTTACAGAAAAACACACACTTTCTCTGACAATATGGTTGTGTGAATATTAACTAAGAGAACATACACAGACTGACAGGAGCCCATTAAATGCATGCTAAAACCTTTATGCAGCGGGGCGGGAACTGAAGACCCACATGTGCAACTGGGGAGAAAACCTGTGCATTTGTGGCAGTGTTGGGGGGGGGGCTGTTAGGTAACTTGTCTCCAGGAAGCGGGTGTGTGTCTATGTGAGTGTGTACACATCTGGTTTATGACTGAATCACAACTGCATTGTTCCCTTAATTTAAGTCATTTGTAGCTACAAGGAAATTAGATAACTTGCCCTGGTATTTGATTTAATTCGTGGGAAAAGTTTGTATCTTAAAATCATTACATTTCAAAATAATGAAATTGTGGTCACGCATTTTCTTTTAATCTCCCCAAAAAAATTGAATGAAGTGAATACGCGCTACCTCGTGGCTGTTAAGTAGCTGAGGGAACACAAACACATTTCTACGAGCACAAGATATTTTTTTGTCGTCTCCAAGGCCACTCAAGGGCCCTGTAGTTCAGCTTGAGCCCTCTAGCACCACCTCTAGATCAAAGTTGGAACTTTGTTTACATACATAACCTGTGACACACATGACTTGTTTCAAAAAAAATGAGGTGGATGAGATGTTTGGATGCAGACGCGAGGTGATGTTCTGCTATATGGTGGATTTTATTCCATCAGAAATCCTGACGTGAGCTTTCACGATGGTGACGCCGCCGAGCGGGACGTGTCCTCTCCCCTACTGATTTGATTTATCGACACTAAGCGTGATATATGGGCTTCCACCATCATCAGTTGTCTCTGCTGGATTACACAGCGCTGTCACTGCCACTCGTAGCTTTTTAGTTTGTTTGCATGCCAAATCATTATTATTTATAATAGCTAGCAGATAAATAGAATACAGTAAAAAGTGCAATATTTATCCCTTGAATGTGCTGAGATTGGAACATACTCGACTTTCCTCCTCTTCAGGAGCGCAACAGAATTTAAAACTACCACTGCTGTCAGAACACAAGCTCATTCAAAGTTATTGATCCTTTGCCCACTTCTTTTTCCCCACCTCCTTCGGTTGTGTCGCATCTTGTCATGTGACGTGTTTGACCACACACGTTCTCTTGCGCGGAGAAAAGAGACTCTGTCACACCCTGGGGTGACAGAGTCTCTACAGATAATATCTGACATTGTAAGAAATGATTGACTGAGCACTCCCACCCTTCAGTTGCCCAACACCCTCATCCGCTAACCTTCAGTCAGTTGCTCTTCATGTGCATCTCAGTTTTACAGTTGTTGGTGTAGCTGGTCCCCTCAGAGGTCTCATGGACTTGCGCCCCCTGGGTGGGACCACCCTTTGTTGTGTTGAATCTCTGACCTGGGGTGGTGATCCACGAGATATAGCCATGCAACCTGAGGCCAGTTGCAGCACGTTGACTCGTGGAGAGCCTGACTCCTGCCTGAAAGGTACAGTGCATGATGGTCAATGATTGCAAATGACACACTGAATCAAGAACCGAATCTGGTGGCTAGAGAACTAACTGAAGAACTTAATTTTGATTTCAATTTCATGCGACTTTGTACCTCTGCCTCTGAACACTTTTTACAAATATGACACACTTCTGTAGAAAAAAAAGTAATATTTGTTTTTAATAATATAGAAACATAATAATGAACTTTTAAGATGTTGCTGTTGAGATTATTTATATAAACCATGAAAGGGGGCAGTTGTGCTTGGTGAAGACCTAATTTGGTTTCATAAAGACTTTTTTTTTTAATCTAGCAATGTAGATTGAATAGAATATTGAATGCAGCACTGTAAGATTTGAACTAATAATGATTATCTTTATTCAAGTCTCCACAACAGCCTTGAATTTATGAATGATGTCAGGTTGGGTCAATTTTTGCCCTTACTGTTGGATCTGGTCTCCTTGCACGTTGATGAGTGTGTTACAGCATCTGGCCACCAGAGGGCGCCCGGTGGGAATAGGTGCAGCTGCAATGGTGAATCAGTGAATAATAATTATGTTTGTTGTGCTCCTCATGATGAACCAAATAACTTTCTCCTCTGGAGGGCAGTTTTACCTTTGAGTGCAGTGAGGAAAAACAATCTTGAGTGGCGGAGCGGTCCTTTGCTGGCCGTCAGATTCCACGTGACCTTCTTTGTCTGGTTTATCAGCAGTGCTTTTCCAGCTTGACTGATCCATTTTGGGAGGAATCCACTCAACAAGTCTGATATGTGGAGAAAACAGTTTTACTGGCAGTGTAAAGCCAGGATTATACAGCTGTTATATTTCATTCCCATTTTATCTTCTAGGGGAAATAAAGATACATGTATATTGTGCTGGAAATCCTAATATATCAGTTTATACTTGTAAATGGTGACAACAGATTCAGAATTTGTATTTTTTAAGAATAATATTAGCAATATATCTCACTTTCTGTCAACAACTTGAATAAAAGACAGAATAATAAGCTTTTATATCTCTGATTTCCTTTTTGTCAGGAAAAACCTTCTCAAATAAAAAAAAGAGGCGCACAAGCTGACGCGTTTGAACTACAGTAGATGGAGTGCAGCGAGTGCAGCAATTTATTGTTGAGGATCCTGCACACGTCATTCCGCAGCTGCGAATACTCACTAGCACTCCCAAGTCCACAGCTGAAAATAGTGCACAACAAACAACAACAGCTTTAACCCCAAGGACCAGCCCAGCTGTGGAAACCAAACTCCAGTTGTGGCACATTGTAAAGTTCATTATCGGTTTTGCTTTTCTTTTTTTTTTTAATGAAATATGTTGACAATTTCAAAAATGGAAGAAAAAAATCAGCCTCCCTCTGCTTTTTTTATTCATAGTGACTTTTGTCAGTATTCAAAGCAGAAATAAATGTCCTTTCCTTGACCTTTCATCTTTTGCTACAACCTATTTGTCATATTCAGTCACCGATGTGTTAACTTTGCTAACAAAAACCAATCAAAACCGAGCAAAACAACAAAAACCTGCATCCCTCAGATTGACGCGTTATAAAATATTCACTAACAGTCTGGTCCCAAGCATTTGGCGACTGCAGTCACATAACAGGCAGCACGAATCACCCGACACCTGCAGCGGCTAAACTGTAGCTGCATAACATGGCCCAAAATGATAAAAACACAGGCCTACACAAACCCACCGGGAATAACAACCAGAAAATATTACGCAATGTAAGGCACAACTAACTTAGTAGAAAAAGGAGACAAAATAAGATAGATATACCCTCTATATATCATGTGCAAAAAAATAAGCCCTGTTGCATATTTCTATGAGGGTGTGTGTGTGTGTGTGTGTGTGTCAGGGTGAGAAAAAGGTAAAGATTCCTTGGTTAAAGACAACAGTCGAATTCTGTTGAGCAAGAGAAGATGAGATAAGCAGCACAAACATTTTACACAAACAGATGTTGATTGAGCCTCTTTGGTTGGAAATGAAAGGATTTAAGTCTTTCGTAACAACAGATCCAAACACGGCGACTCTCTCTGGGAAGATCATTTAGAAAAACCAGTGGTGGAGATTTTCGCAAGTATTTCTCGCCATGACGGGAGGTGAGACACCTTCTGGGTGAACTCCGATAGAAGGAGGGTGTTGTGACAGAATCAGAGCAGGTGAGTCCATTCACATTTTTGCCTCCTTGCAGCCGCTGTTGTTATCCAGAGCAAATTTACATTCAGTGCAGAAGTATAAAGGTAGGGAGATACGACTGCAGAGAAACGCAGGCATTTTTTCGTTCAGCTCACTGAGTTGTGAATGTGTGTTTTCATCCTAGCAGACACACAGTTGTGTGTTTATTGCTGGGGGGAATCATGTTCCAGAAACCCCTGCTGCAGCTCTAATGGGGACAACGTGCTGGCCCTTTAATTTCATTCATGTGAGAGGAGATGGAGGCAAGGACTCATTTATTAGACAGCCGTCTCTGTCAGACGGCTGCTATTCAGACCATGACATCTCAAACCTTACCGCTGAGACAGCACCATTTTATTCACACACACACACACACGCAAAAACATCCTGAACACATGGTCCCCTCAGCAAAACACAGCCAGCAGGATCAGGCAGACATGAGGGGGGGGTGCTTCTGGAGAAGCCACAGCAGGCTGCGCCGCGGAGGATCCACATCGTCTGCTGATGTATGTGGTCTCCCCCCTCCTCCTGTGCCTCTTATGGTACATTCCAGATAGATGTCAGAGGCATTTAAATGAGGAAGATCAGCTCCAGAGGCAGCTAGTGCAGCGACAGCTGGCCTGATCCAGGAGGCAGACAGAGCAGAGGGGGGTCACTCACTGGGATGTGAGGGGGAGTTCATGGATCTGCTGGACCAGCTCTTTGTATGTATGACAGGGACAGATGAAGGCAACAGTGGACATGAATGCTTGAGTCTGAGAGCGTGTGTGTGTGTGTGTGTGTGTGTGTGTGTGTGTGTGTGTGTGTGTGTGTGTGTGGTTCTGGGCACTTTGGTGATTTGAATGAGTGTTTGAAGGGTTTCTCTCTTGTTTCCTTCTCTTTGCCTGCCTCCCCTCCATCGTGTTTAACCCATCTTGAAAGGACGGCAGACGTCATCCTGGGCCATTTGCTGTTTGGCATGCTCCATCTCCCTGCCAGGACAGCCTGTATCTCTCTCTCCCTCTGTCTCTCTCTCTCCCTCTGTCTGTCTCTCTCCTGTCTTTGCCCTGCTAGCTGCTGGTTAACGCAGGCTCTGAGGAGGCAGGTATGCTCCACTACCCTCACCCCGTGCAAAAGCACAAACAACGCTCTCACCCTCCCCCTATTTTCCTTTCCCTCTTTCACACTCACTGCCACTCTCCTCTGCCTGTCCCTTGACAGCTTTGTGTAATAGCCCTGAGCAGTTCTGCCTTTGATGTGATGAGGAGAATGTGTGTCGACCCACAAACTAGCTTTCTTGTGTCTTTAGCGGATGATGTAAAGATGCAACTTGGCACAAAGAAGGAGAGCAGATCGATAGACTGTGCTGAACCCCTGCAACAGAGAATCTGATGCAAAGGGTTGTCCTCAAGGCGAGGGAACGTTCTGCCTCTGTCCTCAGTTTTCTTTACTAAGAAGGGTGAGAGGCAGGAAGGAAGTTTCTGCTAGTATCCCAACATCAGTGTGCAGACAGTTCACACAGCTGCAGAGACTAAACCATACCCTGGCGTAGAAAGACTTTGATTACACGTCTTTCGAGACTGCAGCTGTTGGATGCAGTGAGAGGTGCTGGCAGAGTGAGCATCCTTGAAGCAGCAAATTAGATCCCACTGCTTTGTCCCAGCAATGCATGAGTGTTTATCTTCTGAAAGGACGGATTTCATCGTAATTACATTATATTGTGTCTCTTAAATAGTTCCTTGTGAAAAGCAGCACACAAGAGATTTTATGTTGATTTTTATGATGTAGCGTGGGATTTAGGGAATCTTTTGATTGAAGAGGACAAATGACCTACTTCACCGATATTTTAGTAGACGTGTTCCTGGTTATTTGACCACGATTGCGTTTTGGGTACCATGAGGCACTGAGGGCTGGAGTCTAATCTTGTTTCTTACGCCTTTGATGCAGTTTTTCATTGAAATTATTATCAGGCCCATGTTATTTTTTATTAGGGCACCATTCTCTTGTGACGACTTGTTTTGACGTATTTATTTAAAATAATTTTACTTCTACGATTACGTTCAACTATTCCAAAAGATTATTTTTTTACAACCCATTCAAAGACAACGTCTTTTGAGACTAACATGCTAAAACATCTGAAAATGTGACAATACTGCATTGTTTATATTTGGGAGCATCCCTGCTTCCTCAGCAGCACGCACACTCGTGAGCTGTGAGTTCACTTGGTTCTAACAGTGAGACATTTGCCACAGAGACTGAGTCACCGGCATTTCTTGTGGGCTGAATACAAAACTGCACAGTCAATGGGAGCAGGTACTCAGTGCTCGGTGGTGCATGGCTTGTGTGATGATGGAAACAAAATCTGTTGATACGAGTATGTAAGTTAAATCATCCAGAGATTCCTGGCTGCCTCTGAGAGGTCGTCTCTTAATGGTCCCTCCTCTCTGGCTTGTGTGATCCAGACTACTTTCCTCTTGTTGTTTTGTCCCTGTGGACCTTTGACACCAATCCAGCTGGTTTGAGACTCCTGTACTCTCTTTTGCTGCTGAAATATACATGCAGGGGAAGTCCCTGGGCTAGCTGATACTATTAGACCTCATTTTTAGGCTCAGTTGCAATATGGAACAATGAACTGTGGATATCGATGCGTTTCATTGTCTCAGATACAACATGTTTACATAAGATATGTTGAAGTGCCTGGAGATAGGTAGTAGAACTCACGCTGCCTTTATCCTGCTCATATTATATCAATAAAAGCTTGGGTTGAACAGGTTATATACATTCGACTGAATTTCAGAGTGGTTTGCTGTCAAACTGCAGGGGGGATGAGTTGTTATATAACCATAGATGCAACTGATCCAAATATAGCATCCATTAGGGGATTAGCTCCGGGTCCGGTAGGCTTGGCTAGGCTTGGTTTTACTGTGGCCCAGCCTGGATGTCTTTGCCGCTGGTCGCATAGTGCCCTCCACCACAGTATCCACTGTTATCAGAGGAAATTGATACACCCAAACCGACAGCAGAGATAACATCTTGCATTACCCAGGCGTGTCCCTCGCTATGAGCACAGGAACATCTGTCTCTGGCTTTGACTTTGTAGACTTTGTAGCTACGATTGAAAGGCAGAGTTCAGCATCACAGCGTGTATTTCCTCTGCATGCATTAGCTTTCTCCAGAGCATTAACTATTGTATTCATGGTTACCACCATTTGACCTTGGCCACCAGGGGAGAAACACTGCCTGTTCTTGCATTTTGATTTAAATTTGTGTAAATCGTAATTGCGGCGTGGAAAAGGGAGATCACATATTTTTTTACACGGGTGAGATGGAGAGCAGATTACAGCACAAAGCAAACAAAAATCTCTCATTTGTAATGAACAAAAATGCCTTTTAACTGTGGCAGACAAATTATTCATGTAAGACCCCCCATTCATAATAAGAATGTACCAAATGTATCCAGTATTCTGTACCTTTCTCTCATCATGTTTGCAGATGATGCCACTCTATCCAGAATGACTCGAATCCATTTCTAAAACAGAGGCAGCGAAAAAGTTGGGACAGGAAGAGCTGCTGTATTGTTGTTTTTGATTACAAGAATAATAAAACCCTAAATACTGATGGCTACCTGTCGTTAGCCCTCTGCTAACTGTTGTCGAATGTCATCAGACCAAAGTGTGACGGTGAGAGGTGGCAGGGATTGTGCCTCGGTTTACTCAGCTTTTTTACAGCTGCAACAGTAACGACAGAAAAAGCTGAGGTGAAGCCTGGGATGTGCTGGAAGCACGCTTGGATGGTTGTTTGTAGAAACTGTCACTGCCAGAAGATGAGACAAGTGACAGGACCATTTCAACTTCAAGTTCCATTATTAATAAGATATGGAGGAGCCAATGTTTGTTCTTTGATTCTGTTTTGTATGAATACTTAGTCCTAACATACAGGATACGTCATATAATTAGTCTGACCACTATTCCTCCTCCAGTCTTTCATTTTCACTATTTCCTTTACCTAAACTCATTCGGTGACAGTATTCAACTCTTGATAGAACAAAGCCCGAGCGTGTGATTGCTTGTTTATACACAGAAGTTCCTCTGAAAGTATCTTCAAGTGCAGGGATGTTGCTGCGTTGTGGTACTGGCAAACTTGTCGTGCGTGTTGAGTAGGATGCGTGGATGGATAGTGTTAGGCAGAAGGTTGCAGTGAAGCCAGTGATTACGCCATCACCTCTTCTACAGCAAGTGTTTTTGTTCCTATAATTAATCTTTTTGTCTGCTGTATATTTGCTTGGTTAATTGGCATCTCTGTTCTCCCTTTGTTTTGCAGAAAGCAAGCCACTGCAGACATATTTGAATAAATCAAGCGGCACAATAGCATGATGACAATAGTGTTTTATTGTCATACGGCTGTTTACACTCACTGACATTCTTTTGTGTCTATTAATACTGAAGGACCGCAGATCCGCTGTCATTCTAGCACACACACGGTGAAATATTTAGCAGGATGATGAATATTTCAGTGGCAGGTGCGTAGTTTCAAGGGCAAGATTAATATCTTCACAACCAAACTGCTAAATAAACACCGGAGGGGGAATGAGGTGGTGAAGCAGTCTGACCGACGCGTCTGTTTCTGCCGTTCACAACCTTCCCTCTCAGCATCCACTCACAGCCATCCTCTTCAGACTCTCCCTACTTCCTTGGTGTGTTTTTTTCCCCTCTTGCCCCTCCATGACCACTGGGATTGTGTAAAAGTTGCAGTAGCAACAATGGAGGGCTTTCGCCGGTGTACTTGCTGATGGGCTCTGCACCTGAATGGCCCATTGTGTCTTGAGGCACAAACAGCCGCTGAGCTCAGACCTCCACTGTTGTGTGGAGGCCTGCTAAGAGAGGAACAACAAGCTTCTGCAGACTGTTATGGTCTGCGTGAATTAGTGCTTTACTGAGGGAATTTAAAATCATAAGCAAAGCAAATCCAGCTGGCAAGTTTGGAAGATTCATGTTTGTGTCAAACCTACTTTTCCCATGCTCTTTTTCAAAGACGCTCTCTATTTTTGTTGGGGCTAATAACTTCTCTGACAGTTATTAGGACACAACTGTTGCAAGCTGTTTAGCTTTTCAAAGTAAAACTAGTCACCCAGTTTGAGACAGAGTCAGACGATGCACGTTAGGGCTTCATTTTTTAAAAATTCTTAATAAAACCCTATCAGAATAATAGGTATTATAGCAGAGAAATATATAGAAGTTTTCTAGTTGTTTTCTAGTCCTCCCTTTTTTCTCCTCTTCTTTATTCTCAGTTGATCTGCGAGGTGCCCGCCACCTCCTCACTTCCCAGCATTCCTTGCCCGGGATCCCTGTGGCCTTGAAGCAGTCCATTGACCTGCGTACATCCATGGATGGGAAGTACAAGGAAATCGCAGAGGTCAGCTGATGATGCTTAAATCATGACTCAGGACTTTTTTTGAATGCATTAGATGTACAGTCTTTGATCGTGACGTAAACTGTGTTTGTCTTTGTGAAGGAGCTTTTCTCACGCAGTCTGGCGGAGAGTGAGATGCGCAGTGCCCCTTATGAATTCCCAGAGGACAGTCCCATCGAACAGCTGGAGGAGAGACGTCATCGCCTCGAGCGGCAGATCAGCCAGGATGTCAAGTACTTGGGAGCAGAGACACAGTGTTCAATATACAAACGCGTGTGACTGCGTTGACTTTGATTTTTAAAGCCGGTAATGATCCTAAAGCGAGTTGCACCTCTGCGTCCGCAGGTTTGAACCTGACATCTTGCTCCGGGCCAAACAGGAGTTCATGAAGACTGACAGTGCCACAGATCTGGAGTGAGTCTTTGTAGGCAACAGTGATTTCATTATCTTCAACTGCCTGAATGGAACAGAGAAAAACATTTGTTTACTGGTTCGCTGTTAGATACATGAAGGAGCAGAGCCAAGCTCCGGACGTGCAGGAGAGAGAGCAGCTCCCAGAGAGGGAGTACCAGAGAGTCACGATATCTGGAGAGGAGAAGTGTGGGGTAGGTCAGCAGGGTTGCTGCAGAGAGACCAGTTAGAAAACAATTATAGTGTCAACACACGTTTAAGGATGTCTGCGCCTCATCTGTAACGGAAGACATCGGTCATTTTTTAAATTTATTTGTATCGAAGTGATCGCTGATATTGATATCAGAGCAAATTAAGACTTACTGACTTCATTTTTTGCTTGTTGTTTATGATGAAGCAGCAATTGGCAAGGAGCTTTTCCAAATGTGGAAATTTAAAGAAAAACAACTACTCTCAAATACAAATAAAATATGCATCATCAAATACTGGCGAAAACTCCACGACCGTGCACCCCTACTTTTCTCACTTAAACAACAGTTTCAAGGTGACGCCTGCTTTTATTCCCGTTTTCCTCTCTTCACTCCAGGTTCCCTTCACAGACTTGCTGGATGCTGCCAAGTGTGTCGTGAAGGCCTTGTTCATCCGGCAGAAGTATATGGGTCTGTCGCTGCAGAGCTTCTGCAGGGTCACCTCTCGTTACCTGCAGGAGCTGAGCGAGAGACCCCTGGACTTGGACCTCTATGAGGAGGAGATCCCAGACACGGCAGAGACCACTGCTGCAGCAGGTGTGACCACATGCCCACAACAGGCTCACATACTGCACGACCAACAAGAGATGTATTTGTCAACTCTGAAAACAGGCATTTCTCACTATATTTGGCCCTTGCTTGCAGCGCTATCCCTGATGATTCTGGCTCTGCTTAGTCACAAATGATAAGTAATCTGCTGGTAATATGGCACAAGTCATGCCCAGTGTCATGTGCAGCTCTCCCACATCAAGACATCACAAGGTGCACCCACAGATTTCACGATCCATCTGTTACACACCCCTGAACAGGCTGCCGCTACGTGTAGGCCTTAGTTGCATGTGTGACACATTGCGCCCATTCTGTCTTCTCTCAGATGCCACAGTGCACCCACCTGTTTCTGCAACACATCCCTATGAGAACCAGGACCCTGCCAGCATGCCCCCTGACATGGGTTACGGCTGCAAGATGGTGAACGGTGTCATGCATGTGTACACAACCAGGACCGTAATGGAAAAGTGAGATGACGGATCACTCGCTGCACGCACGTTTCATCTTTTGATGTTTTAGGATGCGGGAGATGTTTTTTTAGATTTAAATTGGCAACAGAGAGAAAAGGCTAACATGTCTGTGTTGCTGACAGGAGCACAGAGCTGGACCTGCCGTATCCAGACCTGCAGGACTACATCGCAGACATGAACGTCATGATGGCCCTCATTATCAACGGACCAGTGTACTTCCTTTTAGTTGTTTTTCTTTTTCAATACATAAAACTGTACATTTGTACAACTGGAAAAAAAATGTGACTGTTCAAATACTCTATACTACCCTATGAAAGAATTCGCTGTCCTGTATTCCTTTTGCCACAGGAAGTCTTTCTGCTACCGTCGTCTGCAGTATCTTAGCTCCAAGTTCCAGATGCACATCCTGTTGAACGAGATGAAAGAGCTGGCAGCACAGAAAAAAGTCCCACACCGAGACTTCTACAACATCCGTAAGGTAACCTGAGAGCTGTTTCTACTTCAACAAATCTATTCCTACTCCACAGCCAGACTCCCACGCGTGATTTTTTTTTTTTTTTTTTTGTATGAATTGTTTCACAGGTGGACACGCATATCCACGCCTCGTCCTGCATGAACCAAAAGCACCTTCTACGCTTTATCAAAAGAGCGATGAAGAAGTATCCCCGGGAGATTGTGCATGTGGAAAGAGGCAAGGGTCAGACGCTCATGGAGGTGTTTGAGAGCATGAACCTGACGGCCTTTGACCTGAGTGTGGACACCCTGGACATGCACGCGGTGAGTGAACTAGATTGATAGAAGATTCAACCAGAGAGCAGGTTCAGTAAATGACTGATGGATGACACAGTTGTAACTTTTTCCAGGACCGCAACACTTTCCATCGGTTCGATAAGTTCAATGCCAAATATAATCCCATCGGTGAATCCATCCTGAGAGAGATCTTCATCAAAACAGACAATTACATCGAGGGGAAATACTTTGGTCACATCATTAAGGTGCTAAACCCATTTTCACCTTTGATCCCATCAGAGTGACTTTAGAATACACTTGCGCCCTCTGCTGACTCTTTGTGTCACTGCCTCTCAGGAAGTCATGGCTGACCTGGAGGAAAGCAAGTACCAGAACGTGGAGCTGAGGCTGTCCATCTACGGCCGCTCCCGAGACGAGTGGCACAAACTGGCCAAGTGGGCTGTCAAGCATCAGGTCTACTCAGACAACGTGCGCTGGCTCGTGCAGGTGCCGCGACTTTTGTAAGTAGTGGTGAAAATGTCCAGCTACATTTTATCACTTGCTTTAATTTAGTAGAGTGGTTATTGTTGTACGTGCGTGTTTGAATATTTACAAGAAGTGACTTTACGGCAAAGACAAAAAATATCAAAATGTTACGTGATTAACTTTTTTTTAGAAGTTATACTTAGTTTCGTCAATATTTTGTTTTTAAATGTATAAATGATTTATCTTGAGTCATGATCAAATGTTTAGTTTTTCTGAGTGGATGCCACGGTTTATTTTTGTCATTGAGCCTTTACCACATGAAGCACCTGGACATCGAAGCAACGTTTTTGAAACGATTTTTGCACGTCCGTTCTCCTCAAAGTGACGTCTACCACACTAAGAAGCAGCTGTCCAACTTCCAAGAGATGCTGGAGAACATCTTCATGCCTCTGTTTGAGGTTACCATCAACCCGGGCAGCCACCCAGAGCTGCACCTCTTCCTGCAGCACGTACGGAGTCTTTCCTCTGTGTGATTTCTCAGGTGTGGCCAGACGTCTCAGGGTTTTATGAATCTCCTCTTGCATCCTCACTCAGGTTGTTGGTTTTGACAGCGTGGATGACGAGTCCAAACCCGAGCAACATATCTTCAACCTGGACAGTCCACTGCCAGTCAACTGGACAGAAGAGGACAACCCGCCCTACTCCTACTACCTCTACTATATGTATGCAAACATGACTGTCCTGAATCACTTGCGCAGGTACGTGGCCACACCTCCGTTCACATAACCTGCTTTTTCTAAACGCCAATAGTCCCTGATTCATTTTGGTGTCTGTAGCAGAAAGGGTCACAACTCGAACTCTTTTGTTATATATTTTCTAATTATTAGGGATGTCCCGATCCATATTTTATTACATCGGTGATCCGCCGATCTGCGTTCAAAATCCCCGATCCGATCTTGAAAAATATCAATAACGTTATACATTTATACCCCGCAGTGTATAAATAAAAGGCACATTTCTGCCCTCTACTAATCATCACTGCCGTCCTCTGAACGGACGCGACGTATTGAGGTTGAAGGTGTCCGCCGGCCGCACGTCTCCACGTTTATAAACACAACAACTACGTCGGCCGTGTGGCGATTCTACGAGTTGGAAGACGAAGGCAGACCCGCAGCAAAATGCAGAGTCTGCAAGCTAATGGTTTCACATGGTAGCAGCAACAGGGCTTCCTATAACACAACTAATTTAATTCAGCATCTCAAGAAACATGAAGCTGAATACAAGGAATACAGCGCTGCTACTCAATCAAAAGCTGGTCTGAAGCAGCAGACGCCGCTCGCTAGTTTAAGGAAAGACAAGTTTCCTCACAGCGGATCGATCATTGAAGCAAACAATCCAATTTATTTTGCAATCCACCAAGAGAAAAGTCTAAATCCCATGATTGAGTTTATTCAGGGTAAGAAAAAAGATCGGATCGGTAAAAAATCGGGAGCGGCAGTTACTCATCATTAAAAAATCAGGATCGGATCAGGACCGAAAAAATGGGATCAGGACATCCCTACTAATTATTATTATTATCATTATTGTTATTATAATTAGTACTTTTTGTTCTAAGAAGAAAAAGATACAGGAAAATTATAAGGTTGCAAAAAAACCCCACAAAGGCCTCCTGTTATAATTTGCCATCAAATTGTTGATAATAATACAACCTGGTTGACAAAGAAGCACCTCCATTTCAATATTTTCAATATGAACTCTTTGTAAAATGCCTGGACTTTCATGCAGTCATTAAAGGGAAAAAAAAAATAACGGAATGATGAACTTTTCTTCCAAATGCTTAACCATTTTTCAGTTTTATATTGTAGCTGGACGTTATTTCCTTTGTTCAATTTCCAACCATCTTCACACCTGTCCCGCTCAAAAACACAACGGGAACAAACCAAAGTCGCTCTGTAATGGTTCACCCCATGCCTTTAGGTGTCGTGTTTTCTAAGAGGATACAGAAATAGCTGAAGGTCACCCTTCTGTGTCTCCTCATTCCAGGCGGCGGGGGTTTCACACTCTTGTACTACGTCCTCATTGTGGGGAGGCGGGGCCGATCCATCACCTGGTGTCTGGTTTCATGCTGTCTGAGAACATCTCCCACGGGCTGCTACTCAGGAAGGTGCGACCTCAATAGCGCCACAGCTGATTTATTTGACACACTGAGGCGAGCAAGCGCTTCCCTCCGTGAGGCTTCTGTGTGCGTAGCTGTACATCCGCTGCCGTGATACTGCTGTGGTATAACGCGTGTGCCTCATGTGCCACCAGGCTCCCGTGCTTCAGTATCTCTACTACTTGGCCCAGATAGGCATCGCCATGTCTCCTCTCAGCAACAACAGCCTCTTCCTCAGCTACCATCGCAATCCCCTGCCAGAGTACCTGTCCAGAGGCCTCATGGTCTCGCTGTCTACAGACGACCCCCTGCAGTTTCACTTCACCAAGGTCATTTGATTTTTCCTCAAAATCTTCACAACTTGGAAAATGAAGAATATTGTCGTGCTGTGCCGGTATGATAAGTGAGGGCAAAGCGGCAAATATGTGTAGATTCCAGTCGTGTATTCTTCTCTGTTCCCCTTCTCCTTCTACTGGCTGAATGTCTCTGGATCCCCGAGAACCACATGATTGACATTTGCGATTCACGAAATTGCGCCACAGCCAGTGAAAAAGGAAGTGATGTCATTACTTTTCCACAAAAAAAAAAAAAAACAGGGAGGGAGAATTATATCTACTCAACCCGGGGATGCACATTGGAGAAGTTTACTGTGAGGGCTCGCCTGAGTCTTGAAAAAAAGTTTTTGTGGGAGTGTTTTTTTTTTTTTTTTCTTACATGAACCACGTTAAACCTAAACTCTTCCTGACAGAAAGATGGAAAAGGGCTTTTCTCCCAGAAATCCTTCAGCGCAAACTTCCTTTAGTCCACTTGGGATGCTTCTGCTTTGCTCAGGATGTGCGTTTGTGTCATTCGGCCACTAGCGGGTCACCACAACGAGCAACGCTTCCTCCTTCCAGTAGGCTGTTAGGTTTCACTGAGGTATTTTTCGTGTCAGGTGAAGTCTCTGGATATGAGAGGTGACCAATTCAGTTTAACCATAATCTCATAATCCAGTATAGTGACACCACAGGCCAGAGACCCAAACAGGATGTGAGCTCATACCTCAGTTGAACCCGATCTTGGGTCAGCTGATGTGAAACCTGCTATCAGGAGCTTTTTAACGTGTCCCGGCCAGGTTTCCATGGTAACCCTATCTCGCTGGAATGCTTGGCCCTCTCTTTGCTGCCGCAGCTACATTTTGTACAGGGGGACTAAATAAGTGACGTGAAAGTCTTTTTATTACAACTGGTGCACATCTAATCAGAAATGCCTGATGTCTTAATTGCTTTAATCACATGACTAACAATGTTGATAGTGTTTAGGACAATTAAAGCACTTTTACACTGACGGGGGATTAAAAAAACACTTTGAATCACTGCTAAACTCCTCAGATGAATCCCTGTCTTTTTGAGTCTGCGTATTTCCATTTTGTATTTGCTTCTCCGGAGTTGTTTTCATTTCTGCGGGCAGATATTCACACGCAAGAGATTTACAAGAGTGTGACTGCGCTGAGTATGATGTCAGCGATGAAGGCTGGAGCGTTTTGTGTGCTTGTTTCTGGTCTCTGTAGGAGCCCCTGATGGAGGAGTACAGCATCGCCGCTCAGGTGTGGAAGCTGAGCTCCTGTGACATGTGTGAGCTGGCCAGGAACAGTGTGCTGATGAGTGGATTCTCCCACAAGGTATCGATCACCCCGCCTATCAGTTATCTGTCGGGCACTCACCTCAGGGCCTTTTCACAGCAGCCATTTTGACTTCTCATGGCAAGTAAACACAGATGTAGCCGATGAAATTAGTCACAGTTGAATTGTGTTTCGCGCGTCACAGCGTTCCAGTGAGCCACAGCGCTCATTTGAGCCAGGCTGTGTTTAGCTATCACTGCTGCCGTGTAGCACTTGTGTCTCCATCTCTGGCATCACGCACGTCTGTCAGCGCGCTCGGGCTCTGCTGTAGCCTCCGCCGCCATTACCTTTTCAGCTGATAACTCGTTTAGACAAACTGAAGATTTGAATATGTTTTTCAATTAAAATGTGAATGACACAAGTGTAACTCATCCCAATACTGCGAATCGTATTGTAATCACGTTATTGGTCAAAGTAATTGCAAATAATACGCAAAGCTCTGCATTCCGGTGAGCAGAGGGCGAGCTGGAAGTGCAGTAGCTAGTGTGAGACTCATTGAGCGCGTGCAGTAGGCGTCCTCCTGTCGTACCGCATGCAGACGGATTAGCCAAACACGCATGGCGAGCTCTGCTGACGGTTAACTTGCACTGATCCTCTGGTTCAGGTGAAGAGCTACTGGCTGGGCCCCAACTACATCAAAGAGGGGCAGGAGAGCAACGACATCAGGCGCTCTAACGTTCCTGACATCCGCGTGGCGTACCGCTACGAGACCATGTGTGAGGAGCTGAATCTAATCACCCAGGCCATCCGCACGGACGAGCTGGAGACCATCGAGGAGGAGGAGAGTCTGTGTATGGCAGCAGCGCAGGGAGACAAGTGAAGGCAGCACAGCAGCGTTGCACATCAGGACCGATCATATCAGCATCTCACACCTGTGAAAAGACAAACGCCGCGTTACGAGTCGATGAGAAGCCCTGTGAGCCTACAATCTGTGTTCCTGGTGTTTACTTCCTGTTTTGTTTTGGGGTTTTTTTTGGACTTACTCTATGTATCATGAGGATGTCAGGATTTATTTATTTTGAATTGATTATATTTTCATGACTTATTGTCTGGGTTTGACACCATTTCTGTGCAAAAGTCTGTGTTTCCTGTTGCAAACCTGTAACGAGCTTCGGAGCTCGGACCATTAAAAACACAAACACAGATCAAACTGTGACCGGTTCAAGACAAACAACAACTAGGGGCAATTTTACAGAGTAAAAACCTCATCCGCGGAGCCTTTGAGTTGAATTTGTACTCGAGTTTAATTAAGATTTGCAAGAGAACCCGCAAATAATAAAAGACTAACTGACTCATGCTGGAGAGAGTGATGGTGTCGGGTTGTGAAGATCCTTGCCAAGTCCTCTCTTCCTCTCCTGACAGCTCACCATCATCTCTCCGGTGCAATCTTGGAAGGAACATTAGAAACTCTGTTAGGATGTTTCTCTGACAGTACCTCACGCTGTGTGACTGGCACATCGTCAGTATTCCTGCTACTGGTTATGCTATCAACCATTCCCGCAGCTGCCCTTTGTGATATTCCTGCTGTTTTGTTTTACAGTAAAGTTGCATGAAGGCACGTCACTACATGTCACTCCTCCTGGTGTGTGGCTTTGCTCCACTGTCTGAACTTAGGTTTACAGTTGCCGTGCGGTAAATGATGCATGTCCCCTTCGCTCCCGAAGCAACCGCTGCCAAAGTCATGAATAAAACATATTTTTTAAAGCCCTGTCTTCAGTTGGGGTCCTGGAGGCGGCTCGTCTCTACTCTATGACTGACGCGCGTCTGAGAAAAAACCCGGGGAGGTTCTCGCCTCCCTTTTAGTTTATTATTAAGCATCTGTTCTTTCTTTTTTTTTTTCACACAACGCAGTAGAAACACAAAGGGCTTCCATGTGTGATTAACGGTTGAGTGGAATTGTGTGTGTGGCCGAGAGAAGACGGCGACACAAAGCCTGCATTGTGAGGCGACGTGTTCGAAGTCAGCCCCTCGCCCTGCAGCAGGAAGTCCCGACCAGGAATTTCATGGCCGCATCAGAGGTTCTTCGCTCAAAGTGAGCGTGCGTCTGCGGCGGTCCGCCTCCTCGTCCAGATTGGGGGCCAATGAGCACAATTCATTCTACGGGCGCGTTGCAGATGTTTAGTTTTCAGCTTTCAATTGAAATGATGCATGTCTGTTCTGTGTAGGCGTGTGTTTTCAACTGAAGAACCAGAGTTAATCCCAAACCTGTAAAACCGGACAGAGTCCCCGAGGAACCAGATCAGAGGTCACTTACGAGACAGTTAGACTCCGCCTTCTTGCGTGACTTCGATGTTGTCTCTCCAACAATAAATTCATTTAGTTGTGAAAGGAAATCAGGGGCAGAATCAAGGGCTGTAGAGAATAAATTAACCATCATAAACACTAACATGACTACCTCAGGCAACACGTGCACTCTCATTCAGAGGGACTCATTCAGTTCTCATCACTCCGGTGGACACCATCCCGATTTATGATATTTAAGTAATATATATATATAATTAAACTTTTATCCATTTAGAACCCCTGAATTTAAAACATTTGTCTTGAAAGATTTTCAAAATCTACAGATGGTGTGACGTCATCACTAAAAACGCTTCTAACAGGGGAACGGCGGGGGGGGAGGCGATACGGTTATCAAAGGCACCGGCCTCTTAGTAAGAACCGTATGCACGCGCTGTGCCGTTATACCGACTTAATGGAGGAGATAAAGCAGTAAAGCTGTTTAAACGGCCGTGATAGTAACCGAGGCTGTAAACGGAACAAAGAGCAGGTTGAGGGGTGACCCGCCCGGTTCACCGCGGTTCTCCCCTCCCCATCCTCCTCCTCCCCCCCCCCCTTCGTTCCGCTCCGTCGCCGCCAGGCTGCTTAAGAGTCCAGACCTCCGCTCCAGTCCGGGTCCCCGCCGACGTGTTCGCTTGAAAGGGAGCGATTCCAAAAGAAAGAAATGACCATGAAGCTGGCCTACTGGGACATCCGCGGGGTGAGTTCTACCGCCGGCGAGGCAAGAACGAGCTGCTCCGGTAACGGCCGCCGGTGCTGAAGCTCCAACGGGACCCGTTAACAAAAAAAAGAACACCGACGGCGTCGCATTTTTAGTCTGCGTGTAACGAGTAGAGTCGGTAGAACGTTATGTAACGAGGGGGGGGGGGGGAGCCGGTGGTCGGCTCCGCTGGCACGTGCTCAAAATGTTCTCGTTAACGCGAACAAACTGAAGCTAATGAAGCTAATGTGGAAGGAGGACCTGATGTTTGCGCGGAGTAAAAAAATTCCCTTCATCCAACTTAAACGCATTTCCGTCAAATGAAGACTGCAACATTTTTGCTTAGAATCATGAAGCGACATGGAGGCTCCACGCAAAGAATTCAGGGTCAGTTTTCATGGACTGGAACTGGAGTTTTGTCGTTTAAAACTGACTAAGCTGAGACTGAAATGCTGAGACAGAAGCAACTAAAACTTGGCTAAGTCGGACTTTTGGGCTGACCGAGCAGCAAGGAATCGACGCGGACGTTCGACCTGGGAATCCCGGAGCAGACGCTCCTCATTCTGGCTCGTGGAATCGTTAGTCTGGAAAAGCGTAAACCGCACGTTGAACCTGTGTGCCTCCAAGGTTGTAAATGTGCTTTGATGCCCAAAGAAAACGCTGCGATGTCATAAGTCAGATGTTTCGTCGTATTCCCTTTGCCTCTGTGTATAATATTTCTTGTTATATAAGATAGAAATTCTCTGAAACGGCCGGAGGAATTATAGGGGACGCCTCCGGTCGTGCTTGAGCTCTTGCGTCTTCACCTGAGCTGTTGTTGTGCTGCAGCTGGCCCAGCCCATCCGCCTGCTGCTGGAGTACACCGGCACCAAGTACGAGGACAAGTTCTACGTCTGCGGTGAAGGTAAAACGCCCATCAACACCATGACCGTCAAAGCTACTGAAACATCGGCTTCATGATATTTACTTTAATACATGAAATACGGTTCTTAGGTTCCAGTTCTTCCACAGCCACCTCTCACCTGCAGGGTCGGCCCTTTAGCTTCAGAACTGCTCTACTGGTTTTCACCTGGACTCTGTAAACCTGATTTAAGTTGATGAACTACATTCAAGCTCGTGCTTTGACTCGGGCGTCAGTTTCCTCTCACGGCAATTCTCCTTTTTGCCTCTGAAAATGTGTTGATGCCGGTAAACCGTCCAGGGTTGCGCCGACCCCAGCAGTTCAGGTTTAGTCGCTTGTTTGTTGAACCACTTCTCCTGTTCACACACGTCACGCCCGCGTCTTCACTCCTCTTCTCACAGCCCCCAACTACGATAAGAGCTGCTGGTTTGATGAGAAACACAAACTCGGAATGGACTTCCCCAACGTGAGTATGCGTGACTGGGGAGTGCTGGTGTGACTGAGGCGGGGCCAGGGGGACACTAACGCGGTTACCATGTTTCACCGTAGCTGCCGTACTTGGAAGACAAAGACAAGAAGATAGTGCAGAGCAACGCCATCATGAGACACATCGCTCGCAAGCACAATTTGTGTAAGTGACAAGGAGGCTCAGGTGTTTATTGAACAAGTAAATATTCTGTACTTGTTTTATGTCCGTGACCCCCAACATTGACCCTGCAGTTGGTAGGTCCTTTGTTTTCACCCTGCTAAATGTAAACATGAGGACTATTTCCCTCGTCTCACCTCCCTCGGGACTTCAGTCCGTCTCTGCGGGGCTCCTTGAGCTCTAAAGACATTTATAATAACAAGCTGAGCCTGTCAGTGGCAACGACCAGCTGTGGTCTCCCTAGAACCTTTGAGTCTTGCCGTCATGACTTCCTCTCAAGTGTCCTGATACGCTCGGTCACAGGTGGAGAGACGGAGGAAGAGAAGGTCCGTGTGGACATGTTGGAGAACCAGGCCATGGACTTAAGGAACGGCTTCGTCCTGCTATGCTACGGCGACTTCGTGAGTAGCGAGTGAATGTTCAGACGAAACGATTGTGAATCCTGGCTAACAGCCCCCCCCCCCTTCCCTGTGACGACAGGACAACATGAAGCAGGGGTACCTGGACAGTCTGCCCTCCATTCTCAAGCAGTTCTCCAGTTTCTTGGGAGACAAGAAGTGGTTTGCTGGTGACAAGGTACTTCCACCTCACTGTGTCACCTGCCGTGTTTAATATCCTCAGGTGTTCTCTGAGCTCGTCTGAGCACTAAACTGGAAACTCTTCCAAAATGGATCAAACTGGCAGTGAGAGACAAAGGGCGAAGCAAGGAACCCCCTCTTCCCTTTTGTTCACTCTTCAGTTTTGATAAGTTCCCACATTAGAATAGAATTCATGACTCGATCCCAGACGCACTCACCGACCGGCTGTCAGACGGAACTTCAGACTCACAAAAATCTCAAGGACAGCAGGTCCTCAGGATGCTGGTAGACATCCCAAAACAAGGCTGTTTAACATGTCTGGAGCTGAATGACAGCCGCTCACTGTGTTTTCATGTTGTTGTGATGGCGAATATCGTTTTCTGTGACTCCTGTTCACTGAACCTCCCCCACCTGCTCTAGGATCAGGGAGCTCCTGTCTCTAGACTCTAAATGGAAGTTGCACACAACTACTGAGGTGTTCATTTTCAGCCCCATCAGTCCCCAGGATCAGGTCACACTTGAGCGGCGAGCACCGCCCACTTTCCTCCATGAGTAGATGGTCACTGTGCGTTTAAATCATTTCAAACTGAAGAACAAAATAAGTCTCTTTGCAGCTGAAAATGAAGCATCATTACTCAAGTTGATGACGGCAGCAGGTTGAAATATCTGCCTGCCTCTTTACTTCGTGTCAGCGGTGATCAGCCTCTTACTCGGGAGGATCAGCGGCGTGTCCCCTGCCGCTGGAGCGAGTGCGAGTCCAAATCATAATTACTTGTTTTGAACGCACCTCAGTGGTGCAACGTGTGTGGAGAATAAAGGGTTGCGTTTCTAACGCCAGGCTTGCTTCTCTTAACACAGAACAAACCGGTTACAAAAGTGTTGCACTCAACCTGACGCTCTCACATCTGAACACCTCAAACAGAGCACTAATGGTTCTAGTACCGTAATACAGCGTGTAAGCGCTCCATCAGATTACAACCCTTCACTCAAAGGTTCACTGTGCTGCCGCTAGTCTTTCTAGTAGCAGTTGGTGCCAGCAGCCGGACCGTGGGGTTCGGCCCGACTACAGGATCTTAGTCCACAAGTTCCTCCTGTCCTGCAGAGAAGGAAATCCAAAATAAAAAAAAGGAGAAGTTATTTTATAAACACATAGTTGTAGAGAAATACTGTTGTAAAAAACACATTCTCATTACCATTCGAACGCGTTTACTAAATAGAAGTTTTCTGTCCAAAGATCACTTTTGTGGACTTCATCATGTACGAGTTGTTGGACCAACACCGGATGTTTCATCCCAGCTGCCTGGACGACTTCAGGAACCTCAAAGATCTGTTGGATCATTTTGAGGTGAGAGCTCGGGAGACATCCCGGACTCGTCCGTCACGCCGGGGTCAGGGTGATTGTGTGATGTCCAGGAGTAGGTTGTGAGTTTGAGGAGATGCTTCTGTGCCGGTGCCACCACTCTAATGATCAAATCATCATCATCAGGCTCTGGAGAGGATCGCTGCCTACATGAAGTCTGACAGGTTCATAAAGACGCCCGTCAACAACAAGATGGCCAAGTGGGGACACAAGAAAGAATGAAGAAGAAGGCCTTGTAGATGTCTTGAGTAGCAGAACGGTAACGAATGAAACGCTTGTACACGACTGGTGGGAGGTTTTAGGACACCTCAGCCTTGTTTCCTGATTTTATTTTTTTAAAAAAATTTTTTTTGAACCTGCAGCTCCAAGTCTCCTCTTCACAGTGGAGAGGAAGCGGCGTAAAGTCTCGATATGATCATCTGTTCTGTACTTCTAACCACAATAGTAGGACAGGTAGTTTGTGTCAATCATCAGATCAAGGATTCATTCTGTGCCTGAAAATTTTCATTTTTATAACTCTGACAATGGCATTTTTCATCAAATGTTTTCGTTTTCCTGCTGCAGTTTCCCCATCAACCCTCTCAGCATTTGAGCTTGGTAACAAAACTGCTTAACTTTAGTAAAAGAGAAATGGTTGTGTTCTAAAACTCTCATCCAGCAGTGGATATTCACGTCAGAGGTTCTACTGTGGCCTTTCCTGTAACATTCGTTGTAGAAGTACTGACATTCACAAAGCAACTGCAAAACCAATTTTTAGTTTGGTCAGATTTGTACAAGAGAGCCAAGTTTGTACTGATGATGTGAATACAAGCAGACGCTTTAATTTGTTTCTAGCACTTAATTCATCTCATGTTTGTAACTTGATTTTTGACAAATTAAAATCAGTCTTGTAGCAGTTGTTTCTCTCAGTGTGGGACTTTATTTCATTAATATGTTACATCGTGGAATTGAAATAGAACTATAAGTTAATGCATCAGAAAACAAAACTCTTGCTGCCAAAGTAGCTGGCATTGATTTAAAATAAACTTCTAGTCGCAGCAAAGAAAAGACCACCTAATTGAAATAACTTGTACTTAGTTTCTGAACTTAAACTGAACTAAATCAGTCGTGCTGCTCCTGAAAACTTCTTTGATCATCAAAAAAAGGTTCAAATTGAGTGACGAGGCAGTTTGGCTCTTGATGGAAGTCCCCACTAGATCATGTGTGACGAGGAACAATCCGGCTGGCGTCCAGACGTGGATCTCTGGCGTGGCGCTAGCGGGTCAGTAGCGGCCTGACGGTTCACTGGCCAGCTGCAGGAGAAAGTTCCAGATGTTAGTGGTGTGTTGCATTTGAGTGGTGGACCGTTTGTGGGACGGGACTCACAGCGATGGCTGACTTGACGGCCTGCAGCTGGTAGAAGACTTTGCCTCCTTCCTCTGGACACACAGTCCTGATCTCTTCCTTGGTCATGTTCAGAAGCAGTTTACCGCTCAGCACGCCGAGGCTGGTGACGGTGCTGTCGGGGGAGGGGGGGGGGGACACACAACATCACGCCGTGCACAACACTTTTCACTGCACAACTGACAGACGACTCACATTTTGGAGAAGCGTTTGGACTCCAGCCACGCTCTGACCTCTGCGGGTTTGGAGGTCATGTCCAGAGTCGGCGAGCCGTGCGTTTGTCGCTGTGAGGAGGGCTGAGGAGAAAAAGATGTCTCCTGTTAGACCTGCCGAGTAAACCCATCGGCAGGGCAACGGCGAAGCTCACCGGATCTTCCATCGACTCCAGAACATTCTGAGGAACGTTGCCTTCTTCTGCCTGGGAGTTGCGCACAAGCGACCACTGCTTGGATTTCTGAACCACCTGACCAGAGAAGCCAACGTGTCAAAGATCAGACTGAGAAGATGGTGGGAGCTCAGGCCCCCAGGCAACGAAAGAGAACCAGCAGCTGAAGAACGATGAATGGAACGTAAAGTCATCGTATCAGCAGATTCTCTTTATGAAAGGTTGGCATGGGACCTTGACAACACTTGGAAAAATTGATTCATTGCAACTTGCAGTACACAGACGTCATGTAGGTGTAGAATACGACATTTTGTGAGCTGCTATTTTTTTATTGAAGTATTCGTAGTATTATTTTACCTGAAGGAACAATTAAAGGCCTTTGCTAATTTTAAATATCTTTCTTTGTATGTGGACTCCATCTCGTGACTCCCGCAGGGGTCCCAGCTCCCCTCTTTTGAAACCCCTGACCTACACTATAATTTGCTTGGCATGAAAAAGCCCTTGAACGTACGTCATGACATTACTGTGTTTTCCTACTCCCAGGGTCTTGTACTGCAGTGCTGAAAAGGCTTTAGTTTAAAATGGGACCTTCCAAACTTAGTGAACTAACGGCTCTGGAGCCTCGTTTATTCTTCTCTTGTACCAGGAAGCATGAGCAGTGATATATGTTGCAGTTACTTGATGTAATTTTACTTTTAGACCTATTATTTTTATTTATTTGTCACATCTGGCAGGCCAAATTTGGCCCCTGGGCCCCATTTCTGGTCAGGGAACACAAATCAAACCTTGGGAACGCCAGTGTTTGTTCGTGTGCCGTTTGAACACATTTCCTGAAATGAACGGAACGATCTCTGACATCGAGGCTGATTGTTACTCTAAATTGACCGTAGGTATGAATGTGAGTGTGAATGGTTGTCCGTCTCTGTATGTTGGCCCTGCGATCGACTGGCGACCTGTCCAGGGTGAACCCCGCCTCTCGCCCGTTGCCGCTGGGATAGGCTCCAGCCCCCCCGCGACCCTTAATGTAGGAATAAGCGGAAGATGATGGATGGATGGATGGATCTCTGACGTGTCGTCTCACCTCCACCACCTCGCCTTTCATGACACTGAGCTCTCGGTTGTTCCTGGCCATGAAGTCGTAAATGACGCGCATGTACAGGGGCAGCTCGCTGGGGCTGAAACAACAGAGACACCCGAATGAAGCACAGACACTTACGATGGCGCCATAGTCACTGAAGTTTAACGATGCTCACCGTGGTGGCGGTCTGCTCACGGGCTGCAAAAGATAATTCGAGAAAAGACAACAAATGAGACTCGGGAGTTGTGAGGCGTTGCTTGTGAACTTACAAATGAAAGGACGGAACACTTGGGCTCCACATTCAAAAGTGCTTTGACCTCTGACTGCAGCATCCCTCTGGGCGCGTAGTCCTGACTCCCGTTCATTTGTGTGTTGGGCCGTCCAGCTTGGAAGCGCTGGCTGTTGCTCCTGCTCATCGGACCGTTCTGGTAAGGGACGAGGGTGGAGGACACGTGAGATCGAGAAGGTGGCTGCCAGCCATCGTAGAACTCTGGGATGTAAGGGGGGACGTCCTCGTACGTCCATCTGGATCTAGGAGGTAACAGGAGGACCGGAACCGTGTTAAAACAACTTGATGTGCTTCTGTCGGTTTTTGCTCCTGACGAGATGAAGACACTGCTGCGCGTGAGCTCATTAATATATTAATATTCCATATTTATCCTTCAGTGTTTCCACTACTGCCAATGTTAGCAAGTTTAGCATTGTAAAACTCAAACCAAGCACCAAGCCATGACGTGTCCAACATCATACATGCAGCGTGAACTCTGACCTTTCGTTACCTATCAGGTGCACCACACCCAGCAAGGGTGCAGCAGCTCCGTAGGGTTCTACATACCTGCAGGTAACAGTTGTAAAAACACCTGGAGTGTTTGAGGATTCAAAGGTCATCCTACCTGGAGATGTTCCAGGCGTCTCCGAGAGACCTCCAGAATTCATCCTCCTCTGAGCTGACGACACCACTGAGCAGCTGCACGGCGGCGTCTGACAGCAGGGGGGAGAGCACGGTGGAGGGCACGTCTGCAGGGTAGTGAGGCACCATCTGTCCAAAAATACAGGAATGACTGACTGTCCCAAACACAAACGCACAGCGTTGTGGTGGAGACACAGTAATTCAGATGAGTCATGAGCTCACCATGCCTACAAAGGAGAAGAAGATGTGGACGTAGTCAGGAGCGCTGGGGGACGTTAGCGCCCCGTCCAGCTGGCCCTGGGAGGGAATCGAGCATTGACAATCACTTTCTGAAAGCCTCTGGTCAACATGAAACACGTGGAGACTGTTAACTCGTACTTACCAGCAGATTGAAGCCGTATTTGATTTTCTGAAGACAGGAGACATATTCCTCTGGAGGAGGCAGAGTGGCTGCTGGTGAAGCTGCAGACACAAGACATCAGACATCAGCATGTTTGTGCCTGTCGCTCTCCAGCAATCACACAAGATCAAAGCAAAAAGGAGGACGATTATACCATTTTTCTTGGATTTTTTCTTCTTTAACACATTTTTCTTTTTGCTCTTCTTGCCCTCCTCAGGTGGAGGTCCATTTGCTGCAGCAGATAGCTTGTTCATAAAGGTCTCCATATCAGCAATAACGTGGTTTAAAATGTCCTGTGGAAAAAGATACAAGCAAATAAAAAAAACACATTAACAGTTTTCTTTTCTTGAGTGTTTGAACATGGTGTGTTTTCCTGGAGCACACAGACCGTGTTCCTGTCCATGTCCGTCTGCTCAGGCGAAGCAGGGACGTCCGGGTAACTCTGGAACTCATCGGGGTAGTGTGGCGCTTCATCTGGGGGGGCGTGGAAGCGAGGAAGGGAAGGCAACATTTCTGATTGGAAACAAGCGAAATGATTGAGCTTTATTAGCAGATAATAAACTCACAAACTGTTTTTGAGGACATGTCAAATGGTCAAGTCTGTTTTAGATTCATCTCCAAAGTAGAAAGTTATTTTCCTTTACCTCGCTCTCTGTTCCCCCACTGTGGAGCCAGGATGTCCGGAGGTGGCGGGGTTCTGTCTGGCTGCTCAACACGAGGTCCGGCCTGACGGAAACTTGCTAAGGCATGTCTCCCTATGATGCTCTCAAGGTTTCCCCTGAAAACATCAACACACACACACACACACACACACACACACACACACACACACACACCAGTCAACTCAGATCACCTCCTCTTAGTCTGAATGTGATTTCTGTTCCTACCTGATATCTGAACGGACTTCTGGTCTCGGTTCTGTTCTCGGTTCTGGTCTCGGTTCTGGTCTGTCTCTGCGTGGTTCCACAGTCTCACCTCCTTTTTGGATGATCTTATCCAGATCACTCTTTATCGTCGCTGCCTGATGAAAACACACCAGCACATCAAACTCACAGCAACAGCAGCTGCAGTCAGGACAGAATATACTTGGAATTACTTGACGCTGGATGCTAAATTACGTAAATTGCGCTTGAACGTGATTTCTCTGCAGCCTTTCAGGTCATGGTTAAGGTCAAAAGGTCACCGAGGTGTCTGGTAAAATGTGACTCACCCCAGTCTCTTCACACTGGAACAAGAAGACCTGAGGGAAGCGCCTGCTGCGGTCCTTCAGGGATACAGTCAGCAGAGAGTTGTAGGCGCAGCTGTCCAACACAGCTCGGGTCTGCTGGACGCAAGACAAAGGCAGAAGCTCCAGCTCCTCCTTTGGTGTCACCACAAACAGAGCAAAGATTAATGAAAGCCCATAGGAGAGCACACTCTTTGAAAAAGAAATCAAAAGAACTGGAGCGAGGAGCTTTACAAAACTGAAGCTGCAGATCTCATCAGAACAGGGAAATAAAGAATTGTCAGGAGATGAAATGCTGCTGTGTCCACGATGACATTTTAAATCTGCAGAGACCTTCAAAGTCTCTCCTCCAGGATTTTTTCCAGCCACATTAATAAAGCTCATATTCAAGCAGTCCAAAAGTCCTGCCAGTTCTTTTGTGAACGACTGAGCTTTATGTTTTGGACAGAACATCTTATTTAATCGATTGATGGAAACTTCAGATAATTCTTGTCATTTTTGTCCTCAAAAGTCTCAATTCTTTAGTTTCTCATCAAGACAGTTCTTGTTGGTGCAATTAAGATAAAGATCTGGTGAGGAGGAACTGATTTTAACCCCCTCCCACCCCTGCAGGACGAGTCAGACATGACCTAGACACTGTAAGTAATGCTGCTGAGCAGGAGAAAGTCCTGCAAGTTTGATGGACACCAAGATACGTTCACACTCCTGACTTTGGTACAATCATCTTCTGTTCGTGTGTAAAGTTCAGGTGTTGTCATGTTTGTTTTTGTTTTTGCTACCTGCTTTGTCACCTACTTACTTTGGTCTCGATCTCGCAGAGCCGTAGACTCCTCCCCTGAACCTCTAAGATCATTTCCTGAGCCCAGACCCGACCTTTGACATCCAGCCTCTTGAGTTTGGCCACGCAGTCGTCAACGCTCTTGGCGTCCTGGCCGTCCAGCTCACAGGTGAGCAGATGCTGCGGGGTCAGCGTGAGCGGCGGTGAGTGACGAGGGCAAAGAGGTAGAACTGCAGTGGCTTGAACTGTGAGTCTCATTTACCTCCACTCTGAAGTAAAAGTTGTCAGGGGTCCTGTTCAGAACTTCAGAGTACTCCTTTCTCTGCACTGAGAAATTTGAGCTGGTAAACAATTTGACCTCAGCATCATAATTATTGATGGTTTATTTTGCCTGAACGTACTGTAAATGGATTTGCCACTCGGTCTGGACATGCTGGTACTTTGAGGAGACGAAGCTCTGAGGTCATCATGTTGGAAACCTCGTCTCAGCTGAGGAAGCTCGTCTTGAGGAAAACCCCTGAGAGGAAATAAAAACCAAGGAATTCAAGCGGCTGGCCTGCTGTTGCACAAACTCTCCTCATCCCAGCACGGAGACGGGGAGACAAACGTCACTCAGCCACCGAGTCCACACCACGCATTTATTTTGAAAAGGTGTGTAGTGTCCAAAACACAGAGCAGATGAATTCCACTGATGACGAGTGAAAGCGATTTTACTGACCTCGGGGAGTAAGAGAAGGGTCCAGTGTTTCCCAACATTTTTCAACTGGGATTGTCTTTTATTTTTTCGTTGTTTTTAGGGAGAACGGAAACTCGGTTGAACTATTATCACTTAGAGGCTACGTCACTCCAGACCTGTGAGAGAAGAAGTTTATGATACTTGACAATGATTCAAGCAGCAGATTAAACCAAGTGAGGTTAACCAGGGAAAAAAAAATCAGGAGTATTTGTCCTCTTATTTAAGGTATTTTAATATTTCTTTGACTTAAAACCTAACGATATTCTTTGGATGATCAGCTTGACTCGCATGAGGTGCCGATCCGTTTACAGTTCATTTCCAGACTGGATTTAATTCATGTAAATTGTCTTTTGATGCCGATTCTCCTTAAACCAAATCCAGGAAGGTGGATTTTTAGTGAAGAAAAAAACGCCCAACTTCAAACCGTTACGTACCTCCTAGTTTGTTCCGCTGTCAACAAATCTCCTCTCTGTAAGAGCAAACACCTCCATGTCAAAGCCGGATGTGAGGACTTTCCTCAAATAATAACCTGCACTCTCAACCCGGGCGATCGCTTCGTTCTTTTACCTGTCAGCTCTCATCGCTCCTTTCGTTCAAGTGGAGTTTTTCCTTCGCGGCGGCGATCGTTTCCTTGACGTCCTGCCTGGAGGCACTGGGATCAAGGTCCATACTTGGGAGTGTCAGCTCATGAGGGCTGATGCCATGTGAGGAGAAGTGTTTGAGATTTACGGGGAAGCAGCAAATCTCCGGCTCATTATGAGTCCAAAGGTCTCTAAATGGTTTCAGGATATCTCCTTCGGAAAGATCGAAGGTCAAAAGTGGTTCATTAAACACTTCACTAAAGAAGGCGTGTGTTAAACGTAATGCGGCAATAAAAACAGCATCTGTTAGTATGTTGCATAAACTATGACCAGAAAACATCTGAATCAGACACAAACAAGTCACGCTGAGTAAGAGAACCATTTATTTTACCCTCGGCTGACGTGTAAATGCTGTACACACCCTTGATATTGACAATCTTTAAGAGGAACTAGTTAATTCAATAAAAGAAAAGTGGGCGTCTCATGTGGGGACACTGGGTTGGGGACAGGAGGAGCCTTCTCTGAAGACACTTTAAGCTCTAGCTTGGATCTTGGAGGACTTCGCCAGAGCCTTCAGGTCAGTGATGCACTTGGCAATGCTCTCCTTCTCCTGAAACACACACACCAACATGACATGTCACCCCAACACTCAAAACAGCAGGAGTACTCAGTCCTCACACACGACCACCACCTCTAGCAACTAGTTTTGATCTTAACATTTTTTTAAAAATAAGTTGTTGTTTTTTTAAAACTGTTTCTCCGACGCTGGAGAAATGTTTGGTGTCAGGAAAGATTTGAGGTGCGAATACTGAATATCAACTTGTGAATTAAAATTCGTCCAACAACTTCCCCCAAAATTTACCCTCTGAAATATCAGGAGTCTTCAGAAAACTTGAGAAACGTCACTCCATCTAACACACACACACACACACAC
Source organism: Aulostomus chinensis (assembly GCF_037954235.1). Taxonomy (NCBI): domain Eukaryota; kingdom Metazoa; phylum Chordata; class Actinopteri; order Syngnathiformes; family Aulostomidae; genus Aulostomus; species Aulostomus chinensis. The sequence goes on along the minus strand of NC_141328.1, from coordinate 26,150,739 downwards.
ACCTGCTGCGCAGTGATGCTAGAGATGACACTCTTCTCCACCCATTTGATCATGTGCTCCCGCGCCATCCGACGGTGGAGTTCCTGCAGGGCGGCATGGTAGTCCAGGCGCTTCTTCACCTCACTGGTCACCATGTGTAACCTCTCTCTGTAGTTGGTCTCCAGCAGCATGATCACGTTGTTCTGAGGAGGGAGCAGGCGGGGCCACACACAACTTAATCAGCTCAACAGTTGGCGGAGGTCTCTCTCGTCATCTTAATCAGCTCCGGACATACTGGATCCTCACGTTGACAAAATGTTAGGCCCAATTTTTTTCTCTCTCTCTCGCTCTCTCTCTCTCTAACTTGTTACTCCCAGGATGTCCTCCAGTATTACAGCCTCACCTTTTAACAGCAGCAAGTATGATGTTGCAATGTCTGCTATCTGCCAACAGAGGGCGATAAACACCAGATGTTGCTGAGCCTCTTCATAGGGTGGAGGACAAAAGGGCAAGCTCCAGTGTATATGCTTTAGTAGGGATGACTGATGGTACCAGCACCAGTACAGACACTGGTCTTTATTTGTTTAAATGTTGGCATCGGTATGAGAGCTGCTATGCTACTTGCTGAAATCTCT